>NC_140445.1:61063349-61460849 GCF_963576455.1 Neolamprologus multifasciatus | reverse complement strand
CTCTTGTGCTTTGACTCCCAAGGGAATGAAAGTACAAGCAATAGCTGGGGTGAATCTTGAACTCTAACAGTATAAAGAGAGAAGTAACAGGTGGCCTGTCATAAACACAGCCCGTGGTCAGTTCAATAACCGGACAAGACACAGAATTTCAAAAGAAAATGAAACATATAAGGTAAATTTAGCTGTGGAGAGGAAAAAAAATAACAGACGTTCTATATTCGTCTCTGGGTGTGGTGTTGTATTAATAGAATCTGCATGCATCTCAGAAAGAAAAGTCCTGTTTGGGTTATTTGTGTCTGAGGCTGTATGTGCCTGTGCTGTTAGGACAAACTAAGATTAACCAAGACTGCAATAATGTTAATGATTGAGAGACAACCAGACTTGCTAAGTTGAGGACACAGTCATTCAACTGCTCTCATTCAATCACTGTGATACGCAAGCACACAAACGCACACACTCCTGCATCCCGTAAGCCACTGCTTCACCTTAATGGAACAGGTAGCTCTGAGCACCATCACCATTACTAACAACGACCTCCTTGTCAAAACACCCTCGCTGCTATAATTCTGAAACACAACAGGAAAGGAATTATACTGACCCCTCAAACTTGTGGTTAAACATTTAGCTTCCTTTTCCCTCAGTGTAAATAAATCAGCCTGGTACACAGTGCAGCCTGCCCTGGCTGGACTACAGACTCTGGTGGAGTAGCAGAGCCAGTCTAGCTCCTTAGAGCCCCCTCTAACTAAATAAACAGCAGCTGTGTGGCGAACAGAGACTTGTGTGGGGCAGGCAGACGCTGGAACACCTTTGGCTGCTGAGACTTCAGACAGGGCAAGGATCAACAATAATAGACTCATCGGCAGTTATTTCATGTTTAGTGTGGACACAAGATAAAATGTTCAACTATAGACAAGTCATTTAGATCAAAGATTTGATATGAAATCAGATCTCTGTATTGAATCGTATCTGTTATTAATCTCTGTCTCTCTTCCACAGCATGTCTTTTATCCTGTCTTCCTTCTCTCACCCCAACCGGTCGCAGCAGATGGCCGCCCCTCCCTGAGCCTGGTTCTGCCGGAGGTTTCTTCCTGTTAAAAGGGAGTTTTTCCTTCCCACTGTCGCCAAAGTGTTTGCTCATAGGGGGTCATATGATTGTTGGGCTTTTCTCTGTATCTATGAAGCGCCTTGAGGCGACATTTGTTGTGATTTGGCGCTATATAAATAAAATTGAATTGAATTGAATATGACTTCACTTCACTAAAAGACAGGATGACCAATATGCCATCATACAGGATGAAACACTTGATGACTAAAACTGAAGACTCAACCATACTGTTGGTCAGCTGTTCCACGTATTCGCTCTGTTTTGTCATATCTAAACATTATTGTTAATCATAGGGGTGGGGGAAAAATCGATACTGTGTAGTATCGTGATATTTTGTTTGCTAATAATGTATCGATACAGGGACAGCAGAAATCGATATTTTGTTACAAAAAAGGTTTTTGTGCTCTGACTTCAGAGCATGTTGATCCTTTTTCTGAGCAAGAATCCTGACATTCCTTCACTGTCCAAATGTGACAGTTTACTTATTTTAATTTAAGACATGTTTTATTTTAATTAAGTTTAAAACTTTTTTATTTAATGTAAAATTATATTTTGTTTTAATTTACTTTCAAATTCTTCAGTTGCTGAAGGGGCTGCATAGTTTTCATAAATTGCATAGTTCAGAATAGCTATAATTGTACCAGATGGTTGCATTCAGTTAAGTTGGACTAGACTGTAATACAAACCGTTCAGTTTGTCAACAATAAAACTGAAATGAGAGAAAGACTGAGTGCGAGACTTTGATATTAGATAAAATGAATATTGATAAAGTTTACCTTTATGTACAGAATCTGAATATCGCAAAATATTTTTAAAAATTGCAATAATATCGTATCGTGCGTTAAGTATCGTGATAATATCGTATCGTGGGATGTATGGTGATTCCCACCTCTAGTTAATCAGAGATTGATTAGATGCCACAAGCCTCACTGGTGAGCACTTGTGCATCTTATCTTCACTTGCTGCCTCACAATTAACAATAAAAACACTGTTTTTCACAGAATTGGATTCTATTTGTGGCAGTAGCGGCCTGGTCAGTTAGCCAGTAGGGAAACTCAAGCCTGAAAGAGCTAGATGGGGTCACAGCACTAAAACTGTTGAAATAAGAGAAGCTAAATCCTTCCGGGTTGAGATTTTTTTCGAAAAGATGAAATGTTGCCAAAGCCTATGAGAGATTCACACAGAAATATGCATGAAATGCCTCCTTTTTACCCGATATTCATCAATATGGCAGTGATAACTCGTGCGCTGAACTGATTAGTATGAAGAATGTAGGCCAAACAAAAACAAAAAAAGATTGATAGCTACATTATCGAATACAGCATCATACACAGTTCTTCAACATTTAACACACATGGTTACAGCATTTTTTCTACATAACCAGATCTCTAGTGTACATCTGCCAAGCCAGTGATATTTACAGCCTAAAAAAAATGCAAATTCAACACATCCATGCATCGCTACTGGGAGTTCAGAGGAGGGAAAGCAGACAGTCGTCTTCTCTCAAACTAGGCCATGTCAGCTGCTGATTAATAATCCACATATACATATGGAGATGAATAGCAAAATCAGTCACTGACACAGACAGTGCTGCGTTTCTACAGCCACTTGTTGTCAGGAGGGGCTCATACTGAGCGGGTCTTTGTGTAGATAGAGAGGAAAGACGAGGACACAGCCTCTGGAGGTCAAAATCATTAGTACTTACATCAATTTCATCCACACTCAGGGACTAAGCAAAAGAGCGTTTTGTCTGAGCTCTTCTCTCCTCTACACACAGATGGGTATGTTGGGTATAGCTGTATCAAACACAATATATCCCCATCTTCTCCTCTGCAATCCCGAGTGGAGTTGCTCTCAGCATATGGTTAAACTCTGCTGCCCTTATTTGCACACATGTAAAAACTTGCATTCATGATGTGGCAATTGTCTGTGTCCTTTTTACACACGGTGTACATGTGACCAAAGTAATTATCCTACAGCAGGGTGACTTTTGTTAGTCATTCAACAAAAAACAGTAATGAATCTGCCACAGCTGTCACACAGGCCGCACCTATCTCATTCCAAAGTTCCCAAAACCTTTGTAGAGCAGCTCTCTAATATGATCAAGGGCCACTATTTAGCATGTTTGAGTTTAGGGTTATTTATAGTGCACCACCACCGGTCTGAAATTAACAGTGCATTTTGAAACCCTAGAGCCTCGCCTGGACCAAAAGGATAATCTTACATGACAGCTTACGGAGGGTGCAAGCAAAGAGCAGCAATTCAGATGGTAGCAGGAGAGTTCATTGGCAAGGGGGTGAGAAGACTGTTCTCTATATATGCCAAGGGCATGACAAACACAGAAGAGAAGAGTCTAGCAAGAAAGTGAAAAATACTAAACATAATGAAAATCCTCCAAGCCAAACTTCATTGCATCTTTTTCATCTTCTCAACACACGTGACACAAGGAGCTAGGTACATGGATGACTGTCTTCCTCAACATGCACTCTGGTCTCCATTTAAGTGCTTAATTGGTTAAAGGATCCATACTGGCAGAGCCACAAGCCCACTGCAGAGATAATAGATTTTTAATGGAGCTATGATGGTAAGGAGACCCTCTCAAGGGAGGTGTCACGGTCGAATACGGAGACTCCGAGACCCATCCTAAAGTCTCGATAACCACCCCACCCTCCCTCTGCTTTCCAGTGACATCATTCTTCTAAACAGCATCCAAAACACTAAGTGTTTTCCACCAGCTTAGGAATGAAGCGCTATTCTGCTCTCAGGCCAGTGAAACACAATTACGTGAAGACATTGGTTCAGATTTTATGAAGTTGCTAGGAGGGTCAAACTGACTACAACATAGGTAAAAAAAACAGGATTTACTCTTTTCTCTAGAATTTAACACGAAGCTGAATTTGGTTCTTTTATTAAACCATTTCTTTCCAAATTTCTAAATGTTTCACTATCTAAAGAGGCCTTTTTGCTGTTCTGAAAGCCACTAGCCTCTAGTGACCTTTTCCCTACTAGGTCATCCTTTTAGTTTGTAGGACAGGGTGACACAGTGGAGGCAGCAGCAGAGATAAAAAGAGTGGCTGACCTCCACACAAAAGCCTGCCGGTTGGAGGAGCTACAAGGGTTATCATTAGACACCTAACACCCCCAAAACTCTAAATGTGGGCTCTGGGTAAATCTCAATGAGTTGTTGTAGTTCATGAAACAATGTGAAAGCAAAGAAAGCATCGTCTGGGTCACATAAAAACACCTAATGTCCATTCAACATCCCCCCCCCCACACACACATCAATACTGAAACCCAGCAGGGAGCGGTGTTATTCGTAAAATCTTGGTTTTTAGAGTCACACTTACTGCTTGGCTGCATAAAAAAGCTTCAAAGAAAAAACGAAGACACATTGACCTCACACCTCAATCACTGGACCACCTCCAACTGTTTTCCAGCTGACTTGCCAAAACGCTACAGACACCAACACCAATATTTACTCACACGGAATCGCTGCAAAGCCTCCTTCTCGTAGTCATATAGACTGATGCACATTCACTTGCATGATTATGACTTTCACAGAAGATGCTGTGGTCAGCGAATGTGACGATGTGGCGGATTAAAAAAAAGAAACCGTATAACAGAAAGCCCCAAGAAAAACACATGAGGGAAACACTTTCTGTTGTATTGCCTAAGAGGGCACTCATTCAAATGTTTGATACTACTTTGAATGCTGAATGCATTTAATTGTTTACTGTCCAGGAGCTTCTATGGCCATTCGCTGAGTGTTTAGTGCTGTCTTTGTAAATCTCTTTCACCTTACTAGCCATTTTTGATCAGATACGAGACTTGAAATGATCATCTTTGTGAATGCCTTGTAATGGAATCTCACTTCCGCAGTGATAGCTTTTATTCACTGTGACGGGGCGTCACCCTAGTTGTCTCTGACGCCACTATCGAGACCAGCAACCTCACAGCCTGCTCCAGTCTTTTCCTTATACAATACAAAAGACGGAGGTACATTAGCATCTATTGCAATGGCACTTGCAAATGTCTTCGGTTTCTCTTTCAAAGTGAGGTAAAGCGGGGGGGAAATCCTGGATGGTCATGTTATCCCTTTATGACCAAGTTTTAACACCCAAACTCAAGGAAGACCGCTTACCAGAAAATATATAATTGGCTTAAAACAGTCAGGGGCTGGGAGGAAAAATCATCCTATGTAGGCAGGGTAGAAAGAAGGCTGAGTTCTAAGCAGGATAATGTTCAAGCTCGCCGGGCGTGAATTAAAAAATGTTATGATAGCTAGCTAACCTGTTTTTCTGTAAGGACCGCAATCTCCAGCGGTGCCCAAAACACTGAAAGCACTTAAGAGAGGACATATTTCTCGGTGAGGGGGAAAAAACCGACATTTTTCGTAAGCAAAGATGTGTACAGTATACTTACAACAAGCAGAGGTCTATTGGCGACAGGAGCGGCGTTTCTACCGGAGAGGAAGAAGAAAATCTTTCAATTGTTTTGCTTCTCCGCTGAAATCGGAAAAAAGCCACAAAATATTCCGAGTCTCTTTCCCCGTTTCTTCAGGTATTTGCGTCCTATTCACTGTAAGAAACTGTGTAATTTTAAGTAGCTAAACTGCACCAAGGCATTCATTGGTCCTGGGTCTTATAATGTGCCCGCGTTGAACAATGTGCTTCCCAGAGAGAGCGGAGGGGATGAGGAGAGTAGTGCCCACGCCCAGCTCTATCAAACATAGATCCGCCCCGGTTACCAAGCATGTTACCGTGGCGTTCTAGTGCTGTCGGATTTTTAGCAACTCCACTGTGAAGGCCACTGGACCTACACATTTAAACGCTAAATCCGAGTATTTTAAGGGGCACGTAAATCTGAATTCATGCAAAAACCTGAAAGTCATGAATGGCAACTTAATTCGTTTGACAAACAGGAACGCTGTCCTTTTTTAAAATGACTATTATCCATCTCTACCCAGCATAACCTTTCGCCACCCAAACAGATGACTAGCAGTGTTTTGGTTGAGAATATCCAAAGTTTAAAAACAAATCACCAAAACTTCCCAGACATTATGATTTTTTTTCCTATGTGATGACTCAAGGTTGGGAACCGGTGATAGATATAAAGGTAATGTCGAAATTATGTGGTAGGGGAGAGCAGGCGTGATTGTAACACTTTTTGTTTCAGTAGTTACAACTCAGTAGGATGTAATTTTGAAACAAAATACCGTTATTGGTCCACTCCAAGTAATAATGTTTCTAACCTCTTCGTATTCAATTTCACAGATTAATTATTCATGATTGTTGATTTTTTTTTTTTAATTGTATGGTTTTTTTTTTTTCATATTATTGTGTTCCAGGTGCTGGGTTTTTTTTATTCCATGCAAGTGCAACAGTTGCCCACTCATTGTGGTTTTATGCTTGTGCTCTGATCCTTTCTGTAAATTTCCCCCCTCCTGATCCAGACTTTCTTAATTTTTTTAAGCAATAGTTCTCTAGTCTTTCTGACGGTTTCAACAATTTTCTTTGGACACTGACTGATTTTTTTGTGCTCACTTTGTAGCCCAGTCCATGTGCTTGACCAAGGCTGAGGACTTGTTGTAGACATAACCCAAATGCTTTTGAGGAATATTTTTTTTGTTCAACCACTCACTAACACTGACTGTATGAATCATTCAAGTATAAGAAATGTACCTCACTCGAGGCATGAATCAGCATTGTGTCTAAACATAATTTAAATTGGTATTTTTAGGCTCTTTGTTACTAGCATCATTTTCTTTAGTTGTATGTATGAAAAATGTCAAAGATAACACATGTTTAGCGCAGTGTTTGATGTTTCCCAAAGAACTGTTTGCTGAAAACTTGGAAAATCGTTAATACTGTGCAGTGTGCCCCTAAAAAAATCTGGACAATCTGGGCCAGTGGAGGACATTAAAAGATGTGACAGGCATAAAACGTTTTACAGCTAATCAACAGAAAGAAAGACCCGACAGAGATGGGGACCTAGGAGATGTATCTTGTCCTTCAGTTGAGCAATCTACTGTTTGCTGAATCTTCATCAGAAATGTCCTCAGTGGCTGTCATGAAGGGAAACAGGGGAAAAAAAGGTTGGAGTATGCCAAATTACACAAGAACTGGGCTGAAAATCAATGGAAACAGATCTTATGTTGAGATGAAACGACTTATTATTATTATGAATGTAGAAAGGTTCTGTTAGATTTTGATCCACTAAATCGTCTGATTGGGAACAGCTTCATTTTTCAGCATTCTGATGATCCCAAACAGACTGCTAGTGCACACAAAAAAAATATTTAAATAAAAAAGAAAGGCACAAGAAAACGTTATCAGTCCTGGATTGATCTCATCAATATCGACAGGATATTATCCAGTAACTACTGGATAATAGTCCAGTAACTACTGGATAATAGATTAGATGAGTGCCAACCATAAGAAATACCGGAGTGTACTACATATCCCAGGGAGCCACGGGTCTAACTGGGTCTAACTGCACAAACTGACCCCAGAGCCGCAGCGGCTCTGGGGTCAGTTTGTGCCGTATCCAGGAAGTCGCCTGTGGTTGCCAAGGAAACTTTTGCTTGCGAGCCCTCAGTTGTAGGTTTGAATGTAAATGTATAGACTATCTAGTGACACAGACGGGAAAATTCCGCAAAAGGTGATATATATATTCTTATTATAGATATAATATTATATTTCCGTATACACCAGCATGTAGCTAGGTTACATGCTGCTTTATTTAGCGCTACTGCACTGCTCACTGCTTCCCGTTTGTTTCACAAGCCGTTTTGGTGTTTTCAATATAACTTTACGATTGTTTATTTTATACAGCGTGAGGCATGAGTTACTGTCTTGGGTCTGTGCCCCACGGGGTCAGGCCTGGTACAGCACGGGTCCTGGTGACTGAGCTGAGTGGTTCAGGCTCCATCAACCCAACTCCTGCAAGTAAACCCTGTGAGGACTCTGAAACACCAGTGGAATTTTATCTCTCCCCGGAGAAGTTGGTAGGTACCTTTAAATACAGTTAGTATTTATCACCGTTATAAACCTCTTATCATGTTGTTTATACGAATATAATATACTATATATATATAATATACTAGTGAAAGCATTTAGTTAGTTTAGCATAATTCTAAATTGACAATAGCAAATGTTAGCATCTGGATAACATCTACCATATACATCTTGCCTGTATTATAATGCCTATTTTACTGAAATAATTCCGTTAGTGTTGTCTCTTATACTAATTAAAATCCTCTTTGATTTTTGCTTAAAAAGATTATGTTGGAAACTGAAATTGGGCCAAAAAAAATTCTTCAAAGATTTTACATCAAATCAAAGTCATGTTTGTTAATTGTAGCTACAGAATGATACAAACTACATAAAGTAAAGAGACAGTGCCCTTCTGCCCAGGTCAGCTTCTTATTCTCCTCCTACAGAAATTGCTGTGTGGCACACAAGACCTCTCTAATGTGACCTCACTGGAGATCTTTGTAGACACTCAAGAAAACACACTTGGTAACTTTGGTAAGACATATAACATGTCACTCATTAAATACAGTACTGTGCACTGTGCAAGTCTTGAGTCACCCTTCATTCAGTTATATTTTGCAAGAAATATTTGAAATAAGTGCAGTGATTCATTGAAGTATGTGCAAATATACACAAATATACACCATAATCAGCGTTTGTAATAATCTAACAAGATTTGGTCTACCAAAGTCAGTATTTAGCATGACCACTTTTATTCTTCAACACAGTCTCAACTCTCTTACGCAAGCTTTCTTGTCATTTCTTTAAGTAGTCTTCAGGGTTCTAGAAGGACATTTCAAAGCTCTTCTTGGGAGTTTGGCTGCCTTTTGTTCTGTTCTCAGTCAACACGATCCCACACTGCTTAGGTAATGTTGAAGTCTGTGTTCTGGAGAGGCCATGGCATGTTTTTCTATCCAGGTATGCTTTTACAGCAGTGGCATGTTTGGGATCATTAGCATGCTTAAACATGAAGTCGTTGCAAATACAACACTTTCCAGATTGTGATCAAAATTGAACCATGTTGGTCTATCACTGGCTTAAATGCAGCTCCAAACCATGACACTGTGTTTTACAGATGTCTGTAGACATTCACTGTTCTACCTCTCTCTTGACCTTCTCCATACATATTGATGATGACTTGAACCAAAAATGTCCAATTTGTATTTATCACTCCATAAAATCTGTTGCCACTACTTTTTTAGTCCAGTTTTTTGTGTAATTTTGTTGGATTTTATTTCTAATTTCTTAAATACATGACTTGTTGATACTGTTCCTCTGCTGTAGTTATTTTGCGGCTGTCAAACTGTGTTATCTTTTGTAGACTCAACTAAACAAATGAATTGTTACTGTGACAGGCAGCTTGTAAAAAAGTCCCTAAATATAGAATTTAAAATAGGTTCTTTTCTAAATTGTCTGTTGTGTAAGTTGTGTGCAGAAACAAAAGTAGTTCACCTCTTGAGTTAGGTACCTTTTTTAGTTGTTGAATGATTCATAGGTCAGTGTCAAGTAGTTTAACTAAGAAAATGATCAAGTACAAAGACTGTACTGAAAATAAGTAAAAAAGCAGCCAGTGTCCCAAGAAAAACTTCAGAAAGCCTAGGGACCTGTTGTTCAAGAATAATTAAATACAACAAAGTCTGGTTCCATGAAGACAAAATACAAACAAATGAGGAATAGCTCAAGACTTTTGCACAATACTGCAGCTGAATATGTAAAACAGTAAAACAATAGGTGTCTGTTTGTATGTGTACTTACTAGAACTCACTGTTAGTCAGCATCAGTGGTGTTATTGTTTTCTTTGTGTAGCCAAGGCTACAAAAAATACAGTAACTTTTATTTCATTTAAGTTCAGTTAAACTAACGAGCAATGAGAAACTGTTAACACAATTTACAGTAATGATTCATAACAGATACTTGTAATACTCACAACACAGAACGAGCAGACAGTCATAAATGTCCACACCTGATTACCTCACAGGTGTGCCAGCCATCATTAGATAATGGTAGGGGGATATATTTACTATGACTGAGCTTTGTCCTCAGAAAAAATCCTAGATTGTGTAAGGCATGACAAACACTGTCTGTACATGTATGAGTCATGTTTTACCTGCCACTTCAGGGACGCTTTCTTTTCCTTAAATGATGCTGAACATCTGATTAGCAAATAAATCAGGTGATAAGAATGAAACCATGTTAAAATGACACCAGTGTTACATGAAAATGAGAAAAATCGTTTTGTTTAACTCATTTTCTTGCAGGTGTCTACTTGCCTGGATTAGTGCAGCTAAAAATGAACAACAGCAGGATCCTGTCAGTAAGGTAAGTAAGACAAAAATACCATCTTTTTGTTTACTTCAAAGTTTGTATTCCTGAGAAACAAATTTACAAAGTAGTATAAATTATAGATTTCCAAGATGATACTGACGCATGCTTCTGGTCATTTTTATCTTATTTTATACATGTTTCCAAAATAGGAAAACCCACATATTTCCTTGAAGAGAAATAAATATAAGTTAACCCAGAACAGAAAAAAAACATAGTTTAGTGAATGCTGTCGTGGTTTACTCTGTCATTACAGGAAGTCAAAAATTATGAGCTTACCCAAAGAAGTATAGTATGGCTATAGTGACAAGGTTTTGAAATAGGGACTTCCAATATTTATGTGTGGAAGATGCTTGTTGCAACTTGTAAACCAGACACCATGGAGGTGAGACCTGTGTACAGGTTTAGAGATACACAGAGAACAGGTTAAACCACCTTTCTCACAATAGGATACAGAGGGGTTCAGGTACTATCAGATTTCAAAATCATGCATTTGATCCTCAGGAAGAGACAGGGAAAATCTAAAGTTTTTCCTAGCTTGTCCAGTGATCATAGCTACAGCTGTTTCATCAAAAGTATATTGAAGCAAAGCTACAAATAGTTGTCACAGTAAGTGAAATGGAGAGAATATTTTTTACCATTACTGTGCAAAAGTCTCGACCCATCTCTCATTACTTTATGTTTTGCTTCTCATGAGACAGATTTTCTTGTAAGTGGTCTATTTAAAAAAATTATAAACAATAGGTTATAAAGTGTTGCAAAGTTTTAATTTAGACATTGGCAGTTTTTCACTCATTTTCAATCCATCGCTTACACCTAACCATTTTCAGAGGAATTTGTTTTTGTTTGTTAAACAACTTAACATAGAAATATGAAATATGTATTATTCGAGCATAAAAAATGCACCCAACTGAAGGGATGAACGTGAATGTTGTGCACATAACAGAAAGTTTAGCGAAGGAAGAAGTTTTGTATCTGTAGGCGCTCTGTTAGTAGCAGTCTGTCACAAAAACATAATCCGTTCCCAGTTCTGTAGTTGTATCTATGAACAGATAATAAAAGATACCAAAAGATAACACAAGCAATAAAGTAATATATTTGAACCACCAATGTGATTCCCAAAGAGCTGTTAGCTGAAAACATGGCATATCTAAGCATGGTGGGCAGTGTGTCTTTAATTAAAATAAGGAAATTGGACAATGACGCAAGTGTTGTTTTGTTTATCTAATTATCTAATAATCAATATTTATGGAGGAGGACAGGAGAGATGTACAAGAGTTTGTGTCTACAGCCATCTGTAGAACACTGTGGAGGGCTCTGTCATGGTTTGGAGCTGCGTTTCAGCCAGTGGTGTTGGAAATCTCCCCAACACTGAAAGTGTTACGAGCACAGAAAAGTACCATCTACCTTGCAATGCCATCTGAAAATTGCTGGATTGACAATAGCTTCATGTTTCAACACGCCAGCGATCCCCAAACACACTGCCAATGCAATAACTGCAACACTGTCAGTCATGGATTGGCCTCCCCAGGTATAACAGACTGTATTTATGTTCATTTCAATAAATCCCTGCACCTAATTTTAATTTTTCCTAATAGAATATAATAAAATGAAGAGTACTCTGAGACCTTTGCACAGAACTGTACACAGAGAAAGATAGTGAACTGTCTGCTCCACCCCGAGAGCACCAGAGCAGAGCAGAGTCAGCCGGACATGCACTGGCTCTGATAGCATTTCCTGCTTTGGGTTGTGGGAGTTGTAGTGGAGTCGGTGTTGTAGTGTAAGGTACACTGACTGAAACTATTGTGGAAAGGTTCAGGCAGGGAGGAAAGCGGGAGACAGCGAACAGGACATAATTTTCACGAAGAGAAAGGAGCTGCAAGCTTCAGTAGCCAAGAAAGTATCCTTTTTTTAGCCATGATTATGTAACTCTCTTTCCTGCCTCTAAATCAAGTTTGTGTTATTTTGTCTCCCTAGAGACTTGGGAACCACCATCTCCCAACTGCAGGTGCTATGGATGTCTCGGTGCTGCCTACGAGACCTAGATGGGATTACTACTTTCTGTGCTGTTACGGTAGACTTTATAGGTTACAGGTGGCTTTGTAGGAACTATTCAGGAGCTTGGTAGCTTCTTTCTTTTCTCTTTTTGCAAAAGTTAAAAAAATGCGTGTACGGAACAAAAAAGAAATTGTGTCAAGGATTTTTGGATACATTTCAAATAGGCCTTCATACCTCAAACATTAATTTCCATTTGTCACGGTACCTGAGTGACCCATTTTTACCCAAATCATTTCCACGTTTTTGCGGCAAATACTGAACGTGCCTAGGTAGTAACATATGATTCAAGTAATTGAACTTCCGCTGTTTAAAACGTCCAACTGTCTGTGACATGGGACGATACCACAGTGTGACTTGGGTCCAACATGTTTTTTTTCTTTAGTGCATTTTCCTTCATTAATCACACATTTTCTACCACTCAACACATATTTCCTGTCCTTCTTCTCAGGAGCTGTACTTGTCCTATAACAACGTGTCAGACCTGAGTCAGGTTGGCATGCTGGAGAACCTGCAGCTGTTAGATCTGGAAGGGAATGACGTGGATGATTTAGTCCAGGTTCAGTATCTCAGTTTATGTAGCAAACTGGAGAGACTTACCCTGGAGGGAAACCCTGTCTGTTTACGCCCAAACCCTACATCAACTCAGGTATGAGTATTATGCGATGTGTTTGTCCTTTGTTGTTCAGACTTTAAGCGGATGCTCCTATTGTGATTAACATACCCAGTACATCTTGAAGCAACCGCTGTAGAGTGGTGCAATGCTCAGAGTGGCAGTCTGGCAAAAGATAAAATGAAACCAAGAATGGTTGCAGCTGAATAGAGCTTGAGCAAGGAGCTGGGCAGAGTTCCTGAAAAGGAAGTGTTGTATTCATCTGATGTTGTAAATGCCAACTTGCAAATGCAACTTGTGGTTCTAATCGTTCAACAGTCTCGCCTGTGCTGGCTGTCAGCCCCGAAGACAGATAATCTCTAACATGTAATCAGTTTGTGCTGAGACATGAGAGCATGTGTGCGATCGCAACTCTCTGTATGTGGGTCCTTAGCTCAACAGAAACACTCTGCTAGAGCAGGAGACATCAAAATACTTAAAAATAATTAGACATAACATACTGTTGAAATAGTATGTATGTAAACATCAATGCTTTGTTTTTATGTTGAGGAGCATTTTTTGGTTTCTGTGACAAAGCCTTAAACAGCTTATCATGGGCCAAGTCAGTGAAACTGATTATAGCTGGGTACACGGCAGAAGCTGCAGTGAGCTGAGTTTTTTGGGCCACTGTGAATGTGTTTATTTACACCCACCAGCAGAGCATTAATTAAGAAACTAGGGCAATGAGGAGAGATGCTGAGCTGAATATGCATTAGGCCCGTGCTTTGTAACGACTGAGGGGGTTCTTGGGTTTACTCCCTTGCCAAGTGATCACTCTTCTTGCGCTCTGTCTTTCTCTCACTTCCTCTTATTTAAAACGCATTCTCCTCCTCTTTTCTCTCATTTTCTTGCTTTTGTTTACAGGCCTCACACTCTCCTTTTCATTTTCTGCATCTGTGTGGTTTGGTGAAACCAAAGAGAGGCCAGCGATTCGCTGGCCTCTCTCTCGCTCTCTGCTCTCTTCCAGATGATAAAAGTCTAGAATTTATAGTGCAAGACTTTACAAACGCTAGTTGTTACGAGCTGGGATCAGCTTATGCTGTCTGGCACCCCCTATTTAAAAATACCACGTATTATTAAAAATGTCACTGTTGCAAAAAAAAAAGAATTTAAATGTGATCTTGAATCTCGTCGTACACCTTGGCTCTGTCATTTTCTCTTGTTTCGTTCCTCCTGCCCAGATGGCAGACTACAGTTACCGGGCAGCGGTGAGGGAGCTGGTCCCTCAGCTGCGTTACCTTGATGATGTAAAGGTGGAGGAGGACAGGCTTAGCTGCTGTACCACCATGGGAGAAGACTGGGACATTCTCAGAAACTCCATTAGAGATTCTAACTCCTCTTATCCTGCTGGTGATGGTGTGTGTGTGTACTGTTTTAAATCCATCAACATGGTCCAGATATTCAGATGACAATTTAACAAACACCTCACTTTTGTCTTTGCAGAGGAGACAACCGACAGTGTACGTCCTTACAGCCGACCCAGTTCAGCCACATGCCCTTCTCCCAGCTTCTCCGGTGTCTGGGCCATGTCATCGTCAGGCACCAGACCACACTCAGGCTCCAGACTCATGTCAGCGATCAGGCCTGGAGTTCTCTCCCCTTCTGGATCCAGACCTGGTTCTGCAGACTCAGATCTGGCAGTAGTGGAAGCTGAAACCAGCACTCTGACTCACAGTTAGGCACTCCTGTGGTCGATCTCATTAGTCTTAGTGTCATTTCCATTTTATTTTGATTAGCATTACTCTGTGCAGGTGAACTGTTGGAGCAGTAAAAACAATCTTTGCTCAACAGTGCCACCAAGAGGACTTAATTGTGCCATGAAACAATGACAGTTTCAAACACTGATGCCTGTTTTACTCTGTCAATTTTTGAAGGAGCAGGTAACATCGTCTTCTGTGGGAACCCAGTCCAGGCTATTCGAGCAAAGCGACAAAAGTTAAGGGTAAGTAGCAACAAAGTCCTGCGATGCAGTGGAGAAAATAGTTTGATCTCACTTAATAAATTATGAGATGAATCCATACACCACACGCTGTGATCCATATACATGAGTTATTTCTGTCTCGCTGTTCCCCATAAAACAGAGTCTTCATTGTCCACTAAGAGGAACAACAAGCTTTATGAGCTTTGACAGGCCATTATGAATGCCTGGCACCAGCAGCTCGTCTCTTTAATGCCATGTCAGTATAAAAAGAATCAGCTAATTATTATCAGGCAGACAAACAACCTGAGAGGACAAGCATAGTGAGGGGTGATGGAGATGTGAGAAGGGTTGTGTCAGAAGAAGTTGACAGACGGGGCTATCACTGTCACCACTCTCCGATCTGTTATAACTGGCATAAATACACCCCACCACTGTCACTCTGCATCTTATTTAGACATTTCTGTCTCATTCAATCTGCCCTTGCTGTGTTTGTTGTTCCTCACTGTTCTTGCTATTCATAATTAATATGCTCTTAGGGCTCTATTACTTTAAGTTTCCTACCATCATCTATTACCACTCATGCTTGTTGTGCCTCTCTACTGTCTGATAGACAGCACCCACCAGGTCTACTTTCACCCCCCGAGACTTTCCCATTCACGTACCAGAACACACATATGACCTCGAGGAGCCTGATCTGACAGAACGTGCTGATGTCTTTGCAGAGCTCAGAGCTTGGAGGGAACAGCATAGCAGGTATTACATGCTGAATTACTTTTTTTAAAAACACATACATGTAAAAATTACAGTTTTTTACAGCCGCTAGGACACATTTCTCAATACTTAGGTCACTTTTGCAAAACTCTTCACACAATTCTCCTAACTGACCTTCAGCTTGGCAAAGCAGTTCATTTCACATTCAAAATGCACTACAACTACCAAAACACTTTATTCAGGTCTCAAATAAACTCATTCTTCCAGAACACTAGCAAAGGTTGACAGCCGACAAACACACTTTGTCACCCACAAAACAATGACCTAAAAAAACACTAACAACATGTAGCATTACACAGTGTTTTCTTGTGTAAAACAAAGACACATCTCTGTTTATAATTTCAATATATGTTACTGGAATGAATCAGACATCATGCAGAATTCGTTAATATTTGTTTATGTTTTTTTATTTTTTTGCACTAAGTAATCCCAAAATACAAGAATTTGTATACACACCATCCACTGATACACATACAATAGTAATGCTAATCTACTCGGTCTTCTCCATTTGGCCACAGGTTCTCATCCACATCACATCTTATGTCATCTAGGGCAATACACCGAGGAAAGAATAGAGTAACACCTGTGTAGATGTTCATCTAAAATGAGAATCAACTGTGGCTGGTTAAACTGCATTTTTAGATTTAAAATATGTTTCAATAAAATATTGCTGTTGAATTTTGCTGTCTTATTCAGTTTTGCATTATGTTATTATTTTGACCATAAGTTTAACAGTTTTGAAAACAGTATGTAAGTACATGCAAAATGTCCTGTACGTACAAAGATTTTTGGCAGTTGTTGTGTCTGAGTGAGAAAATAATTCATGAAATTTGAGAGATGTAGTCATTGAATGCATTTTGTGCCAAAACAATGATAACTGATCCTCAGTTTAGCCCACATAGACTTCTGTTGTGCTCACTGTGTGAGGAGTTTTGCAAAAGTGACCTAAGTATTGAGTGTCCTAGCGTCTGTAAAAAACTGTAATAAAAGCTACATTTTAATCTATATCTTGCCATTACTGGCCATGCAATAGATTAATTGCATATTAAAACAGTTGTCCATTTGAATACCATCAGAGGGCTTTGGAGGATTTCACAAATACGAAGCCTCTTCATAGCCAGTTAAAATTGCAGAAGCTGTCGATGTGGCTATGTCTGAAGACTTGTATGCACATAAAACTAAATATCATCATCCTTTGTTTCAGACGTCTTGAGGCCATAGCGAAAGACAGACTGCCACAAATCTTGTCCATTCAGCACTCTGATGATGAAGAAGCCCGTTGTGATGAGGAAGAAGATGGCTGTGGTGCTATGAGGAGTGACAGCAGTAATGAAGAACATGAAGAGGAGAAAAAGTGTGACAACCAAGATGCAGCCTCACTAGATTTCTCTTTCCAGTCTCTTTCCCCAGGTGAGAACTTTGTGAAGTTATTTATAACTTCACAAATTATAAATAAGGCTGTACAGAATAAAAGCAGTAATTGTAATGTCTGATCTTTTTGTAATGTACGGAGAATAATAACTGAATTATTTCAATTATTCTTATTGTTTGTTTGTTTTTAGATCTGCTTCCCAGAAAAAACTTACCCTCAGATATGGCTCGACTGTCGCTGGCCCCCAAAACCGCAGTGTCCCCTTCTCCTCCTCCTGATTTGAAACCGCAAGGGATCCGTGCACGGAGGCTTCACCTTAGCCGGGCCAGACCACAATATTTACCTGAATTCAGCAGCGCCTTTGAAATATGTAGGACTTCAGGAGATACAGACCTGCAAATGAGTGTGCCTCCAATGACTCTGCCTGCACCCATACCGCACCCACCTCCAACAGCTGCCCCAAGTGAACGGCTGAAGCATTCACGGTATGTCATTACTAAAAAGTATCTTTATATTTAAATAGTCACATTTGAAACAACACATTTTGTTGTAAAATGTTTAGTTGAGTTTTGTAAATCAGTGACATCACCATATTGTGATCTCAACTTGGTCATGGACATTAAAAAAGATCTCTATCTTTTAGTGTGAAGATGGACTCTGGTGAGCAGCCAGGCCAGAAGTGTGAGATATCCAAAATCCTCAAGAGACCAGCAATAACTCGCCCTCACACAGCCAGGGCAGCTTTACAGAAACATCACCAGCACCACATACACCAGTCCTGCAGAGGGAGCTCACAGCCAGATTGACTGTTGACCGTCCCCTGCCAGTATGACTGCTCTTAACTGCTCCATTAAATGGGGTCTTTCCCCTTTTTCAACTCATCACTCAGCCGTATATTGATTTATCGTAGTTTACACCATCGTTTCTTTTTCTGTTTTTTAAGAACTGAAGATACTGTTGTTGTTCACCAGTTCAACGGCATCCAGTGCTCACGAAGCTCACAGCGCAACAGTAGTTGGATATTTTCCTTTACTGAGACAAAACCTCTCACACCACAGAACTGCTCTTAAATAGACTAAAATATCGAAGAGACCATAAGTGCACATCTCAGGATGCTCTATAGAATTTTTACAAATGCAGCCCTGTGCTGTTTTAGCTGGGAAGATGTAAAATGTGAACTTCCACAAAGACTACCTGCAGTGATGGTAAAGTTCCTGATGTTCAATGTGTAATAGTCTCATATTGTCACTTGAGGGCACTGTGTGTAAATGTTAAATCAGAAAATGAATGCATTGCTTCAACCACGCTGAGCAAGCAATCCTTCAAACCTACCACCTTGACATGTGACATTCATTATTTTTTTGTCTGTTTGACTACACTTAAGGCTGGGGTTACCTCAAAGTGCATGCTATAGTATTTGCCATATAAATGTACAACATACAAGCATATTTCACATTTTACTCATACAGCAATGCTGTAATAGAATGAAAAAAAAAATCAAGTCCATGTAGAGTTTATATGTTTTAACTATGATATAACCTTTGTTTTCCAAGCGCTATGGAGAATTACCCATCGCCTGCACTGTGACGGTCAATCTCAGACTCATTTGTTCTGAGAAACAACTGGAACTAACAACACTGCATTTGTGGAAATGAGGGCCAGAGTGGCAGCCTAATTCCTTAGTGGCAAATTATGCCAGGACTAGTTTGTTTTGAAGCCGTCACAATAATTATAACATGGAACTTCATTTCAAGGAAACCCCGACAACCATCACAGTGATGTCTCCAAACTTGCCCCGTGTTTTGTACGAACACCTGACATAAGCACACACACACAGCAGGACACACAGGTTAGAGCGCACGTCCCATATTTGTGTCTGTCGTGCGTCACTTATGTCCACAGAAACAGGATGTAAATAAATGACTCAAAGTACAGAAAAAGAACAACAGGATAGTATTGCTAATACTTCTGACCACAGTGTTGGATTAAGAGATGTACATGCTCCTAAAGTAGGAATTTATGTATGTTTGAACATGTAATTGCCTACAGCCATCCAGCTGTTATGTAACACGTTAGTTCTTTTCTTATTTTCTAGCAGCACTTTCCATCAGGCAGCCACCCCATCTTTTCACATAACTGCTTTGTCTATAGGATTGTTTAATTTTCTCACTCCCTGTCAGGCTTTTGTAGCCACACTCGCATCACTCTGGTCTCTCTGTATTACATCTCAGGATGCAGGTAGAGGAGAATGGAATTAAATGCAACGCCTTTTATGGTGGGAAAGTGGGATGGTGTCCACCTACTCTGTCTGAGCAGTCTTGTAATTTATTCAAAAGGATCATTCTCCTAGCTTGTCAAGACTAGAGACGTAACCTGGCCTCTTCTTCACTCACTCAGTTATTACCAAATGTTGTCAGAACCATAAAGGTAACGTTTAGGGGTGGTAAACACTGTGGAAAAAACCCCAACAAGAAAATAATTAAATAATTTTGAAGTCCATTTTTTACGTAAAAGTAAAAAAAATAATCCAAAACCTATTTTATTCACAACAGAACATTGATAAATTAATATCCGATGTTTAAACTGAAAAATTTTATGATGTCACATTTCCAAAAAGTTGGAACAGGGCCTTGCTGACTGCTGTATAGCAGTCTTCCTTTTTAAAAACAACAATCTGCAAATGTCTGTAGACTGAGGAGACCCGTTACTAGATTTTTAGATGAGGAAAGTTTTTTTTTCCTATATAGAATTCTTGCTGCTCAACACTTTTGGATATTTCTGTTGGTTAAAGGTCTGGACTGCAGGCGGGCCATGCTGTTGTAACAGTATGTAGCAAGACAGTTAGTAGCATTGCCCTGCCGAAATATGCAAGGCCATCCCTAGAACTTAAGATGCCATCTGGTTGGGAACATATAGTTCTTTAAAGCCTGGATATATCTTTCAGCATTTATGGTGTCATTGCAAATGTGCAAGCTACCAATTCCACAGACACTCATGCACCCCCATAGCATCAAAAATACAGGCTTTTGAACTGAGCAAATTGGGTTGTACATGTACTAAAACAACAGATTTATTTGCCCTTAACGTCAAAAGACATGGTGCTTTTCTAAATTTAAAACCCCCCTCTATCTTTAGAGTTGCATCATATATAGTACCAATGTACAAAGAAAACTGAATCATAAACTTGTTAATTATAAAAATGTATAAGATTATTCAGAAAGTTCTAAAAGAGAATCAAGTAGACTTCAAGAAAAAATGCTCCCGTCTGCCGCTAATACACCCACACAATAGACTTTACACATACAGTATTTGTCAACAGTGAAGTGGAGCAGCACATACTGTATGTCAGCACATGCCATGAATACTTATAATAATAAGTTCCAGATGTGGTGAATAGGACCAGGTACTTTAGGTTACATTCTTCAGAATACTATCAAAGCCGCACCTTCTTGCTGTAATTGCTGTAAAAAAATGTCCAAATAAATTAACAGAAAATTGATAGTGAAAATGAGGTATTATGATAATATCATCGTGTTTTGACTTGAGACGAGTCAGTTTTTCTATCAGGCCTTGGAACTGGAAATACCTACATGAGTTCAGACAGGTCTGGGAGACGCCATTTGTACAGTACCACACGATTCTGCCGCGAGGAACATTCCTTTGTAAGATATTTAGGTTTCATAACTCATTTTCCACTGACACCTTTACAACCAAATGCAGACGTGCTGTCCATAATGGCGAACAAAAGGCATGAACACAATAATTATTCCTTTACATTTGCAGGTGTTTAATTTGAATTTAATTTGATCTGTATGGTAAAAATATATTCTATTCAATTCAGGTTTACAACAACAGTAACCTCAAAGTACTTTATACTGTAATTCAATTCAATTTAGTTTTATTTATACAGTGCCAAATCACGACAACAGTCACTTCAAGGTGCTTTATATTGTAAGGTAGACCCTACAATAATACATACAGAGAAAAACCCAAAAATCAAATGACCCCCTATGAGCAAGCACTTTGGCGACAGTGGGAGAGAAAAACTCCCTTTTAACAGGAAGAAACCTCTGGCAGAACCAGGCTCAGGGAGGGGCGGGGCCATCTGCTGCGACCGGTTGGGGTGAGAGAAGGAAGACAGGACAAAGACATGCTGTGGAAGAGAGACAGAGGTTAATAACAGATATGATTCAACACAGAGAGGTCTATTAACACATAGTGAGTGAGAAAGGTGACTGAAAAAGAAAAACTCAATGCATCATGGGAGTCCCCCAACAGCCTAAGCCTATTGCAGCATAACTAAGGGAGAATTCAGGGTCACCTGGTCCAGCCCTAACTATATGCTTTAGCAAAAAGGAAAGTTTTAAGCCTAATCTTAAAAGTAGAGATAGTGTCTGTCTCCCGAATCCAAACTGGAAGCTGGTTCCACAGAAGAGAGGCCTGAAAACTGAAGGCTCTGCCTCCCATTCTACTTTTAAATACTCTAGGAACAACAAGTAAGCCTGCAGAGCGAGAGCGAAGTGCTCTAATAGGGTGATATGGTACTATAAGGTCGTTAAGATAAGATAGGGCCTGATTATTTAAGACCTTGTATGTGAGGAGCAGAATTTTGAATTCAATTCTGGATTTAACAGGGAGCCAATGAAGGGAAGCCAATACAGGAGAAATCTGCTCTCTCTTTCTAGTCCCTGTCAGGACTCTTGCTGCAGCATTTTGGATTAGCTGAAGGCTTTTCAGGGAATTTTTAAAACATCCTGATAATAATGAATGACAGCAGTCCAGCCTGGAAGTAATAAATGCATGAACTAGTTTTTCAGCATCACTCTGAGACAGGATATTTCTAATTTTAGAGATGTTGGGCAAGTGGAAGAAAGCAGTCCTACATATTTGTTTAATATGTGCATTGAAGGACATATCCTGGTCAAAAATGACTCCAAGGTTCCTCACAGTGTTACTGGAGGCCAAGGTAATGCCATCCAGAGTAAGAATCTGGTTAGATATCATAGTTCTACGATAAAGTATTGGAAAAACCCCTAACAATCAAGTGCCCCCCGATGAGCAAGCACTTTGTGACAATGGGAAGGGAAACTCCCGTTTAACAGGAAGAAACCTCTGGCAGAACCAGGCTCAGGGAGGGGCGGCCATCTGACAGGACCGGTTGGGGGTGAAAGGAAAGAGAAAAGAAGAAAGAGAAGACAAAAGAAAACAGAGCATAGGAAGACGGACCAAACACACTAAGGGAGAGAGAAGATAAAATTATAATGACATGTTGCATTGGTATATAAACACATGGAGAAGAAGTGCTCTGTGCATCACATGAAATCCCGCAGCAATCTGACCCAATATTAGCATATCTAAGGGATGGTTCAAGGGCACCTGATCCTGTCCTGACTAAGCTTTATGAAAAAGGAAAGTTTTAGGTCTAATTTTAAAAGTAAAGACACCTGTCTCCCAAATCCAAATAGGGAGCTGACTCCACAGGAGAGGGTCCTGGTAGCTAAAGGCTTTGCCTCCCAATTTAGAATCTCTAGAAACTACAAGCAAGCCTGCATTCTGATTGCGCACTGTTGGCATAATATGATAGTATGAGGGCCTGAAGCATTTGTATGTGACGAGAAATTCTGGATTTACCGGGGAACCACTGATGAGTGGTTAGGAGAAAGTCACGTTATGTATGAGAGAAAGTCACATTACGTAAAGCTGCTGAAACGTGATTTCTTTGTCATCGCCTTTTTGCAATATAAAACGTAAGATAATATAGACTAAAGACTGCAGCTTCACACTGCACGGAGAGAGTATATCGGGAATGATGACCTAAGGCACTGCTTTGAGTCACTGTTTTGCGATCTTAAATTGGCATACTGGAGCTATATAGCACTTACCACTTATTGTGTTTCAATGCCGTGTGTTCAGAAACTTTGAGCAGAGGAAACAAGGATTACCTGATGTTCAAGAGAGAGTCTTAAAAGACTGATATTCATTATTGTTTGTTTGTTTTTTTGCTCAAACTGATGTGAATGAAACACTTAGGCTAACATTCACAGACCTAGATTTTGTCTTTATTTTGAAACAATAATTATTAATAACTGTAACAGCAGTTATAATGTTAACTGTTACAATTAATAACAATTTGGCAAAAAATCTATATACTCAGTAATATTGTTGTTCTACATGTTCTTGAACCAACAAATGCATTCTTTTAATTAAATGAATAACAATCTTATGTAAGATCAGTCATGGGTAACAGTCAATATTCATGTGATTACATAGATACTGAAGAGATTGTGATGCAACACAATCAGTTTAGTCAGAAAAATATCTATTAATAGTGCCAACTTCCTCCTGTCAGATCAAATCAGATTTGCTTGAGGAGGAGAGAGGTGATTTTCAACTTCAAAATCATTAAAACTGCTGTTACTTACAATCCATTAAATGATCTAACAGTCTGAACGACAAATGCTTTTCTGCTACATCCATCACGCTGTTTGTTGTGACTACCTAAAGCTATGTGTTGACACAGGTTAACTGTGTCAACACATAGCAGCAGTGTTTGCTGCTGCCATGGAGACACAGCTCCAGGTTGTTCCTCCAAAAGTGGCGGTTAATCATTTGCCATAAGTCATTTCTATAAAAATGTGTATAAGTATGCATGGACGCACAGGGCGTAGCCTGGGGTGGCACAGGCCCCACTTGTTGATGCCTTATCATATCAGTGCAACCATGGGTACCAATTAAAAAGAATGATAGGAAAGTGATAGCTCCCCCTTTCCTCTGGAAAACATTTTTATCCCCTTTCACTTGCCTTATTTTGAACTGGTATTTTACACTGGTATTTTTTAATTATACCTCATCACTGTTGTTCCCAGATTTTGCTTTTCACACATAAACATGTGTACTGTTGCTTTGTGATACAGGCTGTCAATGCTTCATTTCACAAACACAAAGAGCTGTTCAAGGACGGCGTGGTGCATATACCTGTTTTTTTTTTTTAGAAAAGGTGTCGCATTGCAATTTTGCATTAATGTGAGTGGACTAAAGGAGTCAGTTTATATACAAGCATGTATATAAACAAATACAGATACATATAGGGGAAGAAGAAAAAAAGAAAAGAGACATTACAAGCATTACAAATTTTAATGTTTTTATCATTTATGTATGTGCAGTGTTGGGGAGTAACGGAATACATGTACCGCCGTTACGTATTTAAAATACAAAATATGAGTAACTGTATTCCGTTACAGTTACCGTTTAAAAAGGTGGTATTTAGAATACAGTTACTTTGTTGAAATAAATGGATTACACGGCGGTACTTCCCTGTTTCATATTGTGGCGGGTCAGGCCTGTTTGGGTTTTGTTTGACAGCTACGTTCTGTTGTTCCAGGTGGCAGCGTTACGGTTGCCATGGTTACGGGTGACGCTCTCTCTCTGCGTGTTTCCTGGGTGAGAGAGCGCCTGTTGTTGTTGTGCTAAGCTAATAGGCAGAATGATACAGGCATAGCTCTAAAGAATGTAGCATCATAGGCAGTGTAGTCCGTGCTGCAGGGAGAATGGACTGCCATACCTGTTATGTGTCTGTGAGCGAGGGAGGGAGAAAAAGGAAAAGTACGAGCTGTCATCGAGCAAAAACGGGAGCTGGAAGCATGTAAATATAATAATAACCACTGCAGCCAAGAAGAGTGCCTGACGAGCCCAGTTGTAAGTAAGCTATTAAGCTATTAAAGCTAGTTTTCGGCTACGAGCCCAACACAGAACCCACCGTATTAGCCAGAGGTCCCTTTACTAGGTTCGGAGCCGCGGACCTTCAGTAACAGTAATAAATCACAGCAATAGTACATTCATGTAGTTGTAAACAGCATGATAATAAGTAATCCAAAGTATTCAGAATACGTTACTCTCATTGAGTAACGTAACGGAATACGTTACAGAATACATTTTGGGGCATGTATTCTGTATTCTGTAATGGAATACATTTTAAAAGTAACCTTCCCAACACTGTGTATGTGTAATTTGGCAAGGTGTAAAGTCAAGTAGATGAGGTAAAAAGCTTTTGAGTCCTTCTCGCTAAAGTCAGTACACCATATAAGATTTTTTTTTTGTAGAAAAGTACAAAGTCTGACAAGATTTTGTTAGAAATAAAATAAACAATGTCTTTCCATGAAAGCTGTGCGTAAGTACAAGACCAAAATAAATGGGAGCAAGTCTCTACAAATTCTTCCCAAATTCCCTAACAAAATGACTCCAGTAAGAGATGACAGGAGGAACAGACATCAGATCACACCTTTGTGTGCGGTGAAGCAATTGTTAGGTGAGGTGTAAGGTGAATTGTTACTTCCTTACCTCGGAGCCATGTTGCTTTGGGGCACAGGAGATCTTTGCTCATTAATATTATTATAACTCACTTATTTTTAATGCAGATGTTCACGAGTTTTTGTTTATTTTGTTTACTTCCAATATAATTTTCGCTTCTGGGGAGGTACAACTCCCCAGAAGCATTGCATTTCACGTTATTTCATTTTATTTTTTCACAAGCTTGTCGTTAAGACCTTTACTTTGAAAGGGCGAACCGGACGTTGTGTAGTTTGCCTTTACCGGACTGGAGTGCGGACTTTTGCCCACAGTGAGCAGCTGGAAGATGAGATGAAGCACTCGACTGTCCGCTAAATTGAAAACGCCTGCTAACTCACTTGTAAGTTGTTTTCATTTCATTTCGTTTCTTTTTCGTTTTTTTTTCTTTTTAAATCTTTGTTTAAATCAAGATAAAGTTGAACGGAAATGTTTTTAAGACTGGTGGTAATGCAACAAGTGCTGGCAACTGAGCTCAGAGCACCTGCAGTATGGTGACAGGCTAACGATAAACTGGGATACAAAATTTACCTACCCACTTTGTGGTGTTAATGGTCCACTTATGTTGATGGGAGCAGCTCCTGTGTAGGTTTGTTGGATTGTTTCTATGTTAATATATTTTTTATGTAAATAGAACAACTGAAGCTTTACAAATAATCGCTTAAATGATGTTTATACAGCACACTGAAGTTACTGGCAATGAGAAGAAATGTTATCATTGAACGTTATCATTTCACAAAACTCCACGATGCTCATTGACTGCATATAGAAGATGGACGTAGCTCTCAGGTCTCAAAAATGAAGCCAATGCTAATGTGAAGTAAACATTCATTCCTTTGATTGGCCAGTAGGGGGCACTTCTCTGGTTGCCAGAAGACAGTTGAAGCGGTATAGAAGTCCATAGGAAAATGACCCTCTGCTTCCTTGCACAGTCACCTTAATGAACACTTTCCTAACAACACTATGCACTCAGTAACTAGTTTTAAATCATGCTGAATATGCAATTATGTCATAGAATGATTTGGGAAGTAGTCACAACCTCTAATCTATTGATTTATTTTCCTGAACAACAAATTTTTCAACATTATTTTTGTCTGCCAGAACATGATTTTTCATCTTTCGAAGTCTCAAAATAGTGATTCATGTTCAACGTTATATAACAATTTTTCAAGGAAATTTGTAATGTGTATATATATACATTTTTTTTTGTCAACATAGAAAATTAATGCTGAAAAACGTTTTATTGAGTGCATCCCAAAGGAAGCAGCATTTAGTAGTGCAAACAAAATGAAGGGCATGTTTATGGCCTTCTTTTTCAGTGAGTTACTGCCAGAGCACCAACCACTCCACCCACCAAACGGGTAACAGAATTCAAGCTGTCAATTTATGCAAGTCCGCCCAACAATATAGGGCAATAGCAGTGACACCGCAAAGTCAAGTGTAAGCACAAAAGTAGCCTATGTAGTGATTTCCTGTGAAATTTTAAATAAAAGTATAAATAACTGATTAACACTTTAACAACAGCAATAAGTGAAGTAACTTAACCCTGTAACTTTTAAGGAGACGCTCAGTATTCACATATACTCAGATGGAGCTTGAAAAATATTTTCAGCCTGCGATGTTGTAACCTTAGTTGAGCTTTTTCACCAGTTCTTTAAAGCTGTGCTTTTCCACTGCGTAACCATGTCAGCAATTTCCATGTTTGCTCTTCCTGTCAAAAGGAGTGCAACTAGCAAGTGCTTCAGCAATGCTCGGTTGAGTCATTTGTTTACTTTTGGGCCACACATTACCAGCTGCTCTCCTTGTAGCCTGGTTGCACATGACGGTGTGTTTTCGCCTCAGTTGGTGAAACAAGTATGTTTATTTTGTTTCCACCTTCAGCAGGAACAGATTTCTTGCATATTTCCATAGCGCTGTGTTTTATTTTTATGTTATGTTTTATTGGTGGTTGGTGAAGTAGTTCTCGTTTTGCTATAACGTCACTGGAGGTTGACGTGCAGCTTTTGCTATCATACATGTCAGATGACAATGACTGGAATCATTAGGGACGGTATGATATGGCAAGACCGTAGTGTCTATGTAGACTAAACATTTCTGATGGAGGTGCTGGCCATTGGTACACCTGACATGTTGACATATTTTCACACATCATTTGTATTATTTTTAAAATCTAAATACGTTACGTCAACACCGATCTGTAGTTGTCAGGCATTTTTTATTGGCCTACTGATGTATCTGCATTTTATGCTGATTTACAATCTGCTTATTGTTTGGCTTGATAGATAATAAGGAAAAGTACACATCACTTTTCCACGTTATCTGTTTCTTCAAATGTCTTTATCAACAGTCAAAACTCTAAAGGTCAATAAATGGAAAAGCAACAAATATTCATAAATTGCTGATGCAATTAATTGATTTTTATAAATATATCACATATATTTCCACCAAGTATTCAAAGTATACCTACTGTATACAAAGACGTTTATCAGTTTATTTACTTTTTATCTGTTATTTATGTTTGCCTAGCTATTCTGATGTGAGGCGTTTTAGGATTTATTATTTGTATTTGGTATTTGATTCTTCCTCGTATTGATTTCATGTATCTCCTCCACTTCTCATATGTTGTTTGTACTTCTCTGTCGCATCCCTCACACACCATGTTGTACTATATTGGCTTCTTCCTTCTTTTGAAAAAATAAAAACTTTCCCACTTCCCTTTTTAAAACAATTGTTCAGCTCTGTAAACTGTTTTTGTTTCCTCTTCATGTTTTACTTGGAATCACTGAATGAAACCGAGTACTGAGTGGTCTCCTTTAGTCAACTCGGATTAATGCAAAAGTGCAATGCGACGTCCTTTAACAAACTTTTTTTTTAAAACTTAACACCGTGCTTTGAAAAAGTTGGAACAGGTACATGCACCACACCGTACTTTAACTGCTCTTTGTGTTTGTGAAATGAAGGGTAGACAGCCAGCAACAGTACGCTCCACTGCAGATACTAAACAGTGCATCAGGTACTTTCTCCTGACAGATACAACAATCACCACAATACCAGTGCTCACTGATAAATATTCTTCTATAAACAATCACCAGTATATGTTGGCCAGTGAACTACCCCCAGTTTAGTTAATTTTAAATTGAGGAATTTTATTTTTTAAATTTAATTGAGTCTGCTACCATATTTGACACAAAGCTATGCATCATCTTGCAATTTCTGACGATTTGATAAGTAAATATCAATTATCTTTTTCTCCTTCTTCATCTTTCGGCTGCTCCCTTTAGGGGCCACCACAGTGGATCATCTCGCTCGCATCAGCCTATCCCTACCATCCTGTGTCACACCAACTCTCTGTATAGCCTTGTTCATTACATCTGTGAGTCCTTACATTTAAATTCCTCACTCTCGCCTCCAGACTCCTGCTTTTCCTTCTCTCTTTCAGTCCAATTAGGCAGGAGAAAATAATCTCAAACTCACTCACATCATAGACTCTCGGGAGCAAATCCGCATGTGGATACTTTGTAATTATGACTTTTAATTAGTTTAATTTAGAAAATGCATTCATATTTCTTCTGAATATTCATAGAGGAAAGTTATTAAGACTGTCGGTCACACACTTTTAGAAAGACTGACAAATAACTCAATGTGTCATTTTATGAATGGGTCAATCTTCAGGTATCCCCAAGCATATCACAAGAATCTGTGATAAGCCTTGAGCTACAATGTGTGTGCTATCTATTGATAAGCTGGTACAGGATTGTTAAGCCTCTGGCAGACCTCCCCATAACCTTTCTTTCTTTTTTTTTTTCATGACTGTCCATGCAGTTGATACCGGCGGCTCTGTCATCTTCATTTGCTGAGGCTTATTGCTGTTATTGTGCCGCCATTCATGTTGTAGGGAGGTAATTGAGCCCCTTATTTCTTGCTAGATGCCTTTGGAGAATGAGACCTACCAGCCACAGCTGAAGCAGGGTAATTTAGTGTCACTGAAGCAATGTATTAAAAGGCAGATGATTGTGTTCAAGTGTTCACTATATTGCAGAGAGAGTGATGGATGTGTGATATCATCAGGGTAATAAACCATCTGCTTATCACTCGTAGGCCATATTTGTCTCACTGCTTTGTAGGGAATTTACAGTTAGCTGGAAAGCCTCACTACAATTTACTTGACTATTCAGGGAGTGCATAGTAAAAAAATACAAACTAATTTTGAAGTTTAGGTTTATTAAAATGGTCTAAATTGGAACCATAAATAAGTCATGACAACAATAAAATAAACAAATGTAAAAGTAGCTTTGGAAAGATTTTAGCTTAAAACAGCCGAATCTGTTTAGACTGAAGAATCGTTGGCCATTCATGCTCCGAGATAACACTAACCTGTGGGGGAGTAATAAGTTCTCCTGTGCACATGGATTTCAGATCACGCTTCAGTCATCTGTTGATATTGGATCAAATAAATCAACCTGAAAACGGATTTCTGCATCGCCACTTCCTACAGATGATGCAGCTTTGCTGGCTTCATTTGGCTCAGACATCTGCTGTGCTCTGGGGCTGTTTGTAAGTCGGGCGTGTTGAAGTGTTTGAGATGATGCAGTTACCGTTTCCAAGTCTTCAAGCCTTTCGGTAAACACTGGATCGACTCCTTTGGGTTTTAAGAGAAGTACCTCCATGAGTGCTGTTAAGATGGAAACATTTTTTCTCCCAAGTTCCTAATATTAATACTCATTATTTTTTCAATGCAATTACAAATAGTGTGTGTTTTGTTTTGTTTTTTAATGGTCTATTAGTGTTTTCTTCTGATAATTGATTCATTTTTTGCTATCACACAGTTACAAGCTATACACACTGTTAATGGCAATACTGTGTGTGTGGTGTTAAGTGAATTTTGGTTTAGGGAGGGGGTCCTCAGATTGTTTCAAGTAATTCTAAATGCATTATTGAGCTGTTGGTGATGAAACCAGCACTAGTCCCTGCTGCTAGCACCACAAACACTGTTCAGTCATATTCTCGGTCTTTTTTCTTTTTTTTTAATCCTTTTCTTCTGCAAGAGAGCAGCTGAAGCCAGTATCTTATTACATTGGGGGGGCATAGTAAACTGAGATGACCGAGAAAGCCCAAATTTTCCCTTTTCATGATTATAGTGGTCTAATGATAGCCCAACAGAATATAAAATGTTAATGTAACATTTACACATACAGCTGTTTTGTTTTTATTAAAGCTGGTATATGTGTGACGGGTGGTTTTGGTTAATGTTTCATGATGGCGACAAGTGTCATTTGGTCATGATGGTGTCCTGTCAGGAAGTGTATGCTAATGCACTACATATAATAAAACATTACTAAAGTGGAAAGGAAGTTATAGAGTAACTGTTCTTTTAATATCCTGTTGTTAACAGGAAAAAAAATAGTTTCCAATTTCTTTCATGTTGAGTTTAGACTGTGGAAAAAGTTTGTTCACTCAAGCGTCAGGTCAGCTATACTTTGAGTTTCTGTCCCTTTCTATCCTTGTCTCTTTATCTTAGGCCCTCTATCACCCCTCCACCACTTTTTTATTCTCTTCTCCTCTCTCTCAGTGTATAGGGAGTGGTGTTTGGGCAGTCATGTGACTTTTTGTCTGAACACAATTGCCGGTGTTTGCCATTGGCCATTTTTCTTTGAAAGAGCGTTGGTTTCCCGGGTAACGGGGAATGGCGGCACCACTTCGCTTTTCTCTCCAGCTGCCCCCTCCCGTCTGCGTTGTTCTGACCTGGTCTCTCTCTCTCTTTCTCTCTGTCGCTGTCTCTTCGTCAGGCTGTGGATCAGGTAGCCTGAGAGCACGACACACACATACAGTGAGAGGGTTGTCTCGCTCTTCCTCCTCTCCTTCTTCTCCTTTTTCATCAGGCTGGCAGTTGCAGAGTCCATTAGACTGCAGGAGGTGAGTGAAACAAATGACCTTATTTGTTTAGATTTAGGTGCTTTTTTTTGTTGCGTTGCACTGTTTCTTTTCTAGCTGAGCACATGGTTGAACTTGTTTAAAATACTAAGTACTAAACTATCCACCTACTAAGTAAATAGAGCATCCAGTACAAATTAGTCAGTGATTAAACAATCATTACTAATTGGAACAGTAATCTTAAAGTTAAAAAATAAATTGGCCTTATTTTAGAGATACTCTAACTCTAATGTCCATGTTAGCAATAGAGTGGGAGCACTATTTGATGCTTGTTAAAAAATATTTTTTTTAACTCCAACCGTTTGATCTACTGGGATTCCTGCTAACTTGTAGCACAAAGTTTTATCCATGTGTTATTTTGAAATTTAAAAATATGGCATCACGCCTTCCAAAAAGGAAGGAAATCAAAGTCCATCAAGAGGCAAGTTCACTTCTTAAGCATCTTGCTGATGTCTCTGGGTAGTTATGTGAGGAGTAACTTTTTAAGTCCCCATCCCACTGAATGAAAGAAGTGATGCTTGTTTTCGGAACAGAATGATAATTCATTAATGGTCTAATTCAGAGCGCTGATTCGATTACATTTCTGCCCATCCACGAGAGTACCGAAGAAATACTCTATTGATTCATGTTATTCATGGAAGTCAAACACACAAAAATAGAGAAGTGTGCTTGCTACAGTGAAGTTGAAACTGTTCTGCCTCTCTGCTACTTGCATCCATCACTGCAAAAACATGATTGGCTAACATAGTTCCTGTTTGGACTGTTGATTTGATCTTTCGAGATATGGATGGGGAAAAGCACGGTCTTTGACAGAGGTCTATAACTTTGTTTAGGATTTTGTAATTAAGCCGGCTGTCTATTAAGTCGTCCCTGAGGGAAAACTGGCTGGTTCACATATGGGCTGATAGTAACTAGTGCAAACAGGTAATTTAATTAAGTATCAGTATTAACCATAAGAGCCCAAAGCTATTTTGTGGGTAATTTCTAATAAATACCTTTTAAATAAATCTCTTGGGAAAAAGCTAGCTAGTCATACATGCTGTACTTTAATTATTTTTTGGGGCCTTCTGACTTTAGTAGATGGTGCAGGAGTGGAGAGTAGAAAAGGCCTTGCAGCTTATGGTTGCCTGCTCACCCTGTGAGCTAAACTGGCGCCCATATTTTCATAAATCTTTAAGGTGTCTGGGTTATTCATTATATTGTTTTTATTTTTCATACAACATGTCTGCATGTTTGGGACATCGCTGAGGTTTTTTATATATTTAGAATTCGATTACTAAAAACTATTTTGCACAGAGAAAAAAAAGGTATAATCTGCTCTTAGAAATAAATACATGGGTAAAGCTGTTATTTGGAAAAACGTTTAATCTTTAATCTTCAAAATATGATTTCTGTGCCAGGTTAGATGAACATCATCATAGAGAGCCTCTGTCTTGTTATATATATTTCCCCACTCATCCGTGCTGGCAGTCTTTATCCTTCGAGCTTGGGTCCTCTACAAGAGGTCTGGGAGCTAGAGGTTCCAACGACTGCACTCTGCTGGAGTAGGATCTCGGATGTTGTTCCTGGGATCTGCTGGAGCCGCTCACACAGTTTGGGGTTACTGCCTTGAATTCTTCATCTAACCCCTTCCGCTGGAATTACCTGTATAGTAGCGTTCCAACAGCTCCCTTGTCTACTTCTGCCTTCTTGTTCTCCAGCCTTACACAGCTGTAGGTTTTTGTGCGTGTGTGTGTGTGTTTGGTATTTTGTATGTATTTAACTTGTATCTTACTACTTTGCATTTTCACTGTAAACCTGCATAGGTTTTTATCTTTTCATCTTCTGTCTTATGCACATTTAAGGCTACGTCCACACGTACACGGGTATTTTTGAAAACTGAGATTTTCCGTTTTCGTTTTAAAAAATAATCCCGTTCAAACGTAAACGCAAAAATGAAGGAAAACGCTGCTAGGAATATGCCAAAGCAACAGGTGGTGATATATTCCTAACCGTGTAGAAATGTTGGCCAATCAGAAGTCTAGAAGCCTTGGTGGGAAATAGTAAACAAAGATAGGACATAGAAGCAGAACCGAGTCGTATGTGGAGGGACAGTAACTGTGTGTGTATATGTAAGCATTTAAACACTGCAGAGAGTACAATTAACAGTAACAGTATTGTAGAAATTCATTTCACTGAAACAATAATGCGGCGCACAGTGTGATGTCAAAAATGGCGCACACCTTTGACGCTGCGTTTTCTCCGTTTTCCTCGTCCACATGTAAATGCAAAAACTGAGTTTTCAAAAATATATACCCTGGCCGGTGTTTTTAAAAATCTCAGAGTTCAGTGACCGAAAACGCCATTTATGTGTGAACGAAAAGTGCAAACGCATAGAAAAATCTCAGTTTTCAAAAATACCCGGGTACGTGTGGACATAGCCTAAGTACAGTGAATTGTGCTATATAAGTAAGTACAACTGCCATAGTGCTTTCAGGCTCAAAGCATGGTAGTAGGTCCTTGGTTATGATGAAGCAGAGAACTAAAACAGTCATGGCTGGCATGGGTTTTTAAATGTCTCACAGGATATACTGTGCCCTAAACTGCGTGGAGATTATATGAACATTATTGGCCTAACTTATTTCTATGTTGTAATGACAGCTGAACAATAACCTCGGTTATTCTTGAATTTCCATGAAAGATTCAACAGCTGTCTGTGATCTGTGCTCCACTCATCGTGGCACGGACACAATAAGGCCTGTGTTTGGGAATGAGGCCAATTTGAGAGGATTTTAAACATCGGTTGCTGTCCTGAAGTGGTTCCCCTTGAGCTTCATTTCTTAGGCTCTACCAACCAGGTGGTTGCTTCTGTGTTTGGTTACTGTGGTAACCCTGCAAAGTGGCTCCCTGCCCCTGCCTCAGGTGTACTTTATCTTATGACCCGAAGGACACTTTGCACATACAAATACACATACACTTGCACTCCCATATACAAACACACACTAGGACCTTGATTGCTGACACGGGGAAATATGAAAGACGACTTTGTCCATTCTAGAAGTGATGGTATAGTGGAAACAATGTTGTTATATATGTTGGTTTCTTAGGTTTATCAGTGTTAATTCTAAGAAAAGGAGCCTGTGCAGATATATTTTCTTCACTCCTGACTTTAAAATCTCTTAAAACTAATGAAGATTTGAGAGTCTCATCTGCGCTCATGTTTTGTATAAAGCCATTTATCTGTGCTTTTTTTTTGCCAGCTTACATTGGAGCCAAATTTAGGGCTTAAAGCATTTCAAGCCTGTTGTTACTGACTGAGATTTAACTCTGCACAGTCAGTTCATGAAGATTTTAATTTAATGTGTTTTTTTTTTAGGTATATCCATTTCTTGTCTGCGTTAATCGTTTGTAGACTCAGTAAGCAGGAAACAGGGCTGGAGTGGGTGTCATTGATCCGCAGTCTGGTATTGCATTGCTGATGCAACCAAGAGGAAACTGGTGCCGAGGCCTTGTTGTTGCCTCTGACTGGCTGCCATGATGTCACCACTGCTGACCCGACAATCCTGACATTCCTGCTGATAGAGGTTTTATGCAGACGTGGAGGGCAATATGTGAGAGAGATGCACAGACTTGCACACATACGGCCTTTGTCTAAGCACTGATTAGTAATCTGGCATATACACCAACACACACGTCATTAATTCAGTCTCACGCATATGCCCACTCCAGCACACTCAAATGCTCTACAAGCCGAATAAAGACGGTGATGGCGAGTCTCATCAGTTTCGTTAAAATTCAACAGGTCTTTAAGTGTCTCTGCTTGAATCTTCGGCGAATCAGTTTTGCATTCATTCTGTCCTTCAAACTAAAATGTCTATCGTTAAAATGGTATGATTAGAGCAAGCCAGCTTCATTATGCGTTAGCGTTATCACTTCTTTGTCTCTCTATGCGCATCATTTTTTTTGGGTGTTTGGTATTTGCTTATTTTTTATTAACTACAAAAGACTTGCTATAGTACAGCTACAGCTTTCCTTTGATTCAGCCAAGCCACAGAAGGAAAGAGATGACAGGCCTGCTGCGGTGAAAGCTTTTAAACGCTGCTGTTCCCGCAGGTGTTTGGATAGTCCTTTCCCCTAGACACTTCACAGCAAAGGCCAGTATTGTAAACAATGTTAAGAATAAGTGGTTAGAAAATGGAGTGTGACATCTGAGACCATCTGGAGGACAAATGGAAAAGGATTTAGACTCAACAAACAGTTGTAAGAAATAATGTAAATCAACAAACTGAAGCCTGGAGACAAAGGTGTAGACGAACGGGCTGGGTATCTGTGAGTGTTCAGTGTGGCTTCTGCCTCACACTGTGTGAGGTTTACAAAGCTTTTGTTCACATTTGACCTGACCCCTAACCTGCACCCATCTGATAACTCCCCTCTCTGTAACCTGGATTTCCTGTCCATCCACTTCTCCACTTTGTTGGGCTTGCTCGACACACTTGGCGTGATAAAGCTACCTCTGGCCCTACCTCTTTGTTATTGAGTGAAACATACTAACAAAGGACATAATTTGCATGCATGATAAATCACAACATATGTTAATGCATTACTCAGCGTATTGAAAAATGTTGAAAAAAAAAATCACAGTAACTTTGTATTATAAGTGAGGTTTTGTGGTAATTTTGTATCACAATCTAGTGATTACTACCTGTAGAAGACAACACCTTAATCTTGCACTAATTTCTCTTTCTTTGTTTTCTTGCTCTGTAATCGCACATTAGCTAGGATTGTAACTGATGGGTTGGGTCCTCCCTTTTTCTAAAGAAGTCTTTGGGTTAGTCAGGCCCTGAGGCTGAGACAAACAGGCCCTCACAGGATTGTCTTGATCATTACAAGTATTTTTTTAACCTCCTAGGACCTGGCGTCCACATATGTGGACATCACATTTTGGGTTATTTAGACCAGCGGTCCCCAACCCCCGGGCCTCGGACCGGTACCGGTCCGTGAGTTGTTTGGTACCGGGCCGCAAGAGTTGAGGCTCAGGTGTGAAATGTATAGTTTTCAGGGTTTTTATCGGTTTTCAGCGTTATTTTGTTATCGTTTTTATCGTTTACTCGGTTTTCCTTGGTCTTTTCACGTGTTATGACTAAATCTTCTTTTTTTCGGTACTGGTTGCAGAGTTGCAGTCTTACACGCCTCTTTGCAGCTTCTCTCCTCCTGCTACCCCCCCAAAAACCCATCTCCATAGAGACTGTGTCTGCTTCCAAAAAGACAAAAAACAAACTAAAAACCAGCAACAAACAACTTAAACAATCACAAAGAAAGAACAATACAGTATCCACATCTGAACCAAAGAGTAAAACAGTGAAATGTGGATTATTAAATATTAGGTCTCTCTCCTCCAAGTCTCTGTTAGTACATGACTTAATAATTGATCAACAAATTGATTTACTCTGCCTTACAGAAACCTGGTTGCAGCAGGATGATTATGTTAGTTTAAATGAATCAACACCCCCGAGTCATTCTAACTACCAGAAATCTCGAAGCACAGGTCGAGGGGGCGGTGTGGCAGCAATTTTTCACACCAGTCTATTAATTAATGAAAGACCAAGACAGACTTTTAATTCATTTGAAAGCCTGATGCTTAACATTGTCCACCCCAGCTGTGAAACTCAGAAACCAGTCTTACTTGTTATCATCTATCGTCCACCTGGGCCTTACACAGAGTTTCTGTCTGATTTCTCAGACTTTATATCTAATTTAGTTCTGAGCTCAGATAAAATAATTATTGTGGGTGATTTTAACATCCATGTAGATGCTAAAAATGACAGCCTCAACATGGCATTTAATCTGTTGTTAGACTCAATTGGTTTCTCTCAAAATGTAAAAGAACCCACCCACCACTTTAATCACACTCTAGATCTTGTTTTAACATATGGCATAGAAACTGAACATTTAACAGTGTTTCCTGAAAACCCTCTCCTGTCTGATCATTTCCTGATAACATTTACATTTACAATAATTGATTACACAGCAGTGGAGAGTGGACTTTATCAAAGTAGATGTCTTTCTGAAAGCGCTGTAACTAAGTTTAAGAATATAATCCAGCCACTGTTATCATCGTCAATGCCCTGTACCAACACAGAGCAGAGCAGCTATCTGAACGCTACCCCAACAGAGGTCGATTATCTTGTTAATAATTTCACCTCCTCACTACGTACGACTCTGGATACTGTAGCTCCAGTGAAAACTAAGGTCTCTAATCAGAAGTACCTGACCCCGTGGTATAATTCTCAAACACGTACCCTAAAGCAGATGACTCGTAATCTGGAGAGGAAATGGCGTGTCACAAATTTAGAGGATCATCATTTAGCCTGGAGAAATAGTTTGTTGCTTTATAAGAAAGCCCTCCGCAAAGCCAGAACAGCTTACTACTCATCACTGATTGAAGAAAATAAGAACAACCCCAGGTTTCTCTTCAGCACTGTAGCCAGGCTGACAAAAAGTCAGAGCTCTGTTGAGCCAACCATCCCTTTAACGTTAACTAGTGATGACTTCATGAACTTCTTCACAAATAAAATTTTTATCATTAGAGAAAAAATTACCAATAATCATCCCACAGATGTAATATTATCTACAGCTACTCTTAGTTCCATTGATGTTAAGTTAGACTCTTTTTTTCCAATCGATCTTTCTGAGTTAACTTCAATAATTACTTCCTCCAAACCATCAACGTGTCTTTTAGACCCCATTCCTACAAAACTGCTCAAAGAAGTCCTGCCATTGATTAATTCTTCGATCTTATATATGATCAACCTATCTCTAATAATCGGCTATGTACCACAGGCCTTCAAGGTGGCTGCAGTTAAACCTTTACTCAAAAAGCCATCTCTAGACCCAGCAGTCTTAGCTAATTATAGGCCAATCTCCAACCTTCCTTTCATATCAAAAATCCTTGAAAGAGTAGTTGTCAAACAGCTAACAGATCATCTGCAGAGGAATGGTTTATTTGAAGAGTTTCAGTCAGGTTTCAGAGTTCATCACAGCACAGAAACAGCTTTATTGAAGGTTACAAATGATCTTCTTATGGCCTCTGACAGTGGACTCATCTCTGTGCTTGTCCTTCTTGACCTTAGTGCAGCATTCGATACTGTTGACCATAATATTCTATTAGAGCGATTAGAACATGCTGTAGGTATTACAGGTATTGCACTGCAGTGGTTTGTATCATATCTATCTAATAGACTCCAATTTGTGCATGTAAATGGAGAATCCTCTTCACACACTGAGGTTAATTATGGAGTTCCACAGGGTTCGGTGCTAGGACCAATTCTGTTTACATTATACATGCTTCCCCTAGGCAGCATCATTAGAAGACATAGCATACATTTTCACTGCTATGCAGATGACACCCAGCTCTATCTGTCCATGAAGCCAGATAACACACACCAATTAGTTAAACTGCAGGAATGTCTTAAAGATATAAAGACTTGGATGGCCACTAACTTTCTGCTTCTTAACTCAGATAAAACTGAGGTCATTGTACTCTGCGCTGAAAAGCTTAGAAATATGGTATCTAACCAGATTCTTACTCTGGATGGCATTACCTTGGCCTCCAGTAACACTGTGAGGAACCTTGGAGTCATTTTTGACCAGGATATGTCCTTCAACGCACATATTAAACAAATATGTAAGACTGCGTTCTTCCATTTGCGCAACATCTCTAAAATTAGAAATATCCTGTCTCAGAGTGACGCTGAAAAACTAGTTCATGCATTTATTACTTCCAGGCTGGACTACTGCAATTCATTATTATCAGGATGTCCAAAAAACTCACTGAAAAGCCTTCAGTTAATCCAAAATGCTGCAGCAAGAGTACTGACAGGGACTAGAAAGAGAGAGCAGATTTCTCCTGTTTTGGCTTCCCTTCATTGGCTTCCTGTTAAATCCAGAATTGAATTCAAAATCCTGCTCCTCACATACAAGGTCTTAAATAATCAGGCCCCATCTTATCTTAATGACCTTGTAGTACCATATCACCCTATTAGAGCACTTCGCTCTCGCTCTGCAGGCCTACTTGTTGTTCCTAGAGTATTTAAAAGTAGAATGGGAGGGAGAGCCTTCAGTTTTCAGGCCCCTCTTCTGTGGAACCAGCTTCCAGTTTGGATTCAGGAGACAGACACTATCTCTACTTTTAAGATTAGGCTTAAAACCTTCCTTTTTGCTAAAGCATATAGTTAGGGCTGGACCAGGTGACCCTGAATCCTCCCTTAGTTATGCTGCAATAGATGTAGGCTGCCGGGGGATTCCCATGATGCATTGAGTTTTTCCTTTCCAGTCACCTTTCTCACTCACTATGTATTAACAGACATCTCTGTATTGAATCGTATCTGTTATTAATCTCTGTCTCTCTTCCACAGCATGTCTTTATCCTGTCTTCCTTCTCTCACCCCAACCGGTCGCAGCAGATGGCCGCCCCTCCCTGAGCCTGGTTCTGCCGGAGGTTTCTTCCTGTTAAAAGGGAGTTTTTCCTTCCCACTGTCGCCAAAGTGCTTGCTCATAGGGGGTCATATGATTGTTGGGCTTTTCTCTGTATCTATGAAGCGCCTTGAGGCGACATTTGTTGTGATTTGGTGCTATATAAATAAATTGAATTGGTTTTATTTTGTTGTATTTATCCGCGACATCTTAAAGGCCGGTCCATGAAAATATTTTCGGGCATAAACCGGTCCGTGGCGCAAAAAAGGTTGGGGACCGCTGCTTTAGACTAAAATACTCAATTTTGCTCTACAAGGGCCTGATATCCACTTACGAGGACATTATACTGCTACTGTTCTATTGAAATTTTAAACGAATATCCTCATATGTGGCTCTTATTTTTCTTAAAAACAAAAATAAGGTTAAAAAAAAATCTGGTAATTGGCCCCAATATGCCCAAATATCAAAGAGAAATGAAAAATGCATGTCGTGGAAGAGTTCGGGTCTTTGGAGGTTAATAATGCTTTTATTAAACTTTTAAAGGGTGTAACAAATAAACAGCAAAAAGAAAAAAGAACAATAAAATGTTTCTATATTATTCATATCCTTGCAGCTCAATAAAAAGAAATAATAATTCACTGTCACAAAACCAAGTAGCTCGGAATGTTAAAATATGACACAAAAATGAGCTCCCTTAAACCGAAAAAAGAAAATGTGAAACAATAGTAACAAATAGCAACAAGAATATGTCTGGTGTGTTTTTATTATTATCAGCACAAGCTGATATCAAGCCACCTGCTGAGGTTGCAGTTTCCATATCTTCACCCCAAGCTTTTGCATATAATATGATGTATTCATATTCATAAAATGACTATAAAATTCAGATGAAGCCCTTTATAATCACTTTATAATGACTTGTTGATTTTTGTCTTTTCCCCCCCCCCGATCACTTCCTTTTCTTATATGGGAGAGAGAAAGGAAAAATTGGAAACGGCTGCTACATCTGGTACAGTCGATCCAACTTTGTGTGTCACAGCTCTCTCTCCCTGTCGCATTGAGGCTGGTTGTAGTATCCATTTACTGATAGGAACGGCATGGGGCAACACAGTGTGACACTAATGGCACAGCTTTTTCTCCAGAGACAGTGTCTTACCAGAAAGCGTGATTTTTAAGCAGTCGAGATATTTTGAAGTACTAGTCTGCTGCTTCCAACACGAAGACACTGACGATAAACACACTGCAGCGTGTGATCGCCGTCCAAAAATGTATTTCATCTCTCAAAATAGCTTTTCATTCAGCTGCTCAAAATGCAACGTGATGCAATGTGTGACGCAGCAGTGTTTTTGAATGGTGGTAACTTTGTCCTGAGCCAGTCTAGACTGGTTCTGAATAAAGAAGCAGAAAAAGAGATGATGGAGAAAGTGCCAGAGTGTAGCCAAAGTCCTGACAACTTGGAAGCTGTGAAAGCCAACTGAGAATCTCTTTTGCTTCATTGGAGCGGTCTTAAAAAGAGTGATCAGAGAGCGAGGCGGCTCTCTGTGTACTTTTTCTGTCTTTTCTATCCTGTTTAGAGGAATTCAAAGTTTGTTTACCTGGAGTGTATCAGCTGATCCAGTTGACCGTGTCTTGCTGTCGTTTTCCTTTTGTGCTCACTTGTCATCCCTTTGTGTTCAGATTCACCTTGGCGGCAGACTGTCGAATCACCCGTTGTTATTTGTCAGGCGATAATGCGGTGACATGTATTTGCTTTCAAACCACAAATCATCTTGTGATCCAAGTTTCTGGGAAGAAAACAAAAGTCTTTGTCTGTTCTTGATGTGGGATGTGCTATATTTACATCTCAACAGGGCAATTACCTTCACTGGCAAAACCATGTTGTCTGTCATAATGATACACAAGACATAGCTGCAATATGGGAGCACCAACATTGGCCTGACCATAATGAGACAGCAAGCCTATACTTAGCCATGTTTGGGGAAAAACAGAGCATTACTACCTTGTTGCTTGCGAATGAAAACTGATGTCAACAAAAGTTCAGGATTTTTTATTTTGTTTTTTAAGCTTGTTTGGCGTTCTGAAAATAGAAGTGTATCATTCCATTCGTTGTCCAGGTTTTAGTCTTAGCCAACCTGTTGACTACTTGTTGGAGAGTGCTTTTAGTGAAGGGTTGAATTAACCGAGGGAAGAAAATGGTGGTGGTTTCAACAGGGGAGATGGAAATGGATGAGCCTTAGGAGCAACTTCATGCTGTTCATTGTTGTTGAATAATAGCCAACAAAGACAGTGTCAGCATGCATTCCCCTCTCTTTGCTCCCAAGTTGAACTGCTGCCAGACGCAGCGAGTCTATTTCTCGCTCTCAGAGCCATCTTCTTGCCTCTTCTGAGTCGAGTTATGGATGGGTCATCTTTAGACAGATTTACAACCACTTGCTCGTTGAAGTATTACCTTAGTTTATAGCTGGTGTTTTGAAACAGCTTTTTTTGAATGCGGATAAATGATAAAGAACTACTTGAAAGACTTGCCTCGAAAAGTGCAGGTTTTAAAGCTGTTTTGGCCTCATCTTTGTTTTCTTTAGCGTCTTTGCTGAATGCAGAGGCGGAGCTGGAAATTGAGAAGGGGAGGGGGTTGCAGGAATGTTTGAGTCACAGGAAAAAAAGGGATGATATGTAGAGCTTGACAAGGGAGGGTTGGGGTGTGGGGTGGGGCACAGCAGTGGGAGGTACCCTGAGGAATGCCTGGAAGGTGTCAGCAAAGTCTGGGAGGCTTTGGACTGATTATACATCACAATGCCCTCACTCTTAAATGAAGTGGATGTGGGTTTGTGGACGGACGAGCAGATGATCCATTTACAAGCAATAGCCCATCAGGACCCAAAAAGTGTGGTTGCTTTTTTTAACTGTGGCCTTTTGCACCTAAGCACCACCTCAGGAGGTTGTTCCCCTATTTTATTCAAGAGGGGTTTAAATTTAGTCAGACATCATAGCTCTTCGATGTGTCAAAAGCTTTGCTGTATCGACAGAACAGTGAAACACTTTACACTGATGGGAACTGACCCTCCGTGAACCTCTGAGTCAGCCTGGCTAAAAGCTACAGAATTCTTCGCAGGGATCTTTTGTTTTTTGCATAATTTAATTCATCAAATTAATGCAATTAATCCCCAACATCTATTTTTGGAACATCTGCTTTATACAATGTGCACACTGGTTATTAGGCACTGTGACTGCGTGTCCTCATTAGTTTGGTTGGAATACAGTTTGTTGTCAGATGGAGGCAAAGTAAAGAAAAGGATGACAAAGGTTTTGTTGATCGTCTGCTGCTGCAGACTTCCAAAACTACAAAGGATTAAAGTAGAGGGGAAGTAAAAAAATTGCTCTGATATTTTGTGACACTAAAGGAAAATTGTGAAATTGGCCTTTTTATTCCCTTGGACTTGGTTAGTTTTTACTTAATTAATGCCACAAAACACATTGATTATAAATGAACTAAAAAGAGATGTAACTAAATAAGAACTGATGTATTAATTGAGACTGCTAAATGTCACTTATATGTCAGTATTGGTGTGTATATATATTTGCTCATGAGTTACTGTGGGTATAGTGGTATAAACACCACTTTATAGTTTAAAGAACTTCTGGTAACAGCAGGTGTTCCTGTAAGATATGCTGCTGAGTATTTGGTCTCAGTCTTATTAATACAAGCAAATTTTGGGGATTCTCATCAGAAATATTTGCGTATGTTTTCTGTTCATGTAAAAGAGTGTATCAACTGCTACATTTTTTAAAAATTATATTATCTGGTTAACATGCAAATCTGTAATCTTGAGATTACATGTTGCCTCTAGGTGAAAAGTTGGAGGAAAATATATGACATGCCACCTGGAGCTGTAAAAGGTTCATGGGTACAAATTGGTGGCGCGATTGATTGGTAGGGCTGCCACAAACAATTATTTTGATAGCCGACTAGTCACCGATGATTTTTGCATTAGTCGACTAATCAGATCATGCATCCATTGTACGTAAAACGACAGCTTATTGCACCAGCATGCATCTGCTCTTATATAACTATCACTAGCTTACAGCTTTAAGTGTTTAAGGTATGTGCTAACTAAAAATAAAGACAAGACGGTAGTTTATTAAATTTTAATGAAATGTGCAGATTGTTTTGGTGAAGTTTAATAAACTCAGCCGATTTACTCAGGAACAAATAAAATACTGACAAAAAGCCAAACAATAATATTTTTAAGTTATCTAAGTGACTTATATATTGTGTTTAACCTGAGTAGCGAAAGACGGCGGTGGGTTTGAAAACGATTTGCCGGGAGTCCAGTGTTCTTGAACCCCGGCTAGCTATCGAGCTAGTGGGTAACAGACGTCTCCGAGAACGTCGGAGCGCTTTTGAAAATATGTGGTGTCTTGATAAACTGAGCAGATATTTGAGGTTTACACAGCTACATTCTCGCCTGAAAATATGTTAAAAGTTTATTTTGTGACCCAGAAAGAATAATAAGAGTAATATTAAAACTAACTAGCTGCCGCCATTGTTGGAAACTGAGCTGGGCTGCGCTATGAATTCTGGGACACAGCTTCTTCTTCTTCGGGGTTTAACGGCAGCTGGCATCCTTGTACATGCAGTGCTGCCATCTTCTGTTTCAGTCCGTTATTACACTCTTAAATCCTACTACTTATTCCTGCGTCTTTGGTGATCTTACAAAGCTTCAAACGACGCGTCGACTATTAAATCAGTTGTTGACGATTTTGATAGTCGACGTAATCGTGACTAGTCGACTAATCGTGGCAGCCCTATTGGTATCAGAAAAGCCTCAGGGCGATATGTAGATTCATTGAAATTCTTCTTTTTATGCATTTTGAAAATGTATTATTATGAAAAGTCAAAGGAAAAGATATAACATGTGTCTCAAATTTATAATGAGGTTGTCAGTAGTTCACATAAGAAAACTACCACTGTGGTTAAATGGTATGCAGGTGTACGTGTTAGACATGAACTTATTACTTCCGCGGCTGCACTTTGTTTTTCATGTGCGAGGCACAGTGCAGGGGTGCCAGACAAGAGCGGGTGTGCTTCATACTGAAAAGAGCCATAAAAGTTTTATTTATTTTTTTTAAAACCCATGAACGTGTTCATTTTAAGCTGTGACAATCTGAAGGGTTGTTTTATGTTGCTATAAAAACTGGTAACAGTCTGTTTTTAATGCGTGCTTTATTTAGCATAATATAGGCTGTTATAGTCTCAGTGCTAATATATTAGCTGTTTTGCTTCATTATCTGGGCCTCAGTTAGTCCTCCTTTTAAACTCGAGATGTTTGCTTGCTTTTACAAAACGTCTAAGTGGCTATTTTCTCGTTTCTTCTGTAGGGAAGATAGTAAGGGAGAAACAAGACACTAAAAAAATAGTTTACGGTTAAGATCGAGGGAGACGTACGGATAAAGATGAGGATAATGTCAAGAGAGTGGGGTATGGCTCATGCTGGGGGCTCCCACACATTCTGCCCAGCCCATTGGTCATGCATGTCTCAGCTCTGTGTGTGTTTGTGAGAGAAGGTTATGGAGGTAGGAGCACAACTCAAGATTGTCACATTATTTTAAAATGTTAAATAGTTTCTATCCTACTTTTGTGTGTGACTGTGTTGCTCTGGACAGTAGTCATTAGATTTAAGTTGCTTCTTTCTCTCATTTTCCCACAGGGCGTTGCCTGACTCAAACACATGCACGCACACACACACAAACACACACGTTGTCCAGTTCCACCTGGTCTGTCGGACTATGACCTCATTCCAGGAAAAGGAAGAGAAATCACCTGACAGACTCATTTGTGTAATCAGCTGTAACCAGAGGCCACTGCGTGTATGTCTAATGCCTCGAGCTACTGATTGTGCTAACAGCAGGGAGTTCATACTGCTCTTATTTTTTTTAAATTCTCCTCTAAGTAGTCCTTTGTGTCATTCAGAAATACAGATTGTGAACAGAAGAACTGCAAAAATTGATGCTGATAGAGTACGGCAACACACAAAACACTCTTTCAACTACCTGAAAAAGGGGGGAGGTGATCTGATCTGTCAGCACAGCAAGAAAGGGTGGGGAGAAAAAGAGTGAGAGAGAGAAAGGACTGGCGGGGAGGGTGTGTTTCTGTGTGGGTGAGAGAGACGGCGAGGAGGAGGAGGAGGAGTGTAGAATGACAGAGGGAGAGAGAACTCTGGCACCTCTCAGATCTCGGCTGTGGCGAGGGCTCCTGGTTGAAGCACATTCCTCAAGCAGCCAGCGACAGCGGGACAGTGCGGAGGAGAAGTCGCGACATCCTTTAAATCTTCGTGACCACATAGGACTGCCTCTCACCTCCTCTCGGCTCACGCACTGCTCACACAGACACTTGCTAAGCTGCGTAACGCACCAGCCGCTCAACCAGCTCTGCTGCCCTGTCAGAAGTAAAGGATTTCCCCGATTGAGGCACAGGGACAGAAAGAATAAAAAAAACTGATTGAGGAAAAGAAATTTAAATCACCGAAGAGGCGGAAAGGCTTCTCTTTTACTCGGTAAGTGTAAGGGCTTCTTTTGGTGATTGTTTGAACGTGTCCTTGACTGCTTGAATCACGGTGTCAGGAAGTTTCTCTGAATACAGCCGGCTTTGCCGTGTGTTCCAGCATGCACGTAAAAACCTGTTATTATTACTACTATAAATACTGTTAGTTTTTATTATAAATGGCGAGTTTCTGGTTGTATTGTTGTTTGAATGGCATAATAATGAAGAGACTCTTGTGTTATGTCTGTAGAGTGATGAACTGTGTCTTTACATGTACCTGTTGACACTAGACCCGTCACCCAAGTATTCTTGCCTGAGACAAAAGGACCCAAACCTGTTTGGAGGAAACCTCATTGACTGTGCACTTGTGCAATTATCCCCCTTCCCCCCCTTTTTTCTTTTAAAAAAAATAACTTTTTGTGTCAGTCACAAAGCCAGCCTGCCTGTGCAAATAGAGGCTGTCCACAAGTGTAATGTATCACAGGCTGCTCTTTTTACTACCCCAGGATTAAAGATTAATTTCTGAAAGTCATGGGCAGAGTTCAGCTCACTTACTGCACGTTCCGTGCTACACATCTCAAACACTGTGCAAATCAAATGCACTAAATCCAGTGGAAGTGAGCCTATATAAACGTTGACTCATCATTATGCATGGCTAGCATCTTAGTTACAGATTCTCAGCATGTTTTGTGTTAGACAGTGAAGCTCATTAACAGGCTGTATTTGTTGTCCAATCAGGGCTGCTGGTTTTAAATCCCTCTCTCCAGGAGGGAATTTTTTTTTTTCCAGGTTGTGGGAGTCAAACAGTTACACCTCGTGTGTTATCTCTGTTAGTATGTTTCACAAAGTTGACTCGTTTCCAGAAAGATAATGTCAGAATAATAGACGGTTAAGGGAAGGGAGCCATATGGACTTTGACGCAAGCGCTTGGTTCTAATTATTTTGTTTTAGTTTAGTTTTAGGTTATGTAATTGTTAGCAGTTGTTATACTACGGTGTGTAACCCTTATTCAAATGATCAGTCCCACCTGATGTTTGCTCCGAGTTATCAAGTACAGTACATTTATTATCCTAAGTAAATATAGTGGACCGTGTTTGCTTGAGATCTTTGAAGGGGAACAGAAGTATGACGATTTAATGTACTAGAAAACAGTGGCTATTATAGTCATAAGAAAAAGCCACATGTGAAACGTGGAAGGCACTTTTAATTAAATATATTGTGGTTAAAATAAGATCCCTTTATGTTGCTCAAGTGTTTCCAGCTGTCAGTAGAAAGTGACTAAAGCCTGCTTGAATAATGCCATGTGCCACTTAGCATATCCATGATGTAATCACATCATATTTGCCTCGGCCTAGTGTCTGCTCTTTCACAGCTGCTATAAAAACATTTTCTTTTTTTCACCTAAATTTCCAGGAAAAGTTTGTCTCACATACATGATTTTATTTTATTTTGCTGTTAAGTAATAGTGACTGAAGTGCAGCCCATTAAGACTGCGTTATTACGTTATTATATTAAATCAGATTAGATTACTGGAGTCACTTCAAAGCCATTTCCAAGCAGCTGCTCTTCATGGCTAAAATTGTGCTTCTATATATGTGATATTACTTAAAAATAACGCATACAAATAGTTTGAAAGTAGAGCTGCATTATGACTTTGGTTGTGTGTACAGAAAAAAATGTAAGATGTCCCATTAAAAAAGAGGAAGTTGGTGGACATGCACAGCTCATTTGTCTGGTGCAAAAAATCAAGCGATTATAAAGGAAACGATCAATGTTGGTTCAAAACATGATTAGAATTGTTGCCAGGTGCGTTTATTTATGTCTTTTTTTTATGTCACTACAGGGGGTACAAAGTCGCTAAGTTCCCAACAATAAAAAGAAGATGTGAGCAAGTGGAGCAGGGCTTTGGTTGCAGATACAAAAGAAAGTTTTGGCACCAAACTGTGGCTTCTGTTTACGTAAAACTATGAATAAATAACTTTATTTTACTACGAACATATGTGAAGGCATATCTGCTGAAGGTTTGAAACCATATTAAGTCGTAGCACTTGCCTCGATGTTTTCAACTTCAACGGCTATATTTCTGCAGCAATTTTTTATTAATGTGCAACAATAGCCAAAGGGAAGAGTATAAAGTTTATCATCACCAAGGTAAAGCCGGTTGAGCGGCAGGTTTAAGAAAATATTAATGCTAACGTTTAAAACTTTCACTGCTGCATGGCCCGGTGGTAGGAACTCTGTTATGAACTATATAAATGGTATTATCTCATCCTTTGAAATATTTTCAAATGAGATAATGTGATTTAAAAGGCGGTATACTCCCTATTCCTAGGAATGCATCATAAAACGTTCAACTTTTCAGCCTTATTTTCTCTCTGCTACCCTTCAAGTCTCCATCAAGTGCTTAGATATTTCTTATTTTCTGTCACATGAATGAGCCTTTTTAGCATTGAGATACTAGAGTGTCCTGTGAGAGTGGTTGTGCCTTGTTCTCTGCAGTGTTATTTTTAATGCTCTTTTCCTGCTCGAATACACAGATGGACTCCTCTTCTAGAATAGTCCGTCTGTCTCTCTCCGTCTCTGTCAGTGTGTCTGTCTGTCACTCAGCTCACATGGCAAGGAAGGCAAACCTGCCCATGCACAGCAAGATATCTCTTGGGATTCTTGATGGGAACTTTCGAAGTCATCCTTCATGCTGTGAAGCGTCTGAATTTCTCACAGTCCTTATCAGTAGCATTTCCGAACTCCTGCCGACGCACTCAGGTGCAGATGTAATTGGAAACTCTACAGCCACATGTTGGCGAAATAATATTTTTGCATGTCTGAGGCTGTGATTATTTTCAGGCGGGTGGTTTGAGCCACTTTCTCGTCTTTTCCGATAAAACTGTCTTTCTTTCTCGTGTGTTGCTGTGCTTACCTCACTTGCTCTCCTGTACTTTTCCGTGCGTCCTTCCCCCTGCCTGTGCAATGTGACGGAAGGTAATGCTGTGCCTTGCTCATGTCGGATCCATTAGGGATGAAAGCACACTGCAGTGATAAAAGATTGATCCAGTACTTCTTGCATCACATTCACATCCCTCACATCTTGCTCCCTTATCCTCCCTCACACCCCTCTTTCCAATCCAAAGTCAACCCAGTTTTCAATTTATCAAATCATTTGTACTCCTTTAAATAAATCATCCTCACCGAGTTTACTATGGCAGACGTTTTCCCACAGGGTTTCATAAAGGAGAACAGAGTCTTGTAGGATGCTGTAGAGTCTTACAAGTTCTCACTTATGAAATTTTCTCGATGGCGTGTTTATTTAAAAAAATAAAATAAAATTGGGACGGCTCTGTTTCAGTGTCTCCTTTCTTTAGTGTTCTTGCTGTATCAGGTAGGATAGTATGTACTTTGCTAGAAGAACCAGTGAGAGACTGGCATCCAGCCCAACACACACACACAGGCCTTTTCTTTGCCTGTTTTATCTGAAGAGGCAAAGACAAACACAGCAGACCTGTAGTTTGTCAGCAGAAAGGTTATAATTACTGAGAGGAAGGGAGGATTTAAAAAAGGAATTTCACTGTGGCTCTGTTTTGAGATTTTTTAGAAACCTCTCTTTTCAAGAGCACCTGGCTTTTTACTTTTTATGTGCGAGTTGTAAAGCTGTACAGAAATTTGTGGACTGATTATAAACAAGTGTTGAAGTCTTTTGATCCTTGAAGTTGGAGAGACATTTCCCTGAGGCAGTGAGGCTTTCTTGTTTTTTATGCCAACTTTTCTGAATTGTGCTTACTTTTGTCCTCAGTTATCCCTTTCAGGGGAAGCTGTTGAAATAATTCGAGGTCACCGAGTGACACAAATAGCGACAATCTCCCTTCATTCATCTAACATGTTCAGGTCAGAGGTTACCTAAAGCCATCTACTCTCAGAACTACGCAGACTTGGTCCACCTTAGGATATGTTCCCAAGTAAGCCCAGCTGGCTATAAAGTTCATCTGAGTCAATGTTTTCATGTCTTATCAGGACAAAGTTCTTGTGACATTGTCAAACCAATAGCGTCGTATTTCCTGTCGCTGTTTGACACCAGTGGCAGGTTACTGTTGCTGAGGTAATGAACAATCTGTGTCTGTTTGTAGGCTTGAGACGCATGGACAGACACTCAATGTGTAGTCATTATACTGCAGTAAACATCTTATTCCCGCTGGGATGGTCATGTGACCGTTTGTGTTTGTGTGAATATGTGTGAGAGCGAGCGAGCAAGCAGCTAGTTGCTCCCTTGCCGAACCAGCCATGCTATACCGATTCTCTGCACACAGAGCTCTCTGGGCAGTAAATAACACGGTGCCTCAGCCGGGGGACCTGGAAAGGTCCACGAGGGGGGTCAAGACTCCAACAAGAAAGCGAAAAAAATATCTGCCTCTGGGAGCAGAGATAGTAAATCATCATATAGGACAGGAGAGAGGCAGGTGGATCTGACGGATTTGCCCATCATGCTGAGAGGCTTGACGGTAGACCTGTCATTGAATGTTGATATGGTAGATCAAGCATAAAACATGCAAAACAAACCACCATTGCTCATGGGTAGATGGTAGGTAAAACAAAAATTCTCTGGAAACTTTTGGTCTGAGAGATTCGCTTATACAGCCTATTATAAATACACCAAACATGACAATATTACAGCCTATACATAATATTGCTACTTCATTTTGATTGAAGTACAAAAACAGGTTCTAAGTAAACAAAGTTACAAGAGTCTAATGATCCTGTAAGCCAGAGGTAGGCAACTCTAGGCCTCGAGTGCCGGTGTCCTGCAGGTTTTAGATATCTCCCTGTGTCAACACACCTGAATCAAGTGGTTAGTTCATTCCCAGGCCTCTGGAGAACTTCAAGATATGTTGGGGAGGTAATTTAGCCATTTGAATCAGCTGTTTGGATCAAGAAGACATCTAAAACCTGCAGGACACCAACACTCGAGCCCTGGAGTTGCCTACCCTTGCTGTAAGCAGTATCAGTACGTTTCATGCAACCCTAGTGAGTTGAGTCTTCATCACCTGTACAGTTTACTTTACTGCACTTCCTTTAACCCTGTGACAAAGACACCAAAACTGATCCATTATTTCATCCAGAGAGATAAGCAGATATAGGAAAGATACAAACATATTTTCAGCATCAGATTACCGTCATACCTGGGCCCTGCTCCAAGATTTAACTTTACTGAGTTTCCTGGATATCTTATCTGGGTAAAACCCTCAAAAGTGGAGCATTTCACAAGTGTTATTTATAAGATTGTAAGTTTTATTTTGATATATCCCACATTTGGTATTTCCATCTTTATGCTTGCTACTTTAAATATTCCTTCATTAAGAAACACCTCGTCATTGTTCCGTCTTGTCCTTGTTGTCCTTGTTATTCCAAAAGGGAAGCTAACATATCTCTCACAAGTATACTCAGCCACAGGATCCTTGTCAGTTTGTGTATATACTTGTGTATCCATACCAAAGATCACCGTGGTGATCATGTGGAAGATCTTAGTCCCAAAGGTGCTCCAGGGATGCTGGAAATCGGCACCCTGCCCTCCTACTTTTTTCTGATGCACACATCTGTCAACTGCACTGCTCAGGCATCGTCGTTACTCCTCTCAAAGTAGTGATGGGGAGAGAAAGTCATGCGTGACACCACCTTCCCATCAAACTATAAATCACCTGAACCTTATGATCTGCTTGCAACACGGGCATTTCATCGTTCACTTTCTGTGCAGTTGAGTATTAAAACTCAAAATTATACTATTAAGAGCACTGTGTATAAGAAACAGGTCTGAAAGCTCGTATCAATTTCAATTGTATTTTTTAATCTTCTCTATACTTACTCAGAGTTTGACTTATTCTTTAAAAATAAGCACACATTTTTAAAGTAAGGTATCTAAAAATGTAGCGTATTTATTTTATTTAAATAGTTAAATATATATATCTTGAATGTACTCCCGTAGTTACTCTGGATCTTTTTTTATCTTTTAATGTTTATTTGCTCCACTCTCTGACTGATGTTTTGTTTGACTCATGTAACATTTAGACCACACACATGTGACATCGCAGTTGTCACATCTGTGACGCTTTGTAAATACCAAAGTGTTTACCTGTTTAACCCCTTAGGAGCCTTTATCTTAGCGCACACAAATAGCGTCTTTGTGGAATGAATCTCCTTTCCGGCAGATCTTATCTTTGTAGCAAGACTTAACAAGGTCCTGCTGCAATATTCTACCTTTAGTTTTACTTACACACAGCCACGCACACACACACGCAGACTCTTGGTTGCTCTCACTCCATGGCTGTGCTGTATTCCTAGCTAAAGGCCAGGCATGTTGAAACTCTAGGTAAATACTGTAAAGGTGTGAGGATGAATGTTTTGCATAGCTGAAGGTCCTTACTCAATTTGTACAGCTGGTGGCTGCTTCTCAAACTTTCTGGCTGTCTTTCAATGATTGTCACGGTCGGGACCCAGCTTTCAGTTTCAAAGTCGAGTCTAATCAAAACCAGCAGTGAATGGACTGCATTAACTATAGTAGTCACATGTGAACTGCCCATGTAATGTTCACGGCCTGTAAAAAGAGACAAGTGGAATTCCTCACTTTGATCTGTGAAAACATGCTTCACACAGAGAGATGTATGTGCTGGAGTTGTGTGTTTTTTGTTGTAATAGTTCATCCCTGTGCAAGAATGACCACCTGCTGTATCCTTAAGTAATAACTGCCTCACCTAACAGGCAAACAGACCTGTGATGGACAGGTGTGTTGATAATGATGATCTGATGCTTTGAGATTTCATTTGTGCCATTTTTGTTGCTGCAACACAGATATATATATATATATATATATATATATATATATATATATATATATATATATATATATATATATATATATATATATATATATATATATATATATATATATATATATAGTAGGGGTGCAACAATACACAAAATTCACGGTTCGGTTCGATACTTTGGTGTCACGGTTCGATATTTTTTCGATACAAAAAAAATGTTCATGCCTTTTTAATTTGTCATTTATTAAAATTATAAATATATATTTTAACTCAAAAGTACAGTTTTTAAATTTAATGTTGCTGAAACATCAAAATAATAAAAAATAAATCTATCTGACCGAGAAATCACTCATCTTTGGAAAAGAGTTTATTACAGAGAAATAAAATAAAAGCTATACTATCCGCTTCTTCTGGGCTATATTCTCAGCAGCATATTAAACATATCAGGTCCCCATAAGGAGAATCATGTGCTAACGGCTGTCTAAATGACTCGGGTAAAGTTTGTAGCATGCGTGCTTGTTGTTTTTGTCTACTTCCACTTGTCTTTGCACTAGGATGAGGTAGGTGTAAATGTGCAGTCATATTTGTTGTGTTCCCACTAGTGCTGTCAGCGTTAATCTGAAATGACGTTAACGCCACAACACGGCAAATCTCCGTTAACGAGCTACTGCGGATTGCCCAGTGCGTGGGGCTGGACGTTAACGAGCTAACTGAGCTAACGCACTAGTTCCCACCAATGTAATTGAGCATTGCTGGCACATCCAACATACTGTTTTACTTTTGTCCATGACGGGTTTACATTCAGGGTCATACGTCACATGAAAACCAAAATATTTCCAAAGGCCAGATCTGAATGAGGGTGGGGGAGGTTCAATTTGCCATGTTGCAAGGAGAGCTTAACTTCTGTCTCGCTAGCTTGCCCTGCGCTCAGTGAATCTGCGTTCGACTACTCCGTCTAGGCTGCACTGTCGAGCGCAGATCCACTGAGCGCTCAACACAGACAGCATCGTCAGAAGGAAAGTTGATTAAAATAAATTTAAAATTTTGTATTGTTCGATACATATGCGTACCGAACCGAAAGTACTGTATCGATACGAGTATTGTTGCACCCCTAATAGATAGATAGATAGATAGATATGTGGGTGTGTCTATATGTGCGAATTTTTTCTTCAAACTTGAGCAACTAATGGTAAGAATCCCTTCAGCTCTTAAGCTTATATAAGGACTGACGAGTGTATGTTGCATCATGGACTTAGAGTGTGATGAACAAAACACCACCTCTCTCAGTTCTGAGGCTCTAAAGTCAAAGGAGTTACTAATTCCATGTACTTTAAATACAGTTAATCATATCAAATGATAAAAAGTAATTAGACAGGGCTCAATACTTAGTTATAAAGACTGCATGTCTTCAACCCTAATCATTGTTTTGCTCTTTTGCATTCGAGGCCTTATTCTGATTTTGCTTTAAGATCTAAGAAAAAAAAAAACGAGAAAACAAAAAAACAAGAGTAAATAATTGATATGAGCAGACATGGAAGCGACCTTTAAATTACTAATGAGTTTAGCGTCAAACTTATGACACTGGAGGATAGCTTTCCTCCTCAATGGCACATGCATGGGCACATGGGCACATAAATAACGTGTGCTGGAAAATTCAAGACTACAAATTTTCCACTTATGTACTGTGTAAATTGCATTTGTTAAATTAGTGGGCTCAAGCATAATCATTTTTGAGTCAGGCTCCCTGGTGTCTATACTTATTCTCATGTAACATATTATTTAGTCTATCTGCTAACTGAATATCTTCTTCTGCGTGTCTGTTCATAGGCTATATATGACCATGTACTTATTGCGCATCCTATATAAGTGGGTCTGCCACTACTATGTGTTTTATATGAGTTTGGATGGGAACAGAGTGATATCCTCCTTCCCTGGCAAGCACTGTTGAGTCAGGTTTGAAGTATATAATTACATATGGGTACCCATCAGCAGTCAGAAAGTCTTCTTCTATGGCTCACCCAACAATATAAACTCCTGTGCTTGCAGGCAATGAAACCAGTCATCCTGAGCTGAGCTTTCAGTGGAGGCCAGCTTTGCTTCACCTCTCATTGGCTATGTGAAACGGACTTTATTATCATTCTCACCATTAGCTGCTGGCTCTATGGGCAGATCCATGAGTCAGCGCAAACAAATATGTCCCATGTAATGTATTCACCTCCGCTCGGCTTCCAGGCTTGAAGCAAATAAGTGAATGGCGACTGCCAAATCAGGTATGAGTAAGTATTCATCACAGTGCGGTGAATAATGCAGTATTGTTGCATTGCGGCCAGGCCTGTGTAAACTATTGTGGCCACATGCTTATAGGTGTCTAGTTTATTGGCTTACAGTGAAATCCAAAAGTGTGCTGCGAGTACTTTAAATTTCCAGAGTAGAATAATAAAAGCAAAACCTACTTTAAGCCATCAGTCCATTTTGTTTCCATCGCTTTTCAAATTCACGATTGCGGTAGGATTGGAGCCTCTCCAGGCTGGTGTTGGGCGAGAATTTGTAGTTTCAAGAACTGAATTTGAACAAATGTTCTTTGTATGACATCTACATATGCTCTTCCTCCCTTGTGGTTAAGGGCAGGTTACGATTTGTCACTGTGAGTGCTGCTGGTGATTCACGGTGAGTGGGATTTTACACTAAGTGCTGTTTTTACAGTGTGACTGCAGAGGTATTGACTGCCAAGGGTGATAGCAAGACTCTGAACGGCCATTTCAAGGTGTCCTTCAAGTGGAAGTAATTGAGTTTAAGCTGTAAACTCTCACTGATCATCAGTTGCATGCTTAGCGCAAGGACAGCTTGTATTTTATTTTAGATACATGTATGATGCAGTGAGTTGCACCATCTGATTTAGAGTTAACATTTAAAAAAGAGCAAAACAAATGACATAACTAATCTATATAAAGAGCAACTTTTTAAATGTGTATAACCACCCTCATGAAGCTTTTTTTTTTAGCAGCTTTTTATAACTACTCTGATTCTATTAATACTATATTGTTTCCTATATTTGTTAATGAACCACTGATCCACTTTCACTGAGATTTCACACTTGGATTAGGTAATCATTATAATGGAGAAGGCTAAAAGGCTGGAGTGACAGATCCCTGTATGGAAGTATGACAACCAAAGCTTATTAATGCTGTTTCTGATTCTTTTGCGCTCAGTCATTAGCATGTCAATGGAGTAGAAACACAGGCAGACAGGGGGCATTTTCAAAAGGGCTTGTCAGTAACAAGCACTTGGACTTTTTTCTGAGAAATATTTACCAAAATAATGTACTGTGAAATACTGCATTATTCATCACGTGTGTTGAAGCTTCACTGAAGCTTTGCTAGTGGAAGTAGTTTGCTAATCAGCAAACATCGTGTCTGGAGCCTGGCCCTGGACTGTGAGGAAGAAGTGTCACCATCAGTGTCACACACAATTTTACACATAAGGCTACCCTAATGCTCGCATTAAATTAAATGTGACTTTGCAAGAGGAAACCAATGTTTATTCTCAAAAGTAGAAGAAATGTTTCCATGTGTCACTTACTGACTCTTTTTAGAGTTGCTTTCCTAACACCTAAACAAACTTATTGACCACTAGAGAGGTGTGTATACATGGAAACTTTAGTGTTAATTTGTGCAGTAGAAGCCCTCACCCCTTGTAAATCCTGCAGCACTTTCCTCACAATACTCAGTGTGCCTCTGTCTGCTGGTAGTTGGTCCCTGCTGATAATAACTTATGCAAAGGAGCTGCTGGTGTCCGTTGGAGAATTTAGAAAGCGTTTCTTACATGTTTTCATCATGTAAGGTTTGGAAGAAGCTCTGTTAAAGATACAATCGCTGCTGATAAATGCATGAGGCTAGGCTAGGCTTGTTAGCGTTATTAATTTAAAGCAACTCCCTGAATACCTTCTAATTGTGCCTGAAGGCTGAGTTGATCCAGGATTGCACAGATGTTTTATACAGTACAGTACAGTTCAATCCCAGAGGCAACTTTTAGTTAAAAATGTGCAGGTGGAAGACGAGAGATTTAAATGTATGTGATGATTTTTTTTTTCTCTTTAAATTCAGTTGCTTTTTCCGTCATAGTTCTCCTGTTCAGATATGACCTATCACATTGGCCTTATCAGTGAATGCATGAACAGTTTAATGTGTAAATTAAGAACATTTTTTAGTTTGTATCCGTTGCAACTCTTTTGCAGCCAGTGTGCAAGACAATTGAGATTTCAACATGTAAAACCAGTTCTATTTGCTGACGCTAAAGAACAATTTTCTGCCACTGTGAACAATTTTTAGTGCTGTTCTCAACTGTGATTGTGTCATGGAACTTTTTGTTCTCATCTGTCTGTGCAACATAACCTGTGCTGACATAGTAGATACTGAAAAATGAAATAGGAGGAGGTGTGATAAAGAATGCGAAACAAGGAAGCCAGGCATAATGAAATAAAATATCTGTATTCCATTTTATTGGTGGTAACAGTGCTTATCTGTGGTAACACTCCAGAATGGCAGTAAAAGCTGGTGTGTCAGACGACTCGGCGATGCCAGAGGCCACAAAAGAGACAGCATTGTCTGCTGAGTGTAGAACCAGAGCAACAATAGTCTCTCTGCAGTTTAGATGAGACCAGGCTGTTCTGTGCCAGCGTGTTGCTGTCTCTTTGAGTGTTTGTCTTTGCCAACCTGGAACAGAGTGGCACTGAGGGCCTAGCTTCTCCCAGTACTCTTAATTGTCCTTTAACAACAATATTTATCCTATTATATACATGTAAAGCAGCGTGGGACAGGGTCTTATTTCCCCTGCGTATACTGATAGGGATAAATGTTTGCATGCATTTGTTGCTACGATCCATTGACAAATGCGATGTAAACTCTGCCCTTTACTCCTGCCATTGTTCCTCAGACTCGTGTTGCTGCCCTTACTCAGAGCTGGAGCGGATTCTTATAAAGATAAGCCTACACGGTCTGTCTTCTTTTTGTGAACTCCCAAACATATACAGGCATGCATTCCCACCCTTTGACCACTGCATGTGCATGACACAGGGTTGTGTACTGCCCCTGCACACACACTCACATTCATATTACACACCCACACGTAGCCTCGAGCATTTAGCTCTAGTACATTATTAACCCCGCTTGGAATTTTTCTGCAAAGCTTTTGTTTCCGCAGGTTTCATAATATTGCGTATGACTAACAGAAATGACTTGTTCAGACCTTTAGAAAGGAAATTGAAGGTTAAGGTGTGTCTTCCCAGCTGCATCAAACCAAGTGCATTGTGCTTGAGTGTCAGCTTTTATGTCTTTACATGTTCTGTGTGTTTATATGTATGTAGGAAAAAAGGGGATTTGGAGATTGGGTGTCTTTCAAAACACTTGATTCCTGTCTGAGCAGCCTCAAATGTTTGAACTTTAGGGTTTTTTTTGGGTCCTTATGATGTAAATGTCGTCATCGGACCACGACCAAGGTGGTCCAGTGACAGCGTGGACTCGTTTGTGGAGAATTTACATTACAATGCACCAACTACGCATGCGTCCAGGCAGCGAATTTCAAGCGGACTTCAAAGAAGTATAACAGGAGTGGCTAACTCAGTCTTCTGGTCTCCCGCTGTCCGTATATGCAACCAAGTATAATCTAGGCCAGGGGTCTGCAACCTTTTACACCCAAAGAGCCATTTGGACCCGGTTTCCACGCAAAAGAAAACACTGGGAGCCGCAAATACTTTTTGACATCTAAAATGAAGATAACACTGTATATATTGTTTTTTTTACCTTTATGCTTTGTGTGAACAACTAAGGTGTGTTGCTTATGAAATCCATGAAGTGCTACAGAGAAAATTACATTTTATTTATGTAATCAACACATTTTGAACTCTTAAAGAAATATAATAAAAGGAAAGACACCAACCTGAACTAAAATGATCCATGTAGCAAACAAAAACTGTTGTCAGCCACCACCCTTATATTGCCTTTGGGCTGTTGGAGCCTTGACCTGACTTTTAAAAAATAATTGGTAAAAAAGCACTATGCTGCTGAAAAATTAAAAATAGATATTTGCAAAATTCTGCCTAAATATGTATTTTACCAGGTTAATGCGTGCGGTGGGGCGTGGTCTGCAGCGCTGCTGCGGGGGAGGCGGACGCACCTGAGCCACACCCGCAATCACGCCTCGCTGCCTTTACGTCTGCGCTATCTGTGCTGTTGTGTTGTTGGTGGTGTATGTCGGGCTGTATGCGTACAGCAAACGTGTGTGAAAAGTGGTCAGTAAAGAGATGCTGAAAAGCGTGTTCATGCAAACATCGCCGGTCTGCCGTGATATGTTTACAATAAGACTTATGGTCCCGAACCTCTGCGCACAGCGTCTGCTAATCGGGGCTGTACGAAGTCAGTTTACGCAGGACTGTAAGCTGCCATCTGTCAGGCGTGAGCGGTGTTTGTCTTTAACATAGTTCATGGTGGAGAATAGCTGCTGACATAATGTGGATCCGAAGATCCATAATTGGCCTACCTGGGGTTGAAAGTCTCGATAAATGCACGGCGTTTCGGCGGGTATACCGGCTTCGGCGAGTGTGACTTGCGGAAGAATTTTGAGCGATGAAAAAATAATAGAATATAATTTTAGTTTTAGATTTCAATATCACAATAATCTTCCAATTTAGAACTACAAGTTAAAAAAAGAACTAAACACAAATAAAATACACTTCAGCTAAATACTAATTTATTTTCCCAAACCACGCGGAGCCGCAGTATAAGGACTAAAGAGCCGCAGGTTGCCGACCCCTGATCTAGGCTTAAGGGTCCCATCAGTTCACAGCTTGAGACAGATCAAGCCTTGTGTATTTGCAGGGCTGTGATAAAAGCCACTTTTTCTTTTAGTCAAATTTACAAAGCAGATGGGAGACACAAACAGAGGCATAGACAGGTTGATGAAAGACACAAAGCAGGTTTGCTAGATGGATGAGCGATAATAAGGGTGGCACATTTTCTCTACCACTCTCTTTTTTTTAAACTGTCAGCATTTTTTCTTATATATTCGTTGGCTTTCTCATTTATCACTGTCTTTCTTTATCTTTCATTATATAAAAATGACTTATGTATTTTCCTTGTGAAATTCACCAGATGAGCTCCTCAAGTGGCTCTTTAGTGAGTGTGTTCTTATCTGAGCTTGGAGTCAGAGATTATTGATTACTGTTTATTTCTCTTCAGGGGTTTTGTGACTGGTTGGAGTTTCAGTGAAAATTGCAATTTGTCATGGGTAAAGTAAAGTTGGGTATGTGGTGTATTATTTTTTTTTCTATTAGAATTGGTTAGGGTGGGTCAATGTGAGTTTAAGGTGTACGGTTGGAATTTAATTCCCATGTGGGGCCAAAACTGATTCGTAACAGCCACTAAAAACATTTACTTTTCTGTTGCTGCAGCAACTACACAACAGGAGATTCACTTCCTGCATTTAGAATGAGTCACTCACGCGGATTCATTAACCTTGATAGTTTGCCAAGTGAAGCGTTGGAGAATGTTGAGTACATCTAAGCTTAATTATTTATGTTTTCGTTGTCTTTTATTCCTGCTGATTTACAAGCTTTTGTTGTCCTTTCTGCCTTATTAGGTATAATAGTGAAGTAATAAAGGTCACAAAGTAAAATAAATGAAGGATGACTCTGAGCGATTGCCTCCACACCACCATCTGCTCAGCTGTGAATGCTACTCTGCTGCATGTGCTGCCAGACAGTCCTGAGATTATTGGAAACAGTGGATTTACTGCCTGAATAACTATTGCCAACTGGACTCTGTTCTACAAGGCAATATATAAGGCAGCTGATATCTGTAATAGGCTAAAATCAGGCTCTAGCATGTTTAGAGGCTCATAACATATGCACAGCAAACTGCAGCTGGTGTTTGTCCATTGCATATTTATGTGTTATATTTTCAGTGTATTCCCACTCTTTATCTTTGGTGTTTTTAGTCCATGTTTTTTATGGTACCTTTGGTTCTCCTCCTCCTGTTTTTCCACGAGAACTGACACAGGACTCCAGAGCTGTTCTGAGAAAACGAGCTGGGTCAGGCGGATGTCTGGTTGTCAGTGTTGCTCTGCCTTTGACAAAAAGAATAGACAGCAACCTGAGACTAACAGGCCTGTTTGTTTCCTGTTAGTTTATCACATTTCACTAGCCAGGAGGTACAAGAGCTAAATATCATGGGAGAGTGACATTCTGTGCTGGGAGATGTTTCTGTGTTTGTATTCTCATTTAATCTGATTGTTATGATGCATAAAAATCTTGGATGTCTAATGTAGGAAGTTTTAGATGAGGTGCTGCGAAGAAGTTGCAGAATAAGCCTTAATGTCAAGAGCTCAACCTCTCCTTTAGCTCCGTTTCGGTTTCTCTCAGGGTTATTTCCGATCCATGATGGTGCCTTTCTATAAATTAAAGTTTGGTTTCCAGCCTTTAGTTTTCATTCCCATGCTTGAAAATTGATGTTCATATATATGTGTTCATAAAAAGCCTCAGAGCTAAAATAAATGATTGTCTACACATTCTGTCAACATGTTAGGCTTGATTGTGCATTACAACATAGCACACCGTGTGCCCACTCAAAGAAGAGCGTTGACATCTTTGCTTGCGTTGACATTTCTGGCGTTGGAGTTTGATAAGCACTCCCTTTTTTATATCAGGTTTCATTCCAGATGAAATCATCACACACGTTTCATTCAAAATAATTTTTACCTCGTGTGATCATCCATCACTATCTCCTGCTTTATTTCCTATGATCTCATTGTATGTAATCAATCTCTAAGTGTTTTGGGATGCTGTTGCCACATCCATCGGGTCTGTGATGCTGTTTAGATGCCAAACAAATGGTAAATGGCCTGTATTTGTATTTGCCGGGGAGCAGAGTTCTTGTTTGGCATCTAAACAGCGCAGAAGTAATGGTGGTGTGGACCAGGCAGGTCAGAGGAAGGGTGGGGCGAGGTCTTTGTTAAGAAAAACAGGAATTCTTCCGGCTGGAAGATAAAGTCAGTGCATTCCTCCAGAGCAGCTCCCAATAGTCAGTGGAGCATTGAATGAAGGCCATGGTGAATGCTGGGGCTCAGTTTTAAACACCTCCCATTGAAAACCAGAGAGACAGACAGAAAGAGAACACCATCTGTCACACTGTTCGGTAAAGAGTTGCCTTTTACCCACCTAGGCTGCACTTGCTGTGCCAAGTCCTTACAGATAACTCTGCCTGAGGCCTTTTATGTGTACGACAGTGTTTTATTACCTTGTTTTGAAGTGTAGCAGACTGACGGCAGGACTGCACATAATGAAATTTCTTTAGGTTAAACCTGCTGCCTGGACGTGTTTTAGACTACCTGCTGATCAACTGTGGAAGTCTGATGAAACCTACTTGTGGTCCTGCTGAGGCCCGTCAAACTGAACACACGTACACACATTTGTTCCATCTCTCCTGTTATGTTTCGTACTCTCCCAAACACCCTCTTCAAAACATAGACACACTTGAGTTGCTCCACTTTCCCTGTCTGTTCCCCTCGGCACTAAGCTATCATAACGGCTTTGAAGGAGGGCAGCAGAGCGTTTAATTGGGTTACAGATTGGCATTTATGCTCCCAGGTCCACGCGATACTGCCGGGCTTTTAACTAACCACTGGGAACTTAATAAAACGCCACAATGCTGTACCCATCAGCTGCCAGTCTTTTCTAATTCCATGATCCATGACTCAGCACAGCAGATTTTGGATGTCAGTGCTGTTTGTTGTATAAACTGGTATTTCTACAAAACGTCCAGTAAGCGAGCATTATGTACTGTACATCAACGCTTTCAATGCGTCATGTTTAGGTTATCAACAAGTTGTGTCCCATGTGTTGGTGTTGGATTACATAAGCACATTGAGCTCACGTTTTTGTTTGCTGGGTATTCTTGTTACTTTGAGGAAACTTTGTTACAGTAGCACACCTCTTACTTTCTTCTCTGCTGTTTAATTTTTTTTTTACAGAGTTAGTGCCATGCAGTGGTAAGCTGAGGAAAGCCAAGCTGAACTGATCTGCTCTGAAGACTTTCTTACCCTTCACCCTACCCTATCAGTCCCAGATGGAGCTCAAAGTGTGGGTGGATGGAGTTGTGCGGGTTGTCTGCGGTCTGTCCGAGGAGACTTCCTGTCAGGATGTGGTCATTGCTCTAGCACAGGCCATTGGTAAGTACCTCAAACTTTGTCATCATTTCATGACACCAGCTTATCTTTAAGCCTGCTTAGATAAAAGCTTGGCATTTAGATTTTTATGCATACACAAACAAGTGTACTGAAGCATCGCAGAATTGCCCTCATACTGTTCTTTATTAACCTTTTTGCTCTCCACTGACCCAAATCAAGTACGCTGCTGGATTGTCAGCAGGTCAGTTTGAATTTGAGCCGACACTCTGTCCCTATATCCTCCGGCTTTATTTGAGCTATACGCTGCGGTAGGATTGAACAGAACTCCAGTTTTAGCGCTCTCCTCCTTCTATGAGCAAGCTGCTTGCCAAGTCATCAGGGAGGGTTTGTCCTAATTTCAAGGTCCTTGTGGAAACTTCAGTTTATTTGAACATTTTTTCACATGTTGTGTGGCTCTTACGCAGCTGCCTTTTATTCCAGTCCACAGAGGCAGAGATTTAGACGTATCAGCATCGTCATAATGCATCTGATGTCATTTGTTCATTATTTAGAATTGGTACGAGGACATAACCCCACAGTTTTATTAAAACTAAAAGAGAGAAGCAACTAAGAATACAAAACATTTGACTGATGTATATCATATTTTAGGAATAAAAATATTGGTGTGCTACTTCTTTGTATGGAAATATTTAGGGTAGGTTTTTTATAGTCACTCTTTATTTTTTCTGTCTTTGTTACAGGTCAGACAGGCCGTTATGTTCTTATTCAGCGTCTGAGGGACACAGAAAGGCAGCTGCTGGCCACAGAGAAGCCTCTGGAGTCTCTCGCAAAGTTAGGCCAACATGGCAATGAAGTTCAGTTCTTTCTACGTCGCACTGGCCCCAGCAGCAGTGATGGACCTGGCTCAAAACAAGAGAGACCTAATCCCCTTCCATTGCCTAAGCATCCTGAACCAGAGCCTTTGAAACGTAGCCAGCCTAAAAAAGCCCTGACCTTTAACTTGGGGCCTTCCAGCTCTCCTAAGACCAAGGCCAAACAATTTAAGAGGTCTCCACGGGACTCTCCAGAGCAAAGAGCCTCCCCCTCTCCTTCATCCAGCCCTCTGTCCCCTCATATGTCATCCCCTTCTCCCTCACTACCTATAGGCCCTTCAAAAGACGAGGTATTCAGGAAAGTTCTTCAGCAACAGGAGAGACTAAGGGCCATTGAGGCCCAGCTAGAAGCCCTAGAGAGGGAGTCACACACCTGGGAGCGTCCCTACCCATCTCCATGTCCCTCACCTGTTTCTGATGCTCGTTTGCAAGACGAGATGGACGCTTTGGAGCAAGCGATGCGAAGGAACCAGGCAGAGATTGCACATGAGCAGTACTGGGAGGAGGAGCTAAAAGCCGAGGTAGAAAGCGAGCGAGGAATGCGAAGGAAGCTTGGAGAGCTCCATACAAAGCTAGATGACTGTGGACGGCGGCTCCATGAGTTCTCAGTTCGCTCTGCTCAGCTGGAGGAAGAGATCCAGCGGGAAACCCAGACACAAGGGAAAGCCACAGGACCTGAGGAGTCGTTTGACGTTGTAAGGGAAGAGTTACAAAGTCAAGAGAGACATGGGACAGAGCTAGAGGAACAGCTATCTGAGACTGACAAGGCTCTGGAGAAAGCAGAGTCTCTGTTGCAGGTAAGGAGAGAGGTCTGTGCTTTAGAAAAAGGGCTGTAAATCCACACAAGCCCTTCTGTTGGCATTTCAGGGGTGCAGTCCATACCCTTTTTTGTATTACTCAAAACATCATGTTATACACTCCAATAAACAGTACGTCACGAAGCCTGGTGCATATTGATGAAACTGCAGTAATATGACTGCTGAATGCTCATATTCTACCATGTCTGAAAGTGCTTCATTGTCATGAGCTATTTAAAACCTAGCTTAACTGGTTTAGCAGGTATCATCTTTTATGTATCGCACTTTCTAAATACATGGTTACTGACTGTGTTTATATTATGTCGGCTTATATATGCATATTGTATTGTTTATAGATTTAAAAAAAATATTAAAAAGATTTGATTTGTAGAAAAAAAGCCTCTTTTATTGTATCTATTTCTCAGCCTCAACGTGTTGTAGTTTAGAAAGTGAGTTTGCTTTTGGTTGTCTTAGATGTGGCTTCATCAGTTTGAAGTGAAACTTGTGTTTCCTCTATGATAGTGATAGTTCAGTCTTTCAAATCCTCATGCACTGAAAGCCCAGAGTGTCCCATTCTTTGCCCTGTAGGCCACAATAAATATCAAAATATATCGTCACTCATGCTAATGGGGATGCATTTGTCATGAAACATTTTGCAGAGATGTCAGGGTTTTTTTTGGGGTGGGGGGATTGTACATGGCTGTATAAAAACACCTGGTCATAACAGGTAACCAACAGCACTGTGAGTGCTTATAATCCAAAAGTAGCCCCAAAGGCATTTTGCCACCCAGACAGTAATTGTATGGAGGGAATGAGAAACCAGTATTTCCTGTAAATGAAATATTAACCTGACAGGGTATAATAAACCTCCGTTCGTAGTAATGGAAAGGGTCTATGTCAGCTGATCGGTTGAGGCAGCCAGCCGAGTCTTTAAAGTGTTGGTGGTGATGAGCACAGTGTTCCTGTCATCAGACTAATGGAGGAAGACCTGCAGGTATGAACTGCCTCACCAGAATGTTGTGGTCCAACATCAATTACTCAGATACACACACTTACTGGCTTGTTTGTGTGCACCTGAGTTCAGTCTGCGGGCCTAAAGGTGATGCCACTGCTTCACAATGTTCTTGAACACCAGATTTTCAGTAATCTGAAGGCATCTGAAGACAGATTTAAAGGAAAAAAGCAAATGAGCTTTGGCCTGTATCTGTTTATAAGTTTGCATCGGGCTGCTTAAATCTGACTGAATCAGAAAAAGTCTCATGGCACTTGTGGTGATTTGATTATTCATTGCAGCTGAAACTGTCTAGTGGTGACGTGATGGGCAGTAATCTTAATCAGTGACTGGAAGGGAGACTTTTAGAGTCTAGTGCCCCCTTGTGGTGAAAGCAAAAAACGCTCATTTATAAATGCAGTGATAAATTGTCCCTGCAATTGTGCAGACGGGGACGTATACCCACTACTAAACATCCTTAAATATGCATCCATACTTAAAAATGTGTAATAGTTTTATATGCTGCACCCACTTTCCTTTACAGGTAAAATACTTGTGTTAGATTTCTCTCACTGATCCACATTCTTCCCATTTCAGGACAAACAGGATGAGCTGGAGGAACTGAATAAGGAGCTGAGGCAGTGTAACCTGCAGCAGTTTATTCAACAGGCGGGTGTCCTGCCTGTTCAAACCAACTCACGCACAGAGCTTCAGGAGCAACTGGAGCAATTTCTACAGGATGGATACAGGGATGGAAGTAAGGAAACAAAACAATCCCTCAAATATTAATATTATGGTATACCTGATTTGTGTCATCTAAAGAGATTTCTTCTTTTAACTCAGATCAGGGTGTAACTCCATTTGAATCTCCACCTCGTCCTACTGCAAAGCAGTTCCTGGGACATCCACGCAACCTTCAAAACCCTCTAGTGTCCAGCCTCAACCCTGAGGGTGTGTATGTGTGAGACCCCGCTGCTTCTCAAGTCCACAGCCCTGCTCCTCTCCTGCCCTGCTCTGTCCATCCCTTGGTCCCAGAGCCCCTCACCCCTGCCATATTTTCTACCCCAGCTTGATTGGGTTTCGGGCTACAGCTGTCGTTTATGGTGTTGGGTAGTCGAAGCATCCCTATGGTGGCTGTCCCTGCTGCTTCCCAGCAGCTTTCCTCTGCTCTACATTTAAAGACATAAAGACCTCTATGGCTAATTTTCAGTCTTCTGCAGATTCTTGTCGTCAGCTTTTTACAGTATTCTTAGAAGTCCATCCAATTTGTCACATATTCCTGTATGCTTTAACTTTTGTGGGTCTGTTTACTCTGTCAATTTCCCTTAATCCTTGTTCTCCGCATCTTACTATATGCTTCTGTACTAACAGTAGCTGCTTTTGTTATCCTTTAATGCATTTAGGGATTTGCTGCTAACCCTTTCCCCCTCCTCTGTAATAACAGAGTGGCCTTTCCACCCTCAAGTCAATAATCGACTATCAACAGCTGCTTTTCAAAGTATTTCCATGTAACACAGCAATCGCACTGGGAATTACTGTGGCAGGCATTCTGATTGTGTTTGTTTTTGTTGTTTTTTTTTACTCTTGACATGAAAATACATGCCACCAATGTAATTTCAGTTTGCCTTTTATGTATGGATACTATTTATGAGAGGGGTGTATCTATACAATGCCTTGTACTTTGGTGATGCTTGACCAAAGAGCAAGAGCCTTTTACGAGGGCTCTGCAAACTATATTGCACTGTCCCATTCTCTTCCCATGTGAAGCCTTGGTCCCTGTGTGCCTGCAAAGAAATGGTATCTTCCTGCTCTCTTTCTGGAGACAGTGAATCGTATTTGGTGAGCTTGTATCTCTCGCAAGTCCATTTTTGCCAAACTCCATGCTAAAAGAAGAGATTCATTTCAAAAGTAGTGCCACAGGACCAGGGTTTGTTAAGATGCTTTTCTTTTCCTCCACTGGAATGAGTCCGCCTGGTTCCTTTGCTTTCGTCACACTTAACATTTGACCTGTCACAATTCGCGCTGCACCTCGGTGTGCTGTAGATTTAGGATCAGCTTAGTTCACATACGTAGGTTCCAATAACAATCATCAATCAAACAAACGATTGGAGCTATCATCCATAAGTGATCCTGCAAACCACCTTAAATCAATATTTATTGTGTCTTAGCACGTAATATCTCATTATATTATCTTTGTATGTGTTTGCTGACAGGTCAAAGTGACGTGTGTTGAAGTGTGCACTCTCTTTACCTTCTGCTGTGTGATGCGGTTTTCTTTTTGGGGTTATATCAATCCTCTCTCTTTTGGAAACAGACTGCATCCCAGTGCTTGTTATAGACACAGCTTGACACTGCGTGTGTTCAATAATACTCATCTGACTGCAAAACTCCAGTCATGGTGCTCAAGCCCTGTGGGAGCAGGAATTAACCCAGTGACTGGGTTTGGGTCTATCTCTGTTTCTCGTAGGGTTATGTGAACATCTTGATTGACCCAAATCTCTCGTGTTGTGTCTTAGCTGAAAAGTGTTATTTTTTTCTTTCCCTCAATACAAAGGGATCATCATCCCCATATATTTTTGTGTCTTGCAGTCCTGACATCCCGAGACTCGTCATGGAGATAAAACATGGACCGCAGGGCCAAGGAAAAGTTGTTCACTGTTCTGTCATCATCACCTCTTATTTAACCCTTTCCTTTGTAACGCTCATTTATTTTTTCAATATACCACGATATATATATATATATATATGTATATAAATAAGACAAATATATTTACAGAGTTTTCCTACTGTAAACACTGCAGAGTATCTGTATGAAATGTAAAATAATTAGGACCCTTTGACCTAGAGAAATTATTGCAATAACGATGTATTTAAATATAATAAAATGTCCACAGTGTTTTAGATAAACTTTTATTGTCTGACTGGTTTTTGCTACACTCCTGTTCAAATTTCATTACAGACATATTTCTTTAAATGGTGCAGTCCATTAGGAATCCACTTTCTAAAAAGGACAGTGGCACACAGCATGGGAAATGCATTATGAATATATTATATGTACTGAAATATGCATGTTTTCCTCATAGCGGATGGTACAGTACATGATGTGAGAGTACACAATAATTTCCAAAGTTCACAAAGCGCATCCTTGCTTGTCTATGCATCACAGCTGTTCCTGTTATGGATGCAGTCAACAGTGCATCTATATGAAAATAAAACCAGGAACGGGAGCGTTGCTCTATGATCTGTTTAGCTGTAAATAATGTTGGCGTTCCTTTGACACTGATGATGTCAGTTTAATCATTTGGCTTTTCTTTTCTTTCCACTAGAGGAGATGCCATTGCTTCACTACAACAAGGTCAGGTACATCGAGTGTCTCGTGTCGTTAAATTACAGACGTGCTAAATTATTATGCAATTTGTAGTTTGATTGTTATGCAATTTGCAATAAGAATCACCCTGTGCAAAAAGGCACGACACGTTTTTGCTCCACCCCTTTCCTGTTTTGTTTACTCTGGAGGGTAAATATTCTGGCTGTCACACACTGAGTGACGCGAGCCTTCCTCTCTCTCCGGCTAACCCCCACCTGAAACCTTGTGGACGTCTATAAATACTCTCATGTACTGATACTCAGCAGGTATAATTACAGGGAGAGTAAATATTTTTCTTCTGTCTGTCCATTTAGGTGTGTCTATTAGAAACTGTGTCAAAAACATTGATTCATTTATTTTTTTTTCCATCTGCCTTTTCTGCTTTGTGCCAATTTTAATGACTTGTGAATTATGGAAAATTAGATGAGACTGCCAGTTTTGATATTATGACCAATTATGTGGAACTGGATTATCCTGAGAAGATTTAGAGCTGTCTGGCTTTGTAAGGGTTAGATAAGCTTCAAATCCTTGTTTAGGTCCCGGTGTCTGGACAAGCACAAGCCTCATGTGACACTGATGCCAACCTGTGGACACAGGAGGAATTACAAATGTGCCCTTTTCCTAAAGGAACCTTTATAGTTTCCTTTCACTATATTAACAGTAATATTCTGATCTCTTCAAATTATGTAAAAAAAGAAAAGTTGTTACTTGAGGACCCTTCACTTTTTTCTTTCTTTTTAAAAAAAGATTATCACAGGATAATGAGCATGTTCCCACACCCCAGACATCCCACGTGCAAAATGAGGCATCCACCCATTTCATATCTAAACCCTGAGGGCTCCAATCTCATAAGGGCACATTAACAGATTACGACTATGTTTTAGGACGACGCGCTGACAAAATCTTTTCTCATCAAACAAATGTGCATAAAAGGTGCTGCAAAGCTTAAAATTTGATTGCTTTCAGATATAAAAACTCATCAGCTCACCATGTGCATCGGGCACTGGTTGCCTGGGAAAAGAACCTCCTTGGAATGGGAGTGAGCATCTGCACGTCCACACGTTATGATGATGAATGAGGCCATGAGTTAATGAGTCTGACATACTGCACTTATCTATTCCTTTGTGTCACCGTGAGTCATTATGCACTGATGGGGATAAAACATCCTCACACCAAGAAATGCACTACAGGGCACAACACACAGACAGTTAATTTGAGCAGAAACTTTACTTTGGTTACTTACAAGCATACATTGTACATACTGTATTGCTGCAATCCGTATGTATTTTCTTACACGGTAAGGTTTTGTCACTATATAGAATATAGTTATTCTATGTATGGTTATAGTCTGATTACTATGCATAATATTGCATAATATTATCCATTCTGTCCTCAAACCGAGTTTCTTTATAGCACTGTTCATCTTTTCCTTATGGGCCCAAAGGAACCTCTTGGAAGAACCCTCTGGAGGCCCCCTGACCTCAAATTGGTAACCAGTGAACGTGAACATGATCCAAACTCAACAGATGAAACAGAAATGAAACACTCACCAGGAGTCTCAAATGATGGCATTAAAGAGGAGGGAGTGCAAACGCCACACGGTCCTAAATAAGGTACTGTATCAACATAGTAGGAAGTAGGTTACGGTACACATGGAGACCACTGGGAGAGCATTTATGTCCAGGCGGTGCTCACGGTGCCACGATCAAGGGCTGCTTGTAAACAGGTGTCTGTCTGATCCGGCTCTGGCTGGGTCTCAGACGAGTCAAAAATATGAGAGGTGTTCCCAAAACCAGGTTAGCCGCTGTCACACGCACAGTGGAACTGGAAACTGGCACAATGTGCGTTAGTCAGTGGCTTACCTGCTTTTAGACTGCAGGTTTTGGCCTCAAAGCGCGCACAATCTGTGGAGTAATACAGACAAACGCTGTGTCATAAACAGCTGAATTATTTAAAGTTATTACACACATAAAACGACACGATAATGAAATTATCATCATGGAATCTTCTATGGTTTCCTGGAAACGAGTCTCTTCCAGAATAAGACATTGCACTTAGCTTCCTGCCCACGATTTATGACCGCGGTAAAGTGAGCCGTCATTTGTGAGCCGCGGTCAAGCCAGCCGCCTCTTATCCGCCGCATAAATTTCCTTGCGCTTTTACACCAGTCTTTACGGTAGCGCCTTTTCGCTTTATATCCCGATTGAGAGCCTAGACCCGCGCACACGCGCGCACACATTACGATGGAACAGCCCAATACAGTCAATACAATTATGTCTATTACAAAAATTCATTAAAAATCATCCTTAGTAGTTGAGGTCCAACTTTCAACACATCCCTCCTCTGGGACACCTACTGTACCTGTGTGCCAAGTTTCATCCAGATTTACTGTAGAATTCCTCAGAAATTAAAGGAAACTTATATTCAATGCAATACAGTCAATACACTACAATTATGTCAAATTTCAAAAATTCATTAAAAATCATCCTTAGTAGTTGAGGTCCAACTTTCAACACATCCCTCCTCTGGGACACCTACTGTACCTGTGTGCCAAGTTTCATCCAGATTTACTGTAAAATTCCTCAGAAATTAAAGGACATTTATATTCAATGCAGTACAGTCAATACACTACAATTATGTACATTTCAAAAATTCATTAAAAATCATCCTTAGTAGTTGAGGTCCAACTTTCAACACATCCCTCCTCTGGGACACCTACTGTACCTGTGTGCCAAGTTTCATCCAGATTTACTGTAGAATTCCTCAGAAATTAAAGGACATTTATATTCAATGCAATACAGTCAATACACTACAATTATGTCAAATTTCAAAAATTCATTAAAAATCATCCTTAGTAGTTGAGGTCCAACTTTCAACACATCCCTCCTCTGGGACACCTACTGTACCTGTGTGCCAAGTTTCATCCAGATTTACTGTAAAATTCCTCAGAAATTAAAGGAAACTTATATTCAATGCAATACAGTCAATACACTACAATTATGTCAAATTTCAAAAATTCATTAAAAATCATCCTTAGTAGTTGAGGTCCAACTTTCAACACATCCCTCCTCTGGGACACCTACTGTACCTGTGTGCCAAGTTTCATCCAGATTTACTGTAGAATTCCTCAGAAATTAAAGGACATTTATATTCAATGCAATACAGTCAATACACTACAATTATGTCAAATTTCAAAAATTCATTAAAAATCATCCTTAGTAGTTGAGGTCCAACTTTCAACACATCCCTCCTCTGGGACATCTACTGTACCTGTGTGCCAAGTGTCATCCAGATTTACTGTAAAATTCCTCAGAAATTAAAGGACATTTATATTCAATGCAATACAGTCAATACACTACAATTATGTACATTTCAAAAATTCATTAAAAATCATCCTTAGTAGTTGAGGTTCAACTTTCAACACATTCCTTCTCTGGGACACCTACTGTACCTGTGTGCCAAGGTTCATCCAGATTTACTGTAAAATTCCTCAGAAAATAAAGGACATTTATATTCAATGCAATACAGTCAATACACTACAATTATGTCAAATTTCAAAAATTCATTAAAAATCATCCTTAGTAGTTGAGGTCCAACTTTCAACACATCCCTCCTCTGGGACACGTACTGTACCTGTGTGCCAAGTTTCATCCAGATTTACTGTAAAATTCCTCAGAAATTAAAGGACATTTATATTCAATGCAATACAGTCAATACACTACAATTATGTACATTTCAAAAATTCATTAAAAATCATCCTTAGTAGTTGAGGTCCAACTTTCAACACATCCCTCCTCTGGGACACCTACTGTACCTGTGTGCCAAGTTTCATCCAGATTTACTGTAGAATTCCTCAGAAATTAAAGGACATTTATATTCAATGCAATACAGTCAATACACTACAATTATGTCAAATTTCAAAAATTCATTAAAAATCATCCTTAGTAGTTGAGGTCCACCTTTCAACAGATTCCGTCTCTGGGACACCTACTGTACCTGTGTGCCAAGTTTCATCCAGATTTACTGTAGAATTCCTCAGAAATTAAAGGAAACTTATATTCAATGCAATACAGTCAATACACTACAATTATGTCAAATTTCAAAAATTCATTAAAAATCATCCTTAGTAGTTGAGGTCCAACTTTCAACAGATTCCTTCTCTGGGAAGCCTACTGTACCTGTGTCCCAAGTTTCATCCAGATTTACTGTCGAATTCCTCAGAAATGAAAGGAAACTTATATTCAATGCAATACAGTCAATACACTACAATTATGTCTATTACAAAAAATCATTAAAAATCATCCTTAGTAGTTGAGGTCCAACTTTCAACACATCCCTCCTCTGGGACACCTACTGTACCTGTGTGCCAAGTTTCATCCAGATTTACTGTAGAATTCCTCAGAAATTAAAGGAAACTTATATTCAATGCAATACAGTCAATACACTACAATTATGTCAAATTTCAAAATTCATTAAAAATCATCCTTAGTAGTTGAGGTCCAACTTTCAACAGATTCCTTCTCTGGGACACCTACTGTACCTGTGTGCCAAGGTTCATCCAGATTTACTGTAAAATTCCTCAGAAATTAAAGGAAACTTATATTCAATGCAATACAGTCAATACACTACAATTATGTCAAATTTCAAAAATTCATTAAAAATCATCCTTAGTAGTTGAGGTCCAACTTTCAACAGATTCCTTCTCTGGGAAGCCTACTGTACCTGTGTCCCAAGTTTCATCCAGATTTACTGTCGGATTCCTCAGAAATTAAAGGAAACTTATATTCAATGCAATACAGTCAATACACTACAATTATGTCTATTTCAAAAATTCATTAAAAATCATCCTTAGTAGTTGAGGTCCAACTTTCAACAGATTCCTTCTCTGGGACACCTACTGTACCTGTGTGCCAAGTTTCATCCAGATTTACTGTAAGATTCCTCAGAAATTAAAGGACATGTATATTGAATTCAATACACTTACTTAAATATTGCATCATATTCAAAAATTCATTAAAAATCATCCATAATAGTTGATGTCCAACTTTCAACACCGTCTTACTCTGGGCGACCTACGGTATCTCTGGGCCAAGTTACATCTCAATTCACTGTAATCTTTATCAAAAATTGAAAGAACAATTATATGTCAATGCTGGCTGTGTGCCTTTCAAAGTGACACTAAATAACAGAACTCAGGCACATCAGGGAATAATCCAAAAGGCGGATTTATTAAACAAAAACAACATACAAAATATCCCTAACCCATACTACATAACCTAAAAAGAAACAAAGGGACACTTAGAAGCACAAGAAAACAATACTATACTGAAAGGGCAAGAGACACAGCCCAAACATAATCCACAACTAAAACGCCAAAAGAACAAGTCATCCCACATAGCAGACGGGTGTTGCCTGGATCTGGTGTGAAGCCGGCACTGCTGGCTGACTTCTGGCATGGTAAGATGGCACTGTTTATGTGATGGCATGCTACATCTGGCCTGATTGGGTGAATGTGACATGTTGTATAGAGCACTTTGAGTAATATGGGTGAGTAAAAAGGCGCTATATAAGAATCAGTCCATTCACTGTCTGAACAGAGTTTTGTCATGACAGCATATTTGATTGTCTTCACTGACTCGCTATCCGCCTTAGTGCAGCTGCCGTACCATCCTCGGATGCAGTAAGTTAGTAGGCTCTCAATGGGCGAGTGGTGGAAGGTCAGCAGAGGATGTCTGGGATGATTGCATTAAAGGCTGAGCTGTAGTCCACAAAGAGCATTCTGGCGTAGCTCTGCCGCTTTTCTGACACAACGACCGAGACTGTGGGAGCTGGGGCTCGAACCAGCAACCTTCCGGTGACAAGACGAACTGCCAACTCTCATTATGCAATGTACTGTTTAAAAGAAAAATCTTTTTTTTGCCTTGACAACATACATTCATCTTCATTTCAAATAAGTAGTTATTTTTCACACAGAGAGCAATACCATTCTCCAGCCTCTGCTGTCCAAAACTACTCTGTATTCATCTGGAGGCACTTTGTGTGAAACCATTTTAAATAGCTCTCATGCAGGAACAAAGCAATTGTATAAAATGAAGTGAGGGAATGGAGCTATAAATAGATTAATATAGAGATATGAAAATAAACTTATATATAGACATAGGAACACAAGTTTTAAGATTAATGTTTCTGGGATATAATAAACAATATAAGCATACAGGTGTCTAAGCAAACATTGTGGCATACAAAGTGAGAGAGTGCAGTGAGTCATGTTTATTCCTGTTCAATATGTGTCTGACACAAGTGGATGAATTAAAAAGTCTGACAGCAGCAGCAACAACAGGCAATGCCTTCCTGATGACTTTCTATCTGGTTACATCTTTGTCTTTGATGCCTGTATCCCAGCTTGAAGAGTCCTGGACCTTTTTTCTAGTCAGTGGGTGTGTAGGCAAACAACTCTGGCTTGTCACCCAGTTGGATTTCCTGGTAATTGTCAGGTGGCACTATCTACAAATCAGGACACATTAACTATGATATTAAAAAATTGACATGATGACATAGTCCTTGGTCAGTTTACCAAGCATTTCTCAGTTTTGTTCTTTATAGTTCTGTTCATCATATCATTGTTTGTGAGTCCTGGATTATTTGATGATATGTTTACATTATGTATTCTTTTGTTTTCAGTTCCATATTGCTTTTAAGTGTAGTTCTTTTTAAGCATTCCACAAGTGGATGGAACACTTGTGAAAACACTCTAGTGTTAAAGCCAGTCTTGTCTTCATGTCTGTTTCTGGTTTTGTCTGTGTCAAGCTCGTGTGTCTTAGTCTGTGTTTTAGTTTGGTGGCCTCTTGTCTCTTTCTTGTGTTGAGTCTTACTTCCATTGTCTTCTTATTCCCAATGTATCCCTGCTGTGTTACACAGCTGTCTCCAATTCCCCTAATCACCATCCTATTTATACATTTTGCCAATCTCCCGGTCTGAAGTACATTATTCTATTCGATTCTATTCTATTCTATTTATACAGCACCAAACCACAACAACAGTCACCTAAAGACACTTTATGTTGCTGGTTAAAAACACAACAATAATACAAAGAAAGCCCCAACAATTTAAGTACCCCATATGAGCTAACATTTAGTGTGAGTGGGAAGGAAAAACTCCATTTGAAGAGGTAGAGACATCTGGCAGAAACAGGCTCAAGGAGAGACAGCCATCTACTGTGACTGGCTGAGGTTGATGAAAAGGAGACAGAACAACATACTGTGCAAGAGATACATACTAACTAATGATTAAATGCAGAGAGGTGTATAAACACAGAAAGAGCAAAGAAGGAAAAAATTCATACATGATGGGAAGCCCACAAGAGCCTAGGCTTATTGCAGCACAAATAAGGGAAGATTCAGGGTCACCTGATCCACTCTAACTGTATTATTTGTCAAAACTGAGGGTTTTAATGCTAATCTCAAAAGCAGAGACGGGTGTTTGTCTTCTGAATTAATATAGAATAGAATAGAATTCAACCTTATTGTCATTGCACATGTCACAGGTACAAGGCAACGAAATGCAGTTTGCATCCATCAAGAAGTGCTTTAGCCATGATATAGATATATTACAATATATATTAGCAATAATATAGGTATGTAAGTATATTACAGAAATGGGTCTATTATGGTATGTTATAATGTACACGGTATGAAGGTATGTTATGAATATGCTATAACTATAAGTATGTACAGGCTATGAACAGGATATAAACATGAAAAACTATACAGAATATGAAATTAAAAAAACTATACAGAAATATGAGATATACAGCTATACACAAATGTGAAATATGCAGGTTATAAACAGTTGTAGAATTAAAAATTATCGTATTGTACAGAATGATGTGAGCTGCATCCACAGAAGAGAGGCCTGAGAGATGATTCCTGTTCAACCTTAAAATTCTATAGGAACCACAAGTACACTTAATATTCCAAAATTAAAATCTGGATTTCAAAGCGAGTCAGTGAAGACAATCAAATAAACTGTCATGACAAAACTCTGTTCAGACAGTGAATGGACTGATTCTTATATAGCGCCTTTTTACTCACCCATATTACTCAAAGTGCTCTATACAACATGTCACATTCACCCAATCAGGCCAGATGTAGCATGCCATCACATAAACAGTGCCATCTTACCATGCCAGAAGTCAGCCAGCAGTGCCGGCTTCACACTAGATCCAGGCAACACCCGTCTGCTATGTGGGATGACTTGTTCTTTTGGCGTTTTAGTTGTGGATTATGTTTGGGCTGTGTCTCTTGCCCTTTCAGTATAGTATTGTTTTCTTGTGCTTCTAAGTGTCCCTTTGTTTCTTTTTAGGTTATGTAGTATGGGTTAGGGATATTTTGTATGTTGTTTTTGTTTAATAAATCCGCCTTTTGGATTATTCCCTGATGTGCCTGAGTTCTGTTATTTAGTGTCACTTTGAAAGGCACACAGCCAGCATTGACATATAATTGTTCTTTCAATTTTTGATAAAGATTACAGTGAATTGAGATGTAACTTGGCCCAGAGATACCGTAGGTCGCCCAGAGTAAGACGGTGTTGAAAGTTGGACATCAACTATTATGGATGATTTTTAATGAATTTTTGAATATGATGCAATATTTAAGTAAGTGTATTGAATTCAATATACATGTCCTTTAATTTCTGAGGAATCTTACAGTAAATCTGGATGAAACTTGGCACACAGGTACAGTAGGTGTCCCAGAGAAGGAATCTGTTGAAAGTTGGACCTCAACTACTAAGGATGATTTTTAATGAATTTTTGAAATAGACATAATTGTAGTGTATTGACTGTATTGCATTGAATATAAGTTTCCTTTCATTTCTGAGGAATTCGACAGTAAATCTGGATGAAACTTGGGACACAGGTACAGTAGGCTTCCCAGAGAAGGAATCTGTTGAAAGTTGGACCTCAACTACTAAGGATGATTTTTAATGAATTTTTGAAATTTGACATAATTGTAGTGTATTGACTGTATTGCATTGAATATAAGTTTCCTTTAATTTCTGAGGAATTCTACAGTAAATCTGGATGAAACTTGGCACACAGGTACAGTAGGTGTCCCAGAGGAGGGATGTGTTGACAGTTGGACCTCAACTACTAAGGATGATTTTTAATGAATTTTTGTAATAGACATAATTGTAGTGTATTGACTGTATTGCATTGAATATAAATGTCCTTTAATTTCTGAGGAATTTTACAGTAAATCTGGATGAAACTTGGCACACAGGTACAGTAGGCTTCCCAGAGAAGGAATCTGTTGAAAGTTGGACCTCAACTACTAAGGATGATTTTTAATGAATTTTTGTAATTGACATAATTGTAGTGTATTGACTGTATTGCATTGAATATAAATGTCCTTTAATTTCTGAGGAATTTTACAGTAAATCTGGATGAAACTTGGCACACAGGTACAGTAGGCTTCCCAGAGAAGGAATCTGTTGAAAGTTGGACCTCAACTACTAAGGATGATTTTTAATGAATTTTTGAAATTTGACATAATTGTAGTGTATTGACTGTATTGCATTGAATATTAGTTTCCTTTAATTTCTGAGGAATTCTACAGTAAATCTGGATGAAACTTGGCACACAGGTACAGTAGGTGTCCCAGAGGAGGGATGTGTTGACAGTTGGACCTCAACTACTAAGGATGATTTTTAATGAATTTTTGTAATAGACATAATTGTAGTGTATTGACTGTATTGCATTGAATATAAATGCCCTTTAATTTCTGAGGAATTCTACAGTAAATCTGGATGAAACTTGGCACACAGGTACAGTAGGCTTCCCAGAGAAGGAATCTGTTGAAAGTTGGACCTCAACTACTAAGGATGATTTTTAATGAATCTTTGAAATTTGACATAATTGTAGTGTATTGAATGTATTGCATTGAATATAAGTTTCCTTTAATTTCTGAGGAATTCTACAGTAAATCTGGATGAAACTTGGGACACAGGTACAGTAGGCTTCCCAGAGAAGGAATCTGTTGAAAGTTGGACCTCAACTACTAAGGATGATTTTTAATGAATTTTTGAAATTTGACATAATTGTAGTGTATTGACTGTATTGCATTGAATATAAGTTTCCTTTAATTTCTGAGGAATTCTACAGTAAATCTGGATGAAACTTGGCACACAGGTACAGTAGGTGTCCCAGAGGAGGGATGTGTTGACAGTTGGACCTCAACTACTAAGGATGATTTTTAATGAATTTTTGTAATAGACATAATTGTAGTGTATTGACTGTATTGCATTGAATATAAATGTCCTTTAATTTCTGAGGAAATCTACAGTAAATCTGGATGAAACTTGGCACACAGGTACAGTAGGCTTCCCAGAGAAGGAATCTGTTGAAAGTTGGACCTCAACTACTAAGGATGATTTTTAATGAATTTTTGTAATAGACATAATTGTATTGACTGTATTGGGCTGTTCCATCGTAATGTGTGCGCGCGCGTGCGCGTGTGCGCGGGTCTAGGCTCTCAATCGGGATATAAAGCGAAAAGGCGCTACCGTAAAGACTGGTGTAAAAGCGCAAGGAAATTTATGCGGCGGATAAGAGGCGGCTGGCTTGACCGCGGCTCACAAATGACGGCTCACTTTACCGCGGTCGATTTATGGATTACGGAAATATATAATAATGCTTTCATTTTCAATTGGCATTTAAAAAAAAGTTTCTAATTAACATATAATCACACGTGAACACTTGGCGACCCTAAACACAATATTACGCTGTTGTAACCGAATAGAACATCTAACGACATGCAGGATATATGTGGCCTGTTCCCCACACCATATAGAGAGAATAAAGAATAGTGGCAGATAAAGCAGAGCTACTTACCAGTCCCAAGTTTTCTTTTTGGAATATGTTTTTAGGAAAAATCTTGAAGTATTCCGCCTAGATCCCAGTCTGCTCATAATCCGAACATCCAGCTAGTTTTTTCCTCTATTATAAATCTCGGAGCATGATTAAAGTGCATTTAAGAATATAGTGTAGCCTACACCGACGCAGAAGTTCAATTCACTTGCACTACCCCTACCCTGCCCACTCCTCTGCATCTGCAACCCGACCTGGTTATTCAAATTAGGAAGAAGTTGACATCACGCTCAGCCAACGGGCTCCCGCGCTGGGGTTGAATGACCCACCTTTTACGGATAATTGACCAATCACAGCCTGGGAGAGGCGGGGTTTTAGAAGAGCACCGTTCGGATGAGTTCTCCTGTTATAGTTGGGGTGCGGCGCGTTCAGTTTTGCACGTCGTACATTAGGAATGAACCATTATGTTGTTAACAGTTTCCTGCCCTGCTCGATTATTTATTGCGAGCATTAACGCCGAACAGGTCTCTTTGCTCTTAAATAGACATCATGTGATGCGACAGCTGCCATTGGAGGTGGCATATCTGTACTTTAGGCTAGTTTGATAAAAGACGCCCCTACCCCTACGATGTGAAGTGGTTGAACTCGACTCGCTTGTGTACAGTGTTGCCATTAGCCGAGTGTGGCTGAGCACGTACCAAGGATGCTGCATGACAGCCTGATCTGACGGTGACGAGGAGGTGGAGGAGGAGGACGACGGGGATAAACTTTCAATTATTTACGACGGGAGAGCTGAGGACTCCCTAACAAATGACATAATATCATAGCGAGTTAAAGCAATGTGATTGTGAACGACCCCCGATTAGATGACATTACCCCCCCCTCCGCCCATCCATATTTATTCATCGATTAATTAGTTGTAGTCATCTGTTAAAGTGAAACAATGTTACTTTGATGAATTAACCCATTTTTAAACTGTAACATGTTCTCTCTTTCCAAGATGTTATCAGACTTTTCGGTTTTGGAGTTTTCTTGTAATCAGTCTTAGACTGTCAGAGCGTTGTAGGATTATTCACAGCCAGGATACACATAACCCGTGATATGGAGTAGAAAATCAGGATTACGCACGTTGCATTACGTAACAGCTGATTTTGTGTAAATTGGAGTTATCACTAGGGGGCGACAGAGTTTGGCGTTTTAATACAATCCGGCACAGACCCCCTTGGTGTTATTGCAGGTGTACCCCTCTATACTGTTATGAATTTGTGCAAGTGAACTTAAAATATCACCTTTACTGTGGAGCGCATAGGCATGAATCAATAAAAATAAAGAAATCAGTTTTAAAAAGGGACAAAGCACTTGACCTCTCGTTGACCTCATGCCACTTAAGATGATGTGAACTTTAAACTACTGGAATTAAGTACTGTTAAATCTAAAACAGCGTTTTTCTTGAAATGTCTTGCGGTTTATTACTGCTAGACTACACTGTGTCCATCTAAAATGTCATTCTGTATTTTTCTAATCATAATTTTCTGATTAAAAATGAAGACCTCAAATAGACTACCACTCTAAAGCTGTTACTATAAAAACAGCTGCCTTGGTTTATTTGTTTATTTAGCATCTGGACATCTGAACTACAAATTGCATTTGAACTACAAATTGTGCCAAATAATAGAGGCATCACCTCATTGCTCCTTCTATCATTCCCCTACTACAGATCTCTCCTCCCTGGATGCTCGTGTCCTCTCTCTATAACATAATTTCTCTCCCTTGCATATTGTAGTGGACTTCAAATTTGGGTGAATATATTGGAAGAGAGCTGCTTTATGGTATACAGTTCTACCACCTAAAATCAGGACCTCATGCAATCCCCATAGATTTTTTAACACACTGTTTTCAGAAGAAATTTGTTTAAAATCTACACTGTAAGCATTATGCTTTCCTTCATGTTCCTCTGTGCTAGTTTCTGAGCTCCTAATCTGCACTGCTGTTGGGATTTTATAAAAACAAAAAGAAGTAAAATTTTAAAACTAAATATTCCTATTTTGTATGTTTGTGTTGTGTATTTAATAAAAAATATAATTCATTCTTAAATCTTTACTCAAATACAGTATTTATGTAATAACTCAGACTATTACATGAACTGGGGGATTGCTGGGGGATTCCCATGATGCAATGAGTATTTCCTTTTCAGTATGTGTTAATAGGCCTCTCTGCTGAATCACACTTGTTATTAATCTCTGGCTCCACAGCATGGCTTTCATCCTGTCTTCATTCTCTCACCCCAACTGGCTGCTCCTCCCTGAGCCTGGTTCTGCCGGAGGATTCTTCCTGTTAAAAGGGAGTTTTTCTTTCCCACTGTTGCCAAAGTGCTTGCTCATAGGGGGTCATGTGGTTGTTGTTGTTTTTTTCCTCTGTATGTATTATTGTAGGGTCTACCTTACCATATGAAGCGCCTTCAGGCGACTGTTGTTGTGATTTGGTGCTATATAAATAAAACTAAAGTGAATTGAATTGAACTATTACAAAGGTAATAGAGTAAACAATTGTGAGCTAGAAAAATCTATGATTATTCTATTTAAAAATTATATGGTAAAACAAGATTACACCCAGTCTAATCAGAAAAGACTGAATGAAATATAAAATATGTCAAAGAAGACTGACCTTTGTCCCACCCATGGTGTTGGCACATGACTGGATCATGCAAATTCCTCTTTGTTGTGGCACTCAATGTTGTGGGTCAAAACTGGCAGTGAAAAGTGCATTAAAAATCACGTGTGGAACAGAAAATGTTGTGCAGTTGTAGAATGGCCCATGAATTATCGCACTCTCAATAGATTACCAAAATAACTTTTTATCGTCACATCTTTGGGAATGCATCATTACGTCAATTTGCCCCAATTTAGTTTTCAGTCACAAAACTGACACTGCGCCTCTTTGGTAAACCCCGATAACAGCTTTATCGATTGCCATTAGGGTTTTGTGGTGGCGCAGACATGACTAAATCTGGCCCTGGATATCAAGCTGACAGCTTTGACTACTCGTTTTGTCTTAATGAATCTTGTGTGACACAGCCTACTGTTTAAACGTGTCTTTAAGAAAAACAACAACAACAACAAAAATGAACCTAATGATCACTAAATATTTTCGTGTATTGTGCGTAGCTGATCTCAAATAAGAGGACACTATCTCTTTAAGAACCAATTCTTCTGACTGCACGCGGCCATTTCCGTCTCCAACCAGCCGGTGGTGTCAGTCAACAACCCTGGAGACTTCAAACCACTCTGAACATATACCCTACACCTCTGAATAGGGTAGGTCTTATATTACTGTTAATTGCTTTAATAGTACGCCACAGTTACATGGGTTGAACGGAGAGTTTGAATAAATTACGGACACATTGAGTGCTTTCAGTAAAGACTTCAAGCCAGCTTGTACTTGACGTTTTCTAATTTTAGCGTCCCAATGCTAGCTAACATGCTACACTGGTGCTAATGTTACTAGCTAGCGGCATTTAAGTACGGTTATACAGAAAATGCTATGTTCTTGTCGCAGCGGATAGCTTTAAAGTGGATGTTTTTATATGTGCTGCTTGCTTATTTTATCTGTGAGAAAAGGAAAAACGCAATGTTTGGTGCCTAGTTTCTTCTTTGTTTACAAATGTAGCTCCTGCAGAGTCCATAGGTTGTCCTTTAGCTACCGGGTGTTAGGAAAGCCTTTTGTATTTGTGTGCAAGCAATTAAAAACCATCAAAAGAGTGAAAATATCGTCTCAGAAATGACTGCATATACAGTCATATGACACTTGTGTCGCTTAAGAAAAGTGATTTGTCACTTCATTCTAGTAATACATCTCTGAGACCATTTTCGATTCCTGATTGGGGCAGAGAGGGGCGGGTGTAAATAACAAAATTCTTTAAGTGGGTAGATTCGCGTATATGTTAACAGCAATACATGATTATCACGATCTATTTCATTAGGGGAAAACGGTTATTACCTTCTTTATTTCTGCATTTGTGTTAAATCTTTGAATTATTATATTGTATTAGAAAAGTTGCTGCTGATGCTGTTCTAATGGTCAACCATGGATGAAGACGACAGCCAAGATGAGCTGATCAATTGCAGCACATCTCACAGCAGAGGAAAAAGAGCTGCACTGTGGGCCATATCAGGTAGTAGTTTCCCATGATCGGGAGCCCCACATACTTTAAAGTTTTACTGCATTTTCTGTTTGTTTGTTTTTTTATTTGTTTGTTTTTTTTTTTTAACGTTAACCTTTCCCTTTAGATGACTCTGATGACTCAGACGTGGAGTCTGAGGAGGGAGAATCTGAAAGTGGGGATGAAGAAAAGGATGGCCAAGTAAATGGAGATGAGGAGCAAGAAGAAGAAGGGAATGAAGAAGAGGATGGTAGGAGTGACTCAATATGTATTTTTTTGTTGGCTGAACATTTTTGTGATCTGAATCTTACCTTAAGTATCATAAGCATATTTGAGAAGCGAAGTTTGCATACTTAGGACATGTTCTTCTTACCTATATTTGCTTACTTTAAAATCAGCAGTCAGGCTAGTTGATTCATGAAGGTGGTTTTCAATTTGCGAAGTTAACTCAGGGTTTCCTACTCTATCACTGTGTTCACATGGTAAATGGACTGGAGCACTCAAAGCACTTTACACAACTAGTACATTCACCCATTCACATGAGCACTTTTTTCTACTGTTTCTAAGTGATTCCTAACTAACATCCACACACATTCATACTCCGATGGATGCATCGGAGAGCAACATGGGATTAGTATCCTGCCAAGGATACTTCGCATGCAGACTGGGATCAAACCATCAACCTTCACATGAAAGAAGTGGTTTAGTATCACATGATCAGTTACAAACATGGACAGCATAATGGCATATTTTACAAAGAGAGACTGTAAAATATGAAAGTATGAGTTTAAATGCGTAGTATCACTGCAGTGTGTATATGATAGGAGAAATGCCATATCTTACGTTAAAGAAAAGATGTTGGAATAAGTATGTGCTTTATTGAAAAAGTCTGTTTAGAGCCAGGAAGGAAAGCTGGCCAAAATGCTGACTGTATAATTTAATAGACTGAATGCTATTATTAAAGCAAGAGTAAATTCCAAATGAAAGCCTATTGTTCTCTACTTGAAAATGGTTGACAGATCCCTCCAGGTTTGGGGGAGAGTTGTTTGCCTGGAGCATACAGATTTAAATATCTTGGGCTCTTGTTTGTAAGTGATGGAAAGTTGGAGAGTGTGGTTGATGGGAAACAGTAATATGAGCACTGTACTGGACCATTGTGGTGAAGAGAGAGCTGAACCAGAAAGTAAAGTTTTTGATATACTAATTGATCTATGTTCCCTCACCTAAGTTTATGAGCTTGGGGAAGTGACTGAAAGAACAAGATCCTGGTTACAAGCAGCTGAGATGAGTTTCCTGTGTATGTTGGTTGGGCTAAGCCACCATGACCCAGCTTTGCATAAGTGAAGTGTAAAATTTGCTGATAATCAGTAGGAAAAAAGTAAAGAGTTATTTTTTTTTCCTAAGGATCTGTGCTACTCTGTGCACAACTTTTGTTTTGTTTATGCCAGTTTATGTAGAATATATTTCTGGTCATTTTTATTAGATCTAGAAGACGAAGAAGATGCTCAGCCGGAAGATGGAGCTTTTGGAGGAACCTCTGCAGACCTTGCAATGATGAGCTCTGATGAGGACGCAGAAAAGTGTCCCATCTGCCTTAACTCTCTCAACAGCCAGCCTGTGGCAACACCAGAGAACTGTGAGCACTACTTCTGTTTCGACTGCATCCTGGAATGGGCCAAGGTGGGTCTGAATTTATGATGTATGAACAAAAGAAAACGTTTACTTATGAAGTGTCTTACATTTTTTAAATAATCGCTATTTTCTCTGCAGTTTTATGCTTTTGTGGTAGAATCAGAAAGATTTTATTTATCCCCAAGGCGTAATTAGGATACAACAGGGCAGCATGACGTTAAAGATAAAGGCAGGGCATAAACAGGCAATAAGAATGACATAATAAATACACAGAATATACAGTATATACACAGTTTTAAAATTACACAGTTTTAAAATTAAAGTGACTAGGTGAATAAATAACCGTAAGTGACTAAAAGTGAATAAAGTGTCAGCAATATAAAAGAGTGTAGAGTAGTTTATGTTTCTGATGTGGGAAATGGTCTTATCGGCTGGAGTTAAAAAGCAGAGTGGCTTTGGGGACAAAGGTGGCTCTCCTCCTCTTAGTCCTGCAGGAAATGCAGCGGAGGCGCCGCCCAAAGGGGAGCTATTGAAATGTGGGGTGAAGAATGTGAGAGGCGTCATTGATGATTTTGGCTGCCTGTCTAAGTGCCTGTTGGCTGAAAACCTGTGCAAGAGTTCTGACAGGCAGTCCAATGATTTTAGAGTACACTGATGCAGTGTGCTGCAGTCTGTTCCTGTTCTGAAGGCTGAGGTAGTGGAACCAGCAGGTAATGGAGAAGCTCATGATGCTTTCCAGGAAGGCATAGTAAAAAGTCATCATGATGGGTGTGCTGACTCCAAAGGAGTTGAGTTTCCTTAGGAGGTATAGCCGTTGGTGGCACCTCCTCAGAATCTCCTCTGTCTTAGCAGTGAATTTCAGGAGGTTGTCAAAGATGGTTCCCAGGTATTTGTGCTCCTCAACTACCTCCACTGGCTTCCCATGGATGGTGGTGGTGACTGAAGCAGCCAGATCCCTCTGCCTACTGGAGAAGGTCACCACCATCTCTTTGGTTTTGCTCATGTTCAGTTCAAGTTTGGAGCTGTCACACCACTCTGCAAACTCCTGAAGAGCGGGTCCGTGGTGTTGTCAGGGGCCTGACAGCAGTGACAGGAGAACTGTGCTGTCAGCATATTTCACCAGGTGACAGTTGGGCTGTGTGGATCTGCAGTCATCGCTGTAGATCATAGGTGTCAAACTCTGGCCCGCGGGCCAAATTTGGCCCGCAGCCTAATTACATTTGGCCCACGAAGCCATACCAAATTGCTATCAGAGCTGGCCTACTGGTATTATACAGCTAATATATATATTGTTTAGTACTAAGCTTTGCTTGTTCCATATTCAGTTTTTCAGCAAAACGTGTTTGAGAAAAGATTCATTCTTATATCTGGAGGAATAAATATATTTCAATAAATATTAACGTTAGCCTGCGACTTTGTTCCAGTTTTGAATTTTGGCCCACTGTGTATTTGAGTTTGACACCCCTGCTGTAGATGAAGAGCAGGGGGGAGAGCACACAGCCCTGGGGGGAGCCAGTGGAGGTGGAACGGAGACCGGAAAGAGAGTTGTTGATTCAAGCTTTCTGAGTCCTGTTGGTCAAAAAGTCCAATATCCACAGGATTAGCTGATCATCCAGGTGAAATTGGGAGGAAAGTTTAGTGGCCAGGATACAAGGCTGCAGAGTGTTGAACGCTGATGAGAAATCAGAGGAAGAGGAAGGTCAGCGGCTCAGTTATAGTGTTTGTTTTTTGTTTGTTTCTCCTCCAGAATGCAAACTCGTGTCCTGTCGACCGTATGGCCTTTAACAGTATATACCTCAGGAAATGTTATGGAGGCAAAGTGAAAAAAATGGTGAGTTTGAAACAATTATTAACTCATTTTACTCAAAGTACATTGTGTTATGTTTTCTATTTTCCTACGTGTCTTTATGATTATGGCTTCTTTTTAGATAACTGTGCAAAAGCCTGTGAAGGAAGGGCAAGAGGAAACCGTTAATTTGGACTTGGAGCAGACCAACTGTGAAGTTTGTGGGGGCAGTGACCGAGAGGACCGCCTGCTGCTATGTGACGGCTGTGACGCAGGGTGAAGTTTACATTATCATTTAGGGTTGGGTGTTATGTAGAAAACTTCCAACCGGCAATCGTCAGTCCAACAATCGCCGCATGCGCAGACGTTTTGATGGGCGGGGCTATGTAAACATCCACGGACTGATTCGCACGTTTACAACACAGAAGTCCAAACATGGACAAACTCGTTTCCAAAAAAACGAAACGCTGTCAGCGTTAAAGCAGCCTAAACGCAGTCATCACGATTAAAATTTTAACATTCTCAACCCATCTGGAGTGCAGAATGAACAAAATTTGGACAAACTGCCGAAATGCGTTGACACAGACATTTCAGGTATTTTGACTCAGTCCGCACTCCAGATGGGTTAATTGTTAATCGCGTGATATAAAATATATAATGTCGCCAATTTGGAATTTCTTTGGCTTTAAACCAGATGAAAGAGGTAAATCTAAGGATGTAATTATTATATATTTATATATAAATATATACAGTGGCCCCTAGAGACAAAGCACGTACAAACTCCAAAACACATTTCTAGCGTTAACTGACCTTCGAAAACAGAGCTACCTAGATCACTTAAATTACACAACTGAAAGCATATGTGTATTGTTTGTGTATTTATACACAAGCACTCATATATATTAAAATAATTTAAAAAAAAAAGTTCATTTACCTGTTACCACCACACACCAAATCCAGTCGTTGGTACTTCCTGGCTTGTGTAGCCAGTAGGTAACAAAAGCTCAACACTGCGCCTAGCATCCTGGAGCACTTCTGTTGTCTTTTGTACTTGTTTTGGAGTTTTTACGTGTTTTGGAGTTTGTACGTGTTTTGTCTCTAGGGGCCACCGTAAATATACTTTTATTTATTCACTCCACATAAAATGTAATAAATAAATCATTTAATACAAAAACCAACTATTCACATTTCAACTTGTAACTATTTAAATTTTTAGTTTTTTCCTTTTAAACAAATTTAAAGTGAAACGACACAAAACACTGCAAACCACAACACAATTAAATATAAATTAAAATATGAAAACAAAAAGAAGATGCACATTCTCTGTTATATGGGCCTGCATGAATAAACTTTCTGAATCCTTTATCATCTGCAACTAACAATAGTTGTGGATGATTACTATACCTTTCTAATGTGATGTTGTTGTCCCTGGCTCTCTTTCTCTCTCTTTACCTCCTGCTCTGTTTCTGTGCTACTGTGAGTGTAACTACCGCCCCTTCCCCCCTCTTCCCAGCGCATAACACAAGGCTCGCGTGCGGAGTGAAGCGGAAAAAACGTGAGAGAAAGGGGGGAAAAATGAGCCGCCTCGCGTCGTTCACGTCAAAGATCCGGCTCTAAGAGATGTTTTGTTCGCGACCGACACATCACTAGAGGAGGGTGCATTTCGCTCACAGATGAAAGAGGGTGGGGTTACAACAGCGCTATTATTATTTTTTTCTGTTGACTGCTTCTGTTAGCTCCATAATTATTAGCAAACGTACTCACGGGTAAATAAATAAATCGCCCTTGTAAAAACTGTCGTCGCTCAACCCACTTATCATTGCTAAATAGCCTTCATATTATGACTCACGCATATGAATGCTTCCATATTTATCAGTAAGGTGTTTTATTCTATAGATATCACATGGAGTGCCTCACGCCACCCCTTGACTCTGTTCCTGTAGAGGAATGGTTCTGTCCTGAGTGTGAAGCCAACAACCGTAACTCAAGTAAGCCTTTAAGTTAATGAAGTTCTTTGTGCAGCACGTGATCATTCACTGATAGTAATTAAAAACAAAACCTAAATGTTAATTAAATAAATATACATATACTGAAAGGATCCCTGTTGGCTTAAATTTTGTTTTATCTTGCTTTTAAAAATTTATTCTTTGTGTAATTGATGTTTATACCTTTAATTTTCTTTAAAAAAAAAAAAGATTTTGGGAAAAAATGCACCCTAATACAGCCTTTCACAAATCAAACTTTAAAATCTCCTTTTATCAGGAGGTTCAGCTGAGGAACTCAGTGATGCTGACAGCCTGCCTTCTACTGCACGTCCTGCCACCAGTCGATCACAAGCCCGTGCTTCAGGCCCCACCAGAGCCATTGCCCGTACCCAGCAGAGTGAGAGGGTTCGAGCCAATGTCAACCGACATCGCATCACACAGGCACGCGCGTCGCAGGTTTGGCATGAAGCGTGATGCTTATGTCTTGGCTTATTTTCTAACTCATTACTGTTGCATTCATGCGTTGTTGGATTTTGCAGCTTATTGTGTCAAAGCTTAACAAAGTTATTTGTTCCACGTAATACATTTATTAATACCATTAAACACTTATTACCTCTACCAAGGTGATTATGTGATTGGAGCAGCTTGATTGTTTTTTAGCTGTTAGCAGGATCTATCAAAAAGTCATGGACAGATTTGCTTGAAAATTTTCTGCAAATTTTCAGCCCTGGTGGAGGTATGCAGTCTGGGACTGCTGTTGGTATTGTCATGTATATGGATAATATACTTTAGTGCTATTGACTGCAAAAAAAGGCATGCATTTTTGACTTTTAAGTGTCTTAAATGCCAACTAATATGTTTTTGCTAAGTAGCATTTAATGTTTGAGAGTCAAGTTTGCAGAACGTTGTGAAAGTAAAGCAGTGGAGTAACACAAACCTTTTCCCATTAGCTGGCCCCGACATACCTGATGCAGTCCACTTGGCTGGATGAAACGATTAATGCTGTGGTTGCTGGGCTCAACAGAGCTGTATACATACGGGACTTAACACCTCGTTTAGCATCTAGCCGTAAACGCAAGACTGGTAAGTAAGGACATATATGAAGGAATTATTTTAGATAAAAGTACTTGCATGAACAGATGATGTGTGAAGAAACTGAAGAAGTTGCTTCTGATGATAAAATGCTTTTTTTCTCTCCCCTCTGTTTCGTCACCTGTCCAGGAAAGCACAAAAAGGTGAAAAGTAGGAAGACATCTGCTAAAAATGGTAAAGTGTCTAGCACGGGAGTCAAGAGGAGGAAACGAAAAGTAAGGAGGAATAAATCGAGGAGAAGGATGGTAAGTCTATTATCAACATCAAACATTTATATATGTGATTTTAAACATTCTTCATTTTCATTTCAACAATGGAAATTTCTATTGTAGTCCTATGAAATATTTCAAGAACAACTCTTTTCCTGTTAGATGATGAAGAAGGTTGCCACTCCACGAAGCCGTATTGCTAATAGTCTTGGAATTGTAAAGGACAAGAAGAGCTCGTCGCTTCCAACAGTTTATAGGCCATCAGAGCACACACTAAGCAATATGCGTGTTGACATAGGAGCTGCATCCCTCTCTATCTATGGAGACCCATTTGATTTGGATCCATTTGTGGATCGGTAAGAGACTCTCAGCTCTATATACAAAGATTAGAATATCATTAAGGTCATATTTATGTAGTTTCATTTAAAAATAATCAGCCTTCATATAATTCTATATTTGTTAGGCGCAAAGTGAAATATTTCAAGCCTTTCTTTTTATTTATTTATTCTAAGATCAATCAAAGACAGATTTCTAAGAAAATTATTGTGTCAGTGCAGTGTAGCATGAAAGCTATCAGCTTTTTGTACTGCTGTGGTGGTTGTTTAGTAGTAGCCTTTAGCTCATCTGTATTTTTAAAATTGGGTGTTTCTCATTTTCATATTGGCAGCAAACCATAGATTGTCTCTGGGTTTCAGGGAAGACTGGGTGTCTGGCCCATGACAGCAATGACAGTCAGCAAACCCATTGGTATTTTACCTGTTTGAACAGCAGTTTATTCAAGCTTGAAATTAAATCTTCTAATATTTATCAAACTGTCAATTACAAAAATGAAAAATGAAATGTTTTTGTTTTTTACATATCACAAGTGCAGAATATGTTGAATGTTTAATTTCTTACATGACTGATGAAAAATACTGATTTTCAAAATTTGAGTAGCACCTGTATGTCTCACTGTTTCACTAAGCTTATTCGGTTAGAACTATTAAGCCAGATGTATTGATAGCAGTGTTGAATATTCTTACAGTTAAAAAAAAATTACGTGAAATAATTACACCATAAAGATGTTTTGTGTTTCTGTTATCTAAAAGAGGGTAGTGGTTTATTTTATTGTAACCTGTAATTTATTGCAGGTCTTGTAAAACAAAGGGGAGTTTGGGAACCACTGTATTAAGCTAACTTTTTTCCTTTTCTTTTTGAACCTACGGTGCCCATTTGACCAGTGAGGAGGATGAACAGCAGGCTCATGTTTCATCGCTACTGGAGGCCAAGAGACGAGGGATCTCCTGCTCAGCACTTCGCTCTCATCAGCCCGTGGCTCGACCAATCACTGCAAGTCTTTCCAGGTATCATTTCCTGTTTGCCCTGGGACATGGATTAGGTTAAAAACAACTGAAAAGTTGAATAAAGCTTGCAGTATTTGTTTGCTTTGCTCATGCTCAGACATTCATAGTTAATTCATCTGTATAATTATTGTATAAAACAAACTAATCAAATACAGGTAGCTTTAGTTGGATCTGTGCTATTGTGCTAACTGTTGTTTATTAAAATGTAAGCAACATGATTGATGCATCATACGTCGTTTTACTACTACTGCTACTACTGATAAAGTGATTCATTTTATCAACAACCCCAATTTTATATGGTAAGGCTCATATTATCAGCTGTTTACGTCAATTGGTATGCATATCTTTTTTTTCTGTTAATTGTAGAAGTTAATCTACCTAAAAACCATGAGCATAAATACCTTAGTTACTATTAAATTACTCCTAAATATGATTTTGAGCCGTGTTTAAAACTACACATTTAGTTGGTCAGTATGAGAGGAAAAAACATGACTTTCAACATTTTGGTACAGTTCAGGCAGTTAATATCAATGATAGGGGCTTGTAATTGTAAACCTTAGAAATTAAGATGGAAATGGCTGAAAAGGTAAGGAAAAACTTTACCTCAAAAGAATGAATGGTCACACCCGACAGCTACTTTTATGTTGATTGTGGTTTTTGAACATAACATGCAAATGTCTAGAACGATTCCCCTCTCTGTCGCATCTGTTGTGACCATTTTTCACTCTTGATTGTAGTTATAGAATATTAAATCTGCTCCAGATAGGAGATGTAAACTTGCCATTTTTTAAAGCTTGAAATTTCTGGTGAACATTAAAACATATCTGTAATGCGCATATGAATCTACAAACTTTACGTTTGATTTATATCCGTAAATACTTCACAAATCTTATTGAAGGTTTGCTATGCTATACCAGGAGGGGTATGGATGTAAATCCATCAGGAGGTGTTGTGGAGGCAGCTCCTGTGCCTGATCTGCTGGGCAGCATCCTATCAGGACAGAGCATGCTCTTGATGGACAGTTCTGATGTCGTCATTAATCGAGATGGTTCGCTTAAAGCTACCAAACCAAGTAGGTGTATGTAATACATTTTTGTGTCACATATCCAGACTATGAAATGTATTTATATTGTGTGTACTTGTATTTTCTAGTGTGTGCAGTGTATCCCACACATTTACATTCGGGGTGCACGCATTTGGTCTTAAATACTACTGTTTATATTTTACTGCAACATTAAGTTATAATTATTTTTTGCCAAGTGAACAGGCAGTTTAGTATCTGCTTCTGCTGTGAGATAGTATGATTTGTTGTTATTTGCAGCCATGGTGAGCTAGCGGCACATGAACTAGATCTGCCTTAGCTTAATTGCAGTTCTAGTTAGAATAGCCTGATACCTCATAGCAGAGGTCCATATTTTTAAAAAGTACCATGATAAACCTTAAGATGCTTAAATTTAATTTTAGCAAGAAAACTAAAGTTTGCTTGGTTTTTTTTCCTTCTGTTACAGTGATGCCATCTCCATTAATACCTGGCAGTAGACAAAGCAGTAGCTCTGGAGATGCAAACAGCCCAGGGATGTCAGCAGGTCTAGGAGACACTTCTGTGTCTGTGAACTACAACAGAGATCAACCAGGGCCCTCCTGTGCTTCTGTGAGCACACCATTGTCCCAGAGCTCAACTCGGTTACCTCCTTTAGCAGCTTCTTCAACTAGCCACACACAAACACCTCTCCATTCTGATCTCAGAGGGCATCCAGGTTTGCATCCACCTCGTCCAAACAGACCCACACCCTCTAATCACCGGGTAAGCAATGGATTTGGAGTCCCTAGGGAAGGCTTGTCATCTGTCTGTCCAACTGCAGAGTCAAGCTCCAAAAGCAAGGGAATGATCCCATCACAAAGCCAACCTAAAAAGGCACCTACAAAACCCATGTGGGTAGATGTGTCAGAACTTCCTAGAATACCAAAACTAAAAAGGGAAAGTAGTGGCATGACAAATGATGGCACTAGTCAAGATGGCAGTCATGAAGTTAGTAGCAGCAGGGGTCAGGGTAGGAGATCCACCCCTAATAGCAATGGTTATGGCATGCCTGAAACGGGCATGAATAATCTTTCTGGGGACAAAGGAAGGCAGCAAAGTGTAGACCGGCAAAGGGGCCAGGCTGACGGTCAGGCCCCAAGGCACAGGCCTGATGGAGGTAGCTCATCTTCAGCTTTCTCTAATTCATTCTCTTCATCCTCGTCCGCTGGGTGTCCCGCCGGCCAGCCACGATATGCCTCCTCCTCATCGTCATCATCGTCATCATCATCAGTGAGCTTCCGCATCAACTCTAGTGGGAACCCATGGCAATCAAGGCGGCTAGGCATTGCATCATCCTCTTCTAGTGTAGGCACCTTCCAGGAACACTGGAGGAAAAAGGATGATGAAGCTAAAAAAAGACAATTGGACAGGGATAAACAAATGCTTTTGGCATCACGTAGTCTGGGTAGTAAGGAGCAAGATAATATATATGATCCCTTTAATCCTACTCTGTCAGATTCAAGCAGCTCAGGTGACGAAACGGAGGGCACAAGCCCAGATGGCACTTCTCAGTATGTAACATTTGACAGGAAGCCTCCTAGTCTAAGTAACAATGAGACTATAATGCAAAACGAGCAGGACCTGGTACAGGTGAAGACTGAAACATCAGAGATTGAGGTCACACAGGAAGGACCAGGGATAGCTCAGGAAACCACATCTGGGGCCAGACTCTTGGAGGACATTGTAAAGGTTGAAAATGAATCAAGACTATCAGGCATAAAGACTGAAGAACAAACTGTATCACTTGACAAAGTCAAGAAAGAACCTTGTGAAAATGCAGGTGAATCTGAAATCCGTGGTGACAGATTTTTTAATTCAGAGACCACAGACACCACACCGCCTGCTGATCAAACTCTGGATCTTGTAAAGACTGAGAGAAAGACTCAAGAGGCAAAGAGTGGACAGCGTGCTGGAACTCCCAGTAGATCTCTCTCAAAGGATAAGGAAGATTCATCAGTGGATAACTCTACAACTGTCAAGAGGAAACAAAAGGAACAAACTAAATCCCATGTTATGTCATGCTCAAAGTCCCCTTCAAGAGATTTGGACTATAAGAAGAAAAGCTCCAAAGCTTTGAAGGAGCAGTCCTCCAGTGGATCTGAGACAGACAGAGGCAGGAGAGGAGATCAGCATGGTTCAGGCCATGTCACAAAGCAAAAGGAAGTAGACCGTGAGGAGAAAGAAAGGAATTCCAGGCAATCACGGTCTAGAGAGAGGAATAGGGCACACTCAAGCTCCGACAGTTCTCAACCCAATTCCCCTGATAGGACTCACAGAAACAGACGGCGGTCCAGGTCACGATCAAAAGATGAAAGGAGAAGAAGGCGATCCAGGTAAATATATAACAGTTTTTCAAATATGCTTTATACTAATTAGGCAGTGATGCTGTGTTTTATTTTGACCTTCGTTGGAATGATTTATAATTGTGGACATTTTAGGTCTGCTTCCAGCTCCAGCAGTAGAGACCATTCAACAAGGAAGAAGCATAAACGAAGGAGCAAGGAGAGAAGTGATGACAAAGAGAGGGACCACGAAAGACGACGAGTTTCAAAAGACAAAAGACGTGGTCGGTCTCGGTCAAAGTCCCAGTCCAATTCACGTTCCAGGTCCAGAACCCGATCTAGATCAAAGGACCGTAAGCACGGTCGGTCAAAATCCCGGTCCAGATCCAGGGAGAGGAGGAGAGAACCCAGCAAACATTTGTCTCTCTCTTCAAGAGACAAGGTGGAGTCACGATCTAAAGAGAAGAGGAGAAACAGGTCTAGATCCAGTTCAAGAGAGAAAAGGAAAGAAGAAAGATCATCCAAAAGCTCACACCAGACTTCTCTTTCATCCTCCAAAGACGCAAAGAGGTTTCAAGACAAGAAAAAAGAGAAAGATGTTTCTCAAAGCTACAGTAAAGATGAAAAAGTTGAAGCCAATCTGAATAAAAAGGAGTGTCCATCCTGTTCTTTCACCTCTAAAGTAAAAAAGCCGGACAAAGTCCTCAGTGCAGAGAGCCAGTTCAAAACTACAGAAAGTACAAAAGAAGCAAAGGATAGAAAAGAAATTAAGAAAGAAAAACAGGCATCAGTTGGCATGTTTGAAGATAATCCTATTAGGATATCGATTAAGAAAGAGGAACCAGATACTTGTTCTTTGGCAGTAAGCAAAGAGGATATCGAAGTCCCCATTAAGACCGAGACTTGCGAAATTCCAATTGTTAAATCAGAGCCAGTCTGTGTATCCAGCTTACCCCCCGATACTTCCTTTTCTACGCTGACCCCGCCTGTTGCAGACGAAAGCCACCAGGACACAGTCTCCGAGACTCAGCCGTTGGCCGTGGCCAAACATCAAAACACTGAATTGGCTGTCCCTGTAAAACTGGAAGTTCAGCAGCCTTCAGACTCTGATGATGACTTTAATATTGATGTGATGCTAGACACCTTGGATTACGTGAAATCTGAGCACACAGAGAGTAGTGATGCAGCTGTCATACAAGAGAAAGAAGTGATGGCCGGGAAGAATGAGGTACAGCAGATATCAACAAAAGCAGGAGCAAAAACATCCAAAACACAAGTGAAGCGTGTTACCTGGAATATACAGGAGCCTGAGGGTCCGCAACCAGAGAAGTCTGCGAGCAGTAAGTGGTATATTGTTACTTTACTATATCATGCTAACTAATGTGTTTTTATTTAAGTCACTTCATTATTTTTTAAATGCCTTTAGAAGTGGTTGCTGTCAAATAAAACAACTGTTCCCTATAAACTGAAAACTCAAGCTTCAAACTGCTCTGAACACTGTTTCTAGCAGCTTTTTCTAGTCTTTAAGCAAATATTTTTAATATGTAAATAAATAATATATATATATATTTTTTACCATAAGACATGCAGAACTAATGTTTTACAGTACAAGAATAAAGATGTGCCGAGATCCGAGGTGTGTTGTGTATCTTATGTTGCTAATTGTGTTTTTGTGCTTTCCTTTTCGCCCCCTTGCACAGAACTTGCTCTATATAAACTGAAGCTAAAGCAGGAAGGGGCTCGCAGACCTTCTTTGACAGTCCAGGCATCCAATCAGGTATGTCTGAGCTACTTGCCACTGCAGTATTTACCAGATATTTTTTGCATGTGCCATTTCTTATGTAATGGCAATATTCGTAGGAAGGTGGCAGTGTTTATCCAAAAGAAGCAAGTTTGGTGTTTTTATAGAGTCATGTGATAGAAAGTGAAACTGATACCAAAGCAGTTTCAGAGTAACTGAAAGTAGAACTGTGCATGTAAGCAGTACTTATAAACTGTGTCCCCATACAAGTATCTGTAAGAGACACAACAGTATTGTTTTCGACCCATCAGTATTAGTAATTATTTGTATAGACACACAATAAAACACAGGTTGTTAAGTATAGGACAAATGTGTACAAATTGAATTTTAAATAATTGTGCATTTGGAGTGTGACCACAGTTCTCTGTGTTTATATGATGGAATATTTTGAATTTTTGTAGGTGGTGGTCACTGTATAATCTCCCTTGACTTTTACAGGATATTACTGCAGATGTTAGTGAGTCCTCCAAGAAGTGTGCTGATGGTCTTCTCAGTACTTCCTCTAAATCTGATGGTCTTCATTCTGGGGAGTTATCGGCCACTGCACAAGGAGAGGCAGAAGAAGGCGATTTATCAAGGAAAGACAAGGTGAATAGAAATGCATTTTCAGCTTAAATAAATATTTGATTATAACTTTTACCTTCATGTTGTGCCCCTGCAGACTGAATTTGTTGGTTGTTTTTTGTTGTTTTTTGGGGGGGAGCTGGTCTGGGCCATTCCCATTAACTTTATCCCAGGAAGGCTGTATGGGAATTTTTTCAGATAACTGAGATACATGGATGAACTAATTACATGTTAACTGTAAAAGGTTACGGTCCCTGTAACTTCATAAAGCTGTTTCTTTCTCTTGTTTTTCATCATTATTATTATTATTATTATTATTTCAAACTGTAATTATTAAAAACGTACCCAACAAAATTAAAGGAAGACATGGTAGCCTTTTATTTGCAGGAAATGTCAACGTTCAGCTTCACCTTATGTGGTGCAAAATCACATCTCTGGCCAGCCCCCCAAATTCGAAAGAGAGAGAAAAATTGTGACACCATGTTTCATGTTTGGGCTTGCTTGGATAACACTTTGGAAAATGTGAGAAAATTAATTGCACAAATGTTCCCTGCAGCATGGAACATTTGTGCAATTAATTTTCACACATTTTCCTATACTGAAAAACGAATTTGTCAAACAATTTGAAGTTCGAATGAAAGCAAAAGCATGCACAAATGTTAGTTTCAAAATGAAGGTGTGGAAAAAATTATGTCATTGCATAAATTATGATTCTATTTCTCCTAACAGTATTTGAAAAAACTGCACATGCAGGAGAGAGCGATAGAAGAAGTTAAGCTAGCTATCAAACCTTTCTACCAAAGGAGAGATATCAACAAGGATGAATACAAGGAGATTCTTCGCAAAGCTGTCCAGAAGGTGGGTTAGAAAAATATGATGATGATGAAATTCTTTTTAATTCTTTATTTGCTTAAACAGGTTTTTTAAAGGTGTGACTCAGGAGTTTCTCAGTGTCTCTTTTAACAATTTGAAATGATCTTTTTCTCAGGTGTGCCACAGCAAGAGTGGAGAAATCAACCCAGTGAAAGTTGGAAATCTGGTTAAGGCATATGTGGACAAATATAAACATGCTAGGAAACATCAAAAGGGAGACGATTTAGGAAAAGCCCCAGACACCCAGGCTGAAGCAGCGAAAACCTCTGACAGTCCATGATGAGGCAAGAACTATAGGCAGGGACAACTACACCCACACCCACAATATTCACTTCATATATTATGCTATATTATTCTATGTCCTAGAATTGGACGTGATCACACTCTAAACATACCAAGTGCAAAAGGTCAGCCAACCTTTGCTCACAGTTTCAAGATGGAACATTTTCTATAATGTTGAGATTTCTGTCTTAATGGTATTTTGAACACACCCTTTATTCATTGATGACTTGAACAGTACCTACTGGTGTCTCTTGCCAAGAACTATTCTCCGTTTGTAACACAGCTGAGAAACTTAATGGGAGACTTTGAGAGTGTGCCTTAAAGAGGCAAAACTCAAAGACCATCCCATAGAGGTAAAAACCGGGTAGCTTTCTCCACCGGCATATCACTGGTAGGATACAATGTGGCGTGGCGTTTGAGTTTTCTATGTATTTCTTTAGTTTTTTTGTTTGAGAGGGAAGGGGTATTTATCATAGGCAAAACTCAATTCGTCAGACGAGAAGCGAGAAAATATGAAGAATATGCATATTTAAGAAAATTACATGTTAAGAGAGCACATGGTTATGCAATTTTTGTAGAAAATTTATCAGTAGACTTAAAAATAATTTTAGGTTTGGTTGTAAATATAATATATAGATTTGATACATTCACCTGTATGTTCCTTTCATCCGTGTTGCCTGTTGCGAATGATTGACATAAATTTGTTCTAGTTCAAGTTGACTGTGTTTAATGTTTTAAATTTAGCGCTTCTTTTCATATTCATATTTCTAATATCCATATCTAATGAACTCAGTTCAGTTCAGCATAATGCAGGTGAATTTGGAGTGAATAGTCATATTCACTGTTCTCCTTTCCTGTAGCTTCAGCTCCTTTTAAACCCATAATTTTTTTAAAAGAACCAGAGAATATTCGTTTTTTGTGCCAAAGGAGTAAAATGAATACAAAATCCATAGGTGAGACTTCATTTGTTTCAGTATTATGTTTTTAGACAAGGGATACAATTGCATAGTAAATAATATAGCTTTTACTCAGGAGTGAGGGCAACACATTTCTCAGTGGCAAAGGTGGAAAACCCCAGTTATTTTTGCAAAAAATGTGGTGCAGATTTCCACTCTGTTATCTCTACTAGTTCGTCGACTGTAAACACTGATTAATTAGGTTGCTGGACCTGCCTTGTACTACTTCCTTGTCATCATCTTTAATTGTGCTAAAATAAAGCCAGGAACTTGGAATGGAAGAATTTAACAAATAGGTGCTCATGTTATCTGAATGTATGTGTTTTTTTTTCTCTATTTACTTGATCAGTCCAGGTGTTTCTACAGGGAAACATCAAATAATAAATCACTGATGACAAAGAGATGTTTTTCTTAGTTTATTTCAAGTACTCACTTACAGTCTGTCCTGTTTTTTTACAGTTGTGTTTTAGGGATTTTTTCAACATTATTTCAACACTATTTCAACACTATTTTAAAATTTTATTAAGAGAGGTCTTAGCTTTACACGAAACTATACCAAGTTTAAAATAATCCATTTTAGATTTTACATAACCCTTTGTGCATAACTCACATACAGCAAAGGGTATGGAAATGGCAGTTTATTCAGTATAAAAAGTGCAAGATGAAAAGAAAAATAGCTGGTCAGTTTCTCATATATAGCCAGTGGCAGTATGACACAAAAATATTACTATACACATACATCATTATCTTCAAACATACACACAGTAGTTCTATAAATATGTAATCAGTAATATAAACTTAGCTCGTCAGAATGGATTTACCATCATAATAAGCATTCATTTCATTTAATATAGAATGATATCAGTTTAACAATACATTAGATGAAAGACAATTGGACAGTTCTAAAGCGATTTCTAAACTGAGGTTAGTAATGTAACAGTACAGCAGTAGATGGGGCATTTCTCCTCATGTAGTGAAAAGCAGGCACATGGCAGTATTGGCAGCTATAACACAATCACATTCAGCTGCTGAGCGGCCAACTTTTTAGCTGATTCAGAACCTAGTGTAGCACGTGTCCCATTACCCCATAGGAAATTAAAGTGGTTTCAAATAAAAGTCAGTGAAAGATCAAATTTCAAATCTGGTTCGGGAAAAGTGCAGCATCCCGCATCGGGTCTTCAGCTGTTGGCAAGGGAAAGCAGGAGTTGATGAGATCATAGAGGCTGTTATGTGAGATCTGTAGGCTGACGTTGGAGCTGTAAAGAGACGACGCTCCCTCCATCTGGGCCATCTCATGAAAATATCGACAGATTAAAGGTACCACCTGCAGAAATGGAGAGAAAGATTTACGGTAAAGAGTTGCATAACTGCTGATGACAAAGTAACCATTGAAAGTGACAGCTGATGATAAGCAACAATAGCTATAGATAAAACACGTCCTCCTACTTGGCAAGTCGACATTCAACATTCTTTGTCCAGTATATCCACTATCCCTCCTCGGCACATGTCTAAACTATTGCCTCTCTAACGTTCTGTCACCAAACTTCTTCTAACTATAACTATACTATGCACCCTTCTGCTTTTATGCAATTAAGCTTACATTTGATTTAAACTTGTATATACACTTTATTTCTATATATATATTTTTTTCATATCAATGATTGGTTCTTTTGCTACTGAAAGTGCTGGATACATTTTTCTATGCAGATGAAACCCACTGAAACAACTGGGGTAGTTAAACTACAAGCATACCATGAAGCGAGACTTATGCTAATAACTGCTAATAAATAACCTAATTACTATAAGGTCTGACTGGTCATATTCCATTATGCACGGAGCACCTTTAGTCTAGTCTTCTTCACCGTTACCTGTCATTCGGCCCTTGATTCTGCATGGTCTTACCTGCAATTACTGGATTCCCCAACACGCCAGTTGTTTTATTATTATATTGTGTGTAGTCTGTTTTAAATCCTCTTCCCTCTAAATTTAACTGGTTGAGGCAGTTGGCAGCCCACACCAGGTGGCAGCCAAAAGCCAAGTGTTGCCAGGTGTTTCCTCAAAGGGAATTTTGGGGTTATTTTTGTTCAGTCTCTGTCTTACAGTGTAAGTACCCAGCTGTTCATGAATTATTGCTAAGAAAATAAAACAAAATTGAATTAAATCGAATAACTGACTGTCTTTGAGGTGAAGCACGGCTCGGGTGGTGGTGTTACCTTCACTACAATGAGCTTCTTCTCCAGCGGTTTTCCATCTGGAAACTTCTCTCCAAAGCACATGGTGATGGTGTATTCAGGAGATCTACCATTGTTCTCCTTAAACTGTTTCCATTCTGAAACAAAATTCAGGAGGAGTCATTGATTTGAGGATAAAATCCATTTTTACTTCAGTAGTCTAAGGAGCTTGAAAAGAAAAGTGTCTTCTTTAAGTCGCTTAAGACATTTCACCTGTCATCCGAGAAGCTTCTTCAGTTCTAAGGTCAAATGGTGGAGAGTCCCAGATTTAAGCCCTATGGGAGTGTCCACCCAGGAGGGACAATGGACCCCCTAATGATCCTCTACCTAATCACATGAGCCAAGGCGTGAAAATGGGTGTAGGTCACAATCAGCCAAGTTTTCAGGTGAACTCATTATGAAACCAAGCGCCACCCTATCATGTGATTTCCAGAGGTCAGAAGGCCCAGGATGTGAGTGGGCATTAAGGCGCCTGGGAAGGGATCTCAAAACTAGATTATGGATGGCAGTTGGTGCCGTGAGCCACCACCTCTGTTTGAAAAGAGGTGTTGGCTTACGAGGTGAAACGTCTTCAAGCAACTCAAAGAAGCCCAGACGCTTTTCTTTCCAAGCTCCTTAGACTATGATGACCTAGATGACTAAGAACCTTCACAGACAGTATATGATGTATATACACATATATAAATGAGCAAAGATCTACACCTACCATTCACAAACTTTTCAAAATTAAGGAGCTCCACCATGGTGTTTTGGGGAAGCTTTGCTGGCTCTGCATTAGCCAAACTAGGGTCACTGGTGCTGGCAAACACATGGCATCTATCCTGCCTCCAGGCATAAATACCAGTTTCTTGCACTTCCAAGAATAGACCTCTCTGGATGCTATTAAGTATGCGGTTGGTGTATTCAATCTGGTAATAAGAAGGTTGTGGTGAGTAAAACATGAAAATGCTTCATCACACAGCAGTATACTGTACCTAAAATTAGGGGTAAAATCCATCTATCCTATTCTAAAGTCAAATTTTATTTATCACATCAGAATCTGTCAGCTTCATGCCTGACGTAACATAAAAAAATCATTTCTAGTGTCTGCTTGGATGGTACAACTGTGTAAAACATGCATCTAGCTAATGTAATGATTATACCTGTTTGTGGTCCAGCAGACCGTCAGTGGAGGGGAAGCAGAGTTTGAATGCGTCATACTCATGGGCCTCTGAGTTGTAGTGGAGCTGCAGTTTGGGAGTGTTCAAAGTCATCTTTACCATTTCTTTTTTCCTGTAGTGGATGGATACCTCTAGTTCACATAGCCCCGGCTGAGGTACTGGTGCAGGAGTTACTGTACAAAACAAAACAGTTAATAGACAACAGATCCCTCCTTCTTGGGTAACTATGTACACATATTTTTTAGTAAACCTTTCATCTAGGAATATAAATTTGTCTAAACATACCTCCATAACAGGTTTGCTGAACTGGTAAAAGCTGTTGGTTGTTTCCGGCTGCTACAGGATAGCTTTCAGTTGGGGGTGGATTTTGCTGGCCATAGTTCTCTATCCATGGTTGCTCCTCTGTTTTGACAGTAAAATCATTTTAAACTACAATTAAGCTCCATTATAAACCACAGAAAACCAAATGCAATCGACAAACTTTACCTGTTGGCTGGCTGCCAAGACCCAAGGCCATCAAATCGTTAACCAGATCATGCTGTTTATTTAGGAGAGGCAGTGAAACAGTTAATATTTAGACAGAAGCACAAAGACAAGTGAGATTACACCAACAAAGAGAAGTGAAAGTGCGCTTTATGTGATGCTGAACCTCATTTGCTGAAAGGAGGTACTCTGTGGAAGAGCTGTATATATCTGGTATAATGTCACTGCCCTCCCAAAGGTCGCGTGTTGCCAGACCGTCTTGGTTTTCTTCAGGGAAAGACGAAAGATCAGCGTTATTTATACATTCAAACCCGGAACGGTTTTACCCCAGAATCTCGGTTTAAGTGACAATTAGCTTACGTGCAGTGTTGATAATCTCATAGACTTTATGTGGGTCGTCAGAATTCTTGGAGTTATCTTTTACCATCTTGAAGCGCACAGAGAGGTTGTTCAGAGCACAGCGGAAGTTTGTTTTCCACCTGGCTTTGTCATTAGGGAACTCATTTATTTTCCCACTTGCTACTGCCCAGGCCTATGGAGGAAATGCCGAGAGGTGTAAACATAATGACAGCTGGGTAGAAAATTCAGACTTACTATACATTTTATGAGATAATTACACACATTAGACTTCACGTGCAGCTCCTAATTGTTTTACACACTATTTGCATTTCACATCTAAGAAGAAGTGGCTGTTTATGAAAAATTTAGACACTACTGAAATCTGTAGAATTCCTTTAATACTGGCACCGGCGTATAATTGTGCTCTAAGTAGGAAAACAAACATTGCACATCAAATGTATCAAAAACATTAGTACAGGATTTCTTTGACTCAAGATCAAGTGTCACCACTAGAGATGGTATGCCATAACTGCCTCTGGGAACAGCTGCAACAAGCTAAACAACTCCAGCCTGATAGTAATAATAACACGACAAAACTATTTTTGGAACTATTTAAAGCACACGCTTAGTTTGTAAGTCGCTTACTCATGAATGCAGTAGCTTATTATTTCAGTAAAAATGTCAACATAGTCATTTTAAGCCTTTTATCTGATCGCACGGATAACAAAGGTTAATCTGGCAATAAACTTACCCGGAAGATTTTACTGTCCTCGTCACTGCAGTCTTTTCTGGAGTTGTGCTTCCAGGGGACTCTGAACTTGTTTGTTGCAACATAGCACAGGCCAGCATACTGGCCCGTTTCCACCTGCTCTAATAGCCAGTTGGAGAACTGAGGTTTTGGGAAGCTGAAGGGAAACGCGACAGGTCAGTGCTGTTCTACTGCGACAACAACCGTGAATAAAGAGACGGCTTACGAGCGCACAAGGGGGAATCTAAGGACATTCAAAAAGAAACTCCTAAAACTGGAAGCTGCAGATTTATTCTACAGCAATAAACCGCAGTAATGTTAACTATTAAATGTGCAAGGGAGAAAAACAAGACGGGTTTCTTCTTACCTTTGCATTTCACCGATTCTCTGTAAAGCCGTCGGTCTGATTTTTCCGAACGCGTCTTCTAACATTTATACTCCATTTATAAGTCCCTCCTTCAGAGGGTGGAAGCATCACCGGCGTGGGATTTTCGAGGCACGGGTGACTGAGAGTGTTTGCTTCTTACACGGAAATTGCAAGACAGCCTCGCCGACCGGATGTAATGGGCGTGTTAGTGGGTTTGTATAATGGAATTTCTTGCTGGAGATTACTGGGAGAGATCTGAAAGTCGCTGGCTGCGTGCCAAGCGAAATTTGTTTCTCTTGCGTCGGGAGCGCGCACTTTGCAGTGAGAAGGGGTGCTTTTTGTTTGTTTGTTTTAATAGAAGAGAATATAACATAAACAGGTTTCGTGTCTACTGTGCAAATAGGCAACACAAACATAGAGCCCCAAATGCTTCATCGCCCTGCCGTATGGAGTTGTCTTCTGACTGGAAGTAATGTAAACATTTTGGAGCGGCCCAGCCAGACCGTCAATCTGATACAGAATCTGTGCAGTGAGCTGGAGATTATGGTGATGACAAGGAGGCCTTGCAGCCTGGATGAATGAAAAATGTCAAAATACCGACTTCTTTTTTGAAGAAAACCCAAAACACTTTAAATGTATATCCATTCGACCAGTATTCAATCATGTGGTCTATCTGGGGGAAGGGGGATTTCTGTGTTTTAGCTACAGAAATCCGTTTTATAAAAATAAATAGACAGTTGACAATTGTTTTCAGTCATGTGCTCAGCAGACATAACCTTTGGCGATGTGCAAAAATCCGAGCAAATAGTATTTTTATAGGACGTCTGAAAACGACTAGAGCTGTTTACTTGTTGAGAAATTGGTATATTGAGCGTTAAAGATTCTCCTCCTATTCTCTTATCTCTTAATAACCCGTAATGATATATCAGTGTCTGTTGTAACCAAAACCTGAACGGTAATGTAACGAAACCCATCTTTCACTTGTACACAAAAGTAACACATCACTACTTCCGCGTCTGGTTGTTTGGAATCTGAACCAGGCGCAACCGGATACGCTCTCCCTGCTCAGTGCGCGCTCCCGACGCGGGGAAACACGGGACTGGAGTAACTATTTCGTCACCCCGTCAGAATCATTACATCATCCCATAGGCTTACTGTCCCATAGTTAAATGCTTGCTCGAAGAGTTTTTTGCCCGCTGAAACTTTGGGTCACGCTCAGTTATAGTGATCAGCTGGGAGTTTCACCAGTGTCACGAAAATTCACGAGCATCTGATTAAAAATATGCATCATTTAGCGTATTATTAGCGGCCTACATCCAAGGCTCAGATATGTTAACCGGTGGATCGTTCCAAACGTGACCTATTCTGCGATCATGTGGTCTACAAACCTAGGCTCTATAATATACATATCAGTGACATTTTGGAGAGTTTTGAAGACTCTGTCCACATCACCACAAATTCTAGCTGAAATTTCACATTCATCTAATGAAAAAAAAAAAGAATTAGACAGTAACAGCCTTATAACCAGTGCTGGCATATCCTCCATACCAGGGGCGATTCTAGGATCAGAGCTTCGGGGGTGCTGAGCACCCAGGAGAGCTGCCCAGCCAGGCAAGATAAACTTTACTCATCACGATGAGACTTCTTCCCCATCTCTGTCAGTCCCTGCATCCTTAAATGTCTCCAGTTGTCCCGGGTTCTCTCTGACCGTCTCCTTGGTGCATTTAAACCCCTGTTCCTCCCTGTCCTCATTGTCTGTTGTCTTTGTCTCCATTATCAGTCATCATAATTTTACCATCTCTGTGCAAGTCTGCAAATTTCTTTATTAGATCATAAGATTCTTAAATTCATCACGTCTCTCTGTGCCTGGGTCCTCGTCTCAAAACATGACGTCACTGTTTTGTACATTTTAACAATTTAATCCCACATTTGTGAAAGAAAAGCAAAACACTTTTTTAAAGTCTGTAACAAAACCATTAAATCTGATGAGCTTGCAAAGAAAAGCGTCTGGACTTCTTTAAGTTACTTGAAGATGTTTCACCTCTCATCCGAGAAGCCATCTGTCCTCTCTGTCCAAAATGTGAACATTGGCGTCCTCGTAAGAGTGACCTTTGACCTTTAGATGCAGATGGACAGCTGAGTCTTGTCCTGTGGAGGTGGCTCTTCTGTGTTGTGCCATGCGCTTGTGAAGTGGCTGTTTGGTCTCTCCAATGTAGAGGTCTGGGCATTCCTCGCTGCACTGTACGGCATACACCACATTGTTAAGTCTGTGTTTTGGAGTTTTGTCTTTCGGGTGAACCAGTTTTTGTCTGAGCGTGTTGGACAGAGAGGACAGATGGTTTGAAAGAGGAGTGAAAGAAGCATCTATGTCCACTGTGACCGGCCATCTTTGAACAGAGGCGGTGGTTTACGACACCAACTCTCTGCCATCTATAATCCAGTTTTGAGTTCCCTCCCCAGACGCCTTAACGCCCACTCACATCCCGGGCCATCTGACCTCAGGAATTCGCATGATAAGGTGGGGCCGGGTTTCACAATGAACTCACCCGAAACTCTGGCTGATTGGGACCCACACCCAGTTCCACACCTTGGCTCAGGCGATTAGAGGATCATCAGGGGGTCCTTTTGTCCCTCTGTGGGGGGAAACTCCCAGTAGGTTTAAATCTGGGACTCTCCACCATTTGACCTTAGAACTGAAGAAGCTTCTCGGATGAGAGGTGAAACGTCTTCAAGCAACTTAAAGAAGTCCAGACGCTTTTCTTTGCAAGCTCCTTTGACTACGATGACCTGGATGACTGAGAACCTTCACAGACATATCAAATCTGATAAAGGTTATTTAAATGCTGCAAAATAAGAATGGATTGGAATAAAAAAAAATACATATATTAACCTTAATTACTGGGGAGAATAATGAATGATGCTCATAGTGAGTAAAAAGTAAACTGACTGCATTTTTTTTGGATACATACAAAAACACTTCTGAAACAGAATAAATTATTATAAATAAATTATTACAAAATATTAATAAAAACTATAAAAATGGAGGCAACTTTGCCTGTGGTAGAATGTATGAAATGTATGAAAAAATCTTTACTGCAGATACTAATTTTACTAATGTAATAATACTAATTTTGTGTTGTGAGATTTATGACTTTCATGCTTTCATAGTGGTCCTTAGGACAGCTTGACATTTTATCAGGTGGTCCACACTGTAAAAAGTTTGAGAAACACTGATAAGTGTCTGTGTGCTTTTGGAAAACATTTAAAGCTGCAGTACAGAATCTTTGAAACAAGCTTAAAACATTTTTAGAAACAGAGCATCTGCTTCTCTTTACAGCTCCTCACGCCACCAGGACTGTTTGGCACTGATAGTGTACAAATGTGATGTACGTACTGCGGCAGTCATACAGACAACTGGACGGTCAAATGTGGCTGATTTTACTACAGCAGGACAGATTGTAGGGCAGCAAAGGTTACCTGGTGTAATGTTTTTCCAGCTAAAAAGAAACATGGTCTGACTCCTACCGACTATATAACGAGTAACTCAAGGTTAAATGCAGCTAATATGTCCTGTTTTAAGCCAGACACTTCTACATCCGCTCCGCTGCATGTCAGCCACCATGGCTCTGGCAGACGGAGCGCTAGAGTCAGAGTAGGGGAGAGGCGAGCTGGAGCAAACCATTTTAGGAGGGGGGATTTCTATACTTTTGTTGTTAAAATGTTACGTCTCAACCAAGTACTGTATGCTTTTTATATTTTTAGTAGTGTGTCACACAAACAGCAAATATTGTCAAAAAAAGTTAAAAAAAAAAAAGTAAGAAATCTGTGGGGGCGCCTTGATTCATTTTGGGGGTGCTTCAGCACCCCCAAAAATGGGCTAAAATCGCCCCTGCTCCATACATTACACCACCAACAGCACTGAACTCTGAACTCTTGATACAAGGCAGGATGGAGCCATACTTTCATGTAGTTTAAGTCTAAAATCTTGGCATTCATCTGAATGTCACTGCAGAAACTGAGACCCAACAGCAACATTTCCCCATCTTCTATCGTTCAATTTTGGTGAGCCTGTGCATATTGTAGCCTTGGTTTCCTGTATCTGCTTCAAGGTATGAAGTGCTCTGCATTCACAGAGGCTCTTCTGCACACCTTGGTTGTAACAAGTGAGTTAATATTGCCTTCTTGTCAGCTTAAAGCAGTTTGGCCATTCTCCTCTTACCTCTGACACCAACAAGCCAGTTTCACCCAGAGAACTGCCACTCACTAATTTTCTTATATTCTGGGCATATTCTGTAAGCCCTAGAGATGATTGTGCATGAAAATTACAATAGAACAGCATTTTTGAAATACTTAGAACAGGCTGTTTTGCACCGATACACGTGACATGTTCAAAGTCACTGTAATCACCTTCTCCATTCTGATGCATGGTTTGGACTTCATCAGGCTGTCTTAATGTTTGCTGTTTGGACTGGATACTTGTGTTAGCAAAAAGTTGAACAGTGGCTGGTAATGTACATAGTATCAGCAGTAGTAGAGTCATATTTGAAAACCTTATCAGTACAAAGCTTTACGACAATTTTTATTGTATACCATAAACTTTAAACTCTATACATCACTTCCATGGATTTATGAATTATGCATTTCAGTGTTATGTAAATATTGCCAGTTTATTAAATATGAAAAATCTGGTGTATTCAAAGATTTCTACACATATATGATGCTGAATAAATGCAAGTGTTGTTGTACATCTTAACATTAATAATGTGTAAACAGAGATATACAAATTACACTAGTGCACACGCTATATTATATAACAGTGTGAATGTTTTCATTATAGTGTGTCAGAATATCAAATAGCAATATATGTTAATCTTTCACACGTATCATATGATTTAGCAACTGCTAAACATCACTTAAGCAGTTTGACTCAGATACCTGACATGTTTCTGATGGTTTCACCTTGTCTGTACTTTTTTTAAACTCTTGCTAAACGAGTCCCCCTTGAAACCACCAAGTTCCAGTGAGTTCAGAAAAATAAATCCACCAGTGAATACCCCACAGTGTGTATTAAAAGCTGCGTGTCTCTGTGTTTGAGACTTTCTGAGTCAAAGTTCTGCAGGTGTTGTACAGACTTGTGTCATGCGGTAGAATCAGAAAGAATATTAATAACCTGACAGTGATACTGCTTTGGGCTCAGCTGCATGCATTGTAGTTTGCGTTACTGAAGAATAAACCTTTGTTGAGCTACTTGATCCAACACAGGCATCATTTCCTCTTTCCGCTGTTGTGTTTTCAGAATTTCTCTGTGCACAAAAGACTAACTGAAAGGTAATTTCTTCACCTTATCCTCCTAGGAACCCTTTCTACCTTTCACCCACAATCCCAGCACAAAATGTCAGTTTCTTTGTGCGCTTTAGATACTTTACATCTTCAGATTGCACAACCATGTTCTGACCACAGATTGGGTTGCTGACATTCTCACTTTTTAGGGAATATAGCCCTCAGGGCTGAGCATCTGCATCAGGAATAAGGAAGTGATTCATGCTGTAGATGGAGCACTTCTCTTTTCTTGCTCACTGAAAACTGTGTGTAGTCCTTGTAGTTGGACCTTGTAGAACCCCCCCACCCCCACCCCCCACCCCCCAAGGCTCAAAGAAGCTAATCAGGAAGGATCTGGCTTTGATATTGACACAGAACACAGATTGTCACATCCTATTTTGCTAGTTTATGCATAATTCAAGGGTAATATTTAGACTCGTCTGCAGACCACAACAGCAGATCATTCCAGCGTTTGAGAGATAACATACAAACAACATAAGAAGCACTCAGCTTGTCCTTGAAAGACAAACTTGTGTTAAGCAGGTGCATTTCAAGTCAGACCTGTTATGCTTTTAAAGGGGATTTTTACTGGGAATTTTAAATATAGATTCTGCCCCCCCCCCCCCCCCCCCCCCACACACACACACATTCATCTCTCTGTTTTGCATTCTTTCTCTCTGTGTGCTCTATCATGCCACATACACGCACGTACTTCGTATTGTAAGTAAGAAAAATAAACAGACTTGCGGGGGTGTTGATACACTGGAGTAAAGCGGTTTGATTGGAAAAAAGAAAACCACCGCTTTTTCGTAAATAGACACGCCCTTACAGGTGAATGAGTTTTCACCTGAAGCTGTATGAACATGGGTTGATATTCCAAGAAGATAGCGTTTGTTGATTCAAGATTTATTGATTTACTGGCAACGATGTTTGCCTTTATTGAGTTGCATTGTATTATACACACACAGAGTTCTGGCAATTGTTGTCCATCCTTTTGTATATTGCTCTTTTTAGGATCATTTATAGGATACCTCTTTTCCAGCCCTGTGTCATTGTTGGTTAATTGATAATGCTCTAATAATATCCTGTGATCAGGTGCGTCTTTTGGGCAGTTGTCCAGCCCAGTGACTGCCCTTTGAATGGTGCCCTTTGAGACAGATTTCATATTCTACAATTTTGCTCTAAGATGGTTTCTAATATAATTTTTAATAATGTTTGATATGCCTAATCAGCACTATGTCAGGAAGTCAGACATATGCTGAGCCAAGACTGACTTGCACTGTAGGTTCCAATGAAAGCGTGTCTCAAAACAAAAGCAGTTTGTTCAAAACAGAAACTAAAAACCTGGAGGTATGATGCAGGATGTTTTTTTTTTATTTAACGATGTCTCAAAGCGAGAAAGCCGCATACACTGTGGATTATATGACTTCCCCTAAAATGAGGTTATTAAGGTCCACAGATCAGTCGTGGCAGTGACCGTGTTGAATGAACTTGTTCTTACAGAGCGTTCACTCGGCGCCCCCTGCTGTTTTTCCGGAGAGAAGCGAAACCTTGGCACCACACCGGGGTTTGCCATAGGCTACAAGATGCTATCCTTCAAGCTGGAAAAGGCAGGTTATTATGTTTATCACCGTGTAATTATATTATATTACATGGAAAATACGCATATACAATTAACAACATCAAAACACAGCTGATTATTATATGGCACTCAAGCATATGAATGCAGGAGTGTATGGATTCTTAAGGCAGGTTTAGAAAGTCCCCAAAGTGAACCCACTTAAGCTTTTATTTATATTTAGTGGTGTAAAATAAACTTTACCCCATCGTGATTTCCTGTTTTTTCTATGTGTGTCATCCTTAAATATTTCAGATAATCAAATAAATTTAAATATTAGAAAATAATAACGCAAGTAAACACAAAATGCAAAAAACCCCAAACATACACATACATAATGACATAAAATGTCATTAAAAACGACAATAAAATGATTGTGAATTCTCTCATGGAAGTTCCAGCTGAATGTGAGCCAATAAACAGGCTTAGGGTAACCGGGTGTGACTCTATCCTCCGGTATTGGATGACGCAATGCTGATAGTGGAGCGATAATAACAGCAGGCCCCGTGTACGAATTTCAGATTCTGTCCCAGAAATCTCGAACAAGAAGTCACTTTGCCTTAACTAACATGTAATGTAAGTGTAAACTAAATTTAGCCACATAGTACAATAGAAAAGCGCAATCTGGGCACAGAGGGGGGAAAACTATCAGGGAATTTCGTTTTCTTCAAAAGTGTAAAGTGGCTTTGGATGATGTAGTTGCTATTTTTCACCGCCAGATGCTGCAAATGTCCTTTAGAAAAACACGATGCAAAACTCTCCGTTTCCACGCCGACTTGTTGGTGTTTTTGCTGTTAAGGAAAGTTTTACACATACAAAATATATTTCTAAGATTCGAGTCGATGCTGAATGAAACTAAATTCAAATAAAACAAACAAACAAAAAAAAGGCTTCAGTTTAGAAGAAAATGGTTGCATGAAGCTGTCCAGTCACGCTGTGGTGCTGAAATGTTGCATCCGTGCACCAGCACATTTGGGTTTGGGTTCATCTAGCCTGTATCGTCCTACAGACGTAAATGGGATTATTATAACATAAGGGAATCTTTTTTAAAACACAGATGGGAAATGAAGAGATGTCGTGCATCTGAAAAAGATTTTTTCTGGGATAACCTGTCGATTAAGCGCAAACAAAGTGGACCTGCAGGGCACAGACTCGAGAGGTAGCAGTAATATTATATTTCCTTTCACAATCATCTCATGAATCGCGTCTCCGCGAGTTTTATAACTGTGTTCAGAGACACGCTTGCAGTTTGCAAAGCTGTAGCCTGGATACAGCAGAGAGCGTCCTTGGTATTTGCGATTGTAAAGAGCTGGAAGGGGGGGGTAAGACTGATAATTTGAAGACTTGCCAGAGGTACATTGTCAAATTCAAAAGGCATTTCAAAGAACCACACCATTCACTTTTTCATTCTATCTTCTTTTTTCTTCTTTCTCTGTCTTTTTTTTCCTCCCTTTCTTTCTTTTCGCACGGTTGCAGACCGTTTGAATCGACCAATGGGCCTTCAAGTTAGAGACATTGGAATGTAAATGAGCCCAGCGCGTGCTCCCGGCGCAGTGAAAGCCCGGGATTGTTTATTGAGCTCCCGGAGCCACGCGCCTGGCCCGGGGGAGTCGGTGTGCAGAAGAATCACACAGCGGGGGCGGGGCCTCGCGACGAAGCGTGCGTCTCAAAAAAGGGGTGGGTGGGGTGTGTGTTGGAGGCGCGTGTTGAAAAAGAGGAGTGCTGCCAAAGTTTGGGTCAGATCGGCTCGTGGAGTAAGCAGTCAAGAGAGACTTGGACTACAGTTAGCCACACGGTCCCCACGCGAAGGACACGAGAGCTGTACACTGCCAACTCCTCTCCTCCTGCCACAAGTTTCAGGCTGTCCCTCTTTGCGAGATGGAAACCGCGACCATCACCACCACGCAGACTGCATTCACCTTTGGACTTAGCGAAAGACGCGCCAGCATCAGCCTGCACGCCCCGGCCCAGGACTGCTCGGTGAGCGCTGTGCACCAGAACACCAACGTTGCCGGCTACCAAAGCAAAGCCAAGGTGCTGAAGAGACAGCGCTCCAGCTCTCCGGAGCTCCTGCGCTGCAAGCGTCGCCTGAGCTTCAACGGCCTCGGCTACTCCATCCCCCAGCAGCAGCCTGTGGCCGTGGCCAGGCGGAACGAAAGAGAGAGGAACCGGGTCAAACAGGTTAACATGGGCTTCCAGACTCTGCGTCAGCATGTGCCAAACGGCGCCGCCAACAAGAAGATGAGCAAAGTGGAGACGCTGAGGTCCGCGGTGGAGTACATCAGAGCTTTACAGCAACTTCTAGACGAACACGACGCGGTGTCGGCTGCTTTCCAGTGTGGACTGCCATCCCCGACACTCTCCAACAGCTACTCTGCCGACCCGGAGTCGCCTCACTCCACCTACTCATCAGATGAAGGTGGCTATGAGCCTCTGAGCTCAGAGGAACAGGAGTTATTGGACTTCACAACTTGGTTTGACAGGTACTGAGGCTGTCATGTAAATGAACCGCATAGCAGCGTGTGCGCGCAAAAAAAAGAAGAAAAGCGTCTGACTTCTTCCAGAAATGCTTCGAAAGACTCGATAAAGGCATCAGATCTGTCTTGCTCTCTGTGCTTCCAAGTGATCTGTTGCCTCCCTCACTCGGGCTGCTTCTGCAGGAGCAAAGCAATAGTGACAAACAGGGAGAATGAGTATGAATGCGTGAGAGAGGGAGCATCTTGTTGCATAGAGCGTAGTCCTCACAGGAAGGAGGGAATTGGACACGTTGACGCGTGGAAGTAAAAAAAACTGTTTGAATAAGTGCAATTAAAATGTGACACAGCAGACTCCGCAGGGACGGCGCTGTCTACAAGATCTGTTCGTCAGTAGTTCATCAGACCCGGACTGCCTTCCTCAGCTGCCACATCTGTTGAAGATGTACAACATAAAAGATGCGTCAACAGACTTTTGTTTTTCTTTTTTCGTCATGTACGTGTCCTCTCCTTTCATAACAAAGCTGTACCATACAACAAACTGTTTTAACACGAAGACATATTTTTGTACATACAGTCAAACAGTGTTGTAGCAGAACATTCACTGCCACTTTTTTTCCCTGACAGTGTTTTGACAACCAGCTGTCAGCGGGGCGGCGAGCTGGCATGTATGAGTTGTGTGACTGGGCAGCAACATCAAGGCTACTGCCTGTAGTTTATTTGTGTGTGTATGTCTTTTTTTTAAAAATAGTTGTCAAGGAGACATTTATTAATGTATGCACTCTCAGCTTCCCGTAGCCTAAAATGTAAATATTTGATTTTAACAGATATATTTTGTGTAAAACAAGTTTTATAAATAAAGATTAATCTATTTATATTATATGTTTTTGCAGTGGCTTGGTTCTTTAGCTGATATTGCGTGTGCGTGTGCGTCTGTGTGTGTCAGCAGCGGCGCTAATTGAGCAAACGAGGGTGCTTCTCTTTTATTCAAAGCCCCTGCATGACCTTTTCCCGACTTGGTTGGGCACACGGGAGAAAATTGCGCAGCTGGGCGAACACTCACCAACCATTATAAACGCGCACCTTCCACGGCGCTTTGTCTGCATTCAGGGCAGGGAGATTAATATTACGTTTCATCCATGCATTGTTTCTTTTGCGTACTCTGCTTTTACCCAATGGCCCAGAGTGCCTGGAGCTGAGGGAAAGGAGGGGGTGGGGGTGGCAATTCACTCAAAGGGTATAGACACTTTGAAATACAGCCTGGGGAAAGTCAGCAAGACAATGAGACGGGGTCAAAATTCTTATTGCCCGATTGAGATCAATCTAAATGAAACCTGGGGTTGTAGACTAGTTGTATCCCCAACTGTGTTTTTCATGGCGCACACAGGCCAATCAAAAAGCCCATCTCCTGCGAAATGGGGAGCACAACGCCCCATTGTGAGCACTATTGTGTGCGCCTTTGCGCCTCATTATACGAATTATTGAAGATCTTCTATTGTAAATAAACACTGATGCCGTGTTCAACTAAGCAGAACGAAGTATAACGAGTTTATTCTCACCTGGCGCGCCTTTGGGGTGTGGAAAACGGGAGCAAGAGAAGCTGCTCTTGTTAGTGAATTGTGAATGTACTTTTCCACAAATTTTAGAAGAGACGTTTTTTTAAATCACCTTTGATCACTTCATATATTACTTAAAAACAAAAAGTATGTAAACACAATAGCCGGATATCAAAACAACTTTTATATCCGGACAAAAACGTTAAAAAGTAGCAAAGTCAAGATGAGTAAGATGTTTCTCTCTCTCTCTCTCTCTCTCTCTCTCACACACACACACACACACACACACACACACACACACACACACACACACACACACACACACACACAATGGAGCCTGCAGGTGTAAGCCACGTGCCTGTACTTGGTCACAAAGGGCTCCGGCTCTCCCATTGGTTAATGGCTCGCGAATGTGAGCCCTGTCGGTGGAGGCAGTGACAAAATCAAACAAGTGATAAATGGCATTAATTACGCTCGGCATTATAACCTCCTACGTCACCGCGCCTCAAAGAGACAACTCAATGTTAGGCGCAAAATACCCCGCTGGTCCATTATTATTCGGCTGAAATGGCGTTTGCTATGTCCTTCAGTGTCAGGCAGAGGCCACGGCACAAAGTAAAAATAAGCGCTTGTCTCATGTCCTCCTAAGATTGATATGCAATTTTCTCCGCGGCCATGTAGGGAGGAGAAGGGGCGAAAGTAGATTTATTCATGTCATTTTGTCCATGGCTCATTTTCACTTTGACAATACATAAGGGCGATGTTAATTTAGCCATAGTCCTCTGGTGAATATCAATCACATGGAGCCCATTTATGCATGCGTTTTCGTGCGCAAAGCCATGATTTACGCTTAAACCATGGAAACGCCAAATGGGAACGTATAATATAGGGATAAACTGGCCAAGAGCGGAGTGATGAGAGGTCATCTGTTGCTTTGAATGCAGTATTGAGTTTGCCTGGTGAATTTTGGCTTATTTTTCATGACGCATTTGCATGCGTATTTTGCACATTAATGAGCTACTTCGGATATGTTGGGTACGAATGTTTTGACCCCTTCAGCAAAAACGTTTATCTTTGTTATCCCACAACATGAATCATTTTCGAAGGCAGACAACACGCAATTACAGTCTAACTGACACTATTTACCAAACAGTTTTTCTTTTCATTATCTTTCCCTTGAATCAAAACGTGAGCAACTCGGGATGATTCCCATAGAAACAAAAAGTATAATCATCGCTTTTTTAGCAAAACAAAGACAAAAAAGTGGGTTATAGAAATATTATTTCAGCATATCAAAATAAAAGTCATGGCTGCATTAAAATGTGAGACAACTGTTACTTTGTCCTGTTTTTAAATCAGGTTGGTAGTAACTGAAATAAAGGATCTGAAAAAGCCCAGGATGAAATTTCTGCTTTTCATTTAATATAAAATCTTTGTAAAGGGGTTTGAGTTTACTGTTGTGATGATGTCTGTGAGGACAAGGATTCTTATTATGGTCATTAGTGAAGACAAGTTCAGGGATGTTGGTTGCAGGGATGTTGGATGGATGTTTTGAAGTAATACTACCCCAAGCATAGTCAGAATCTGTAAGATGTGAGTGAATGGCTCATCCAGTCACAGCTCAGAGTCACATCCTCCTGCTGAAAGTATTGCTTTAGATTAATACCACCATGTCAGTGTGTCACAGTTTTTGATTTTTCATAATGACCTTAACAAACATCATCACCTCCTTTCAAGCTTAACATTAATGTAACACTATCAAAATAAATGTACACAATCCACAACAGATTCATTTTGGCTGATAGAAGCACTTAAAACATTTTTAAGTGAGTGAAGAGAGTCTGAGTGCTTAACGTGTGTGCGCTGAAACTCTTTCCTTTTTTGCTTTTGTATTTTAAATGAAGACAAATATGATAAACAAGGTAGAAAACTTCAAGAGGTACCAAATATAAGGATTTTAGCAGCATGTTAGACAAGAGAAGATGTTTAGAGATAAGTGCAAGAAGAAGACAGATGAGTAGGTGGTGTGCAACCTTGAGCGATGCTTACAGAGGTGTTAATGTTTAAGCAGAGGCACAGATGTGTTTCTGTTTAACATAGAAACACCACACACACACACACACACACACACACACACACACACACACACACACACACACACACACACACACACACACACTTGGAAAGAGTTATTGTAGCTGGACCCTGCGGCTATTACCTGAGCTAGGTAGTAGAAAGACTGTTTATTGTTGTAGGTTTTTTGCCTTAAAAAAAAGAAGAGTTCATTTTTTCCCAAAGCTGTGCACTAACAAGCGACTCAGCAAAGTCCTTAATCTCCCACCCCTTGGGCACCGGTGCAACCAAAAGACACACATCACAGGATCGACTCTTGTACCAGTGCGCTCACAACACTGCCTGTCAACAGTAACCATCTGACAGTAGCTCATTACTAACACAACAAAATAACCCATAAACACTAACAGGTAACATTACAATAAGTATGGCGATGACTCAAGCTTCCATTACAATAAAAAAAACTGTTTATCATGAAGTGTGACCTTTCTCTCTATGTTGGAAATAATTCAGAGCTGCCGTATGCTTCACTAAGCATTACCGGGGTCTAAGCAGTGAAGCTGTAGAGATACAGAAATGTCTATACATTGTATTTATTTTTTCTTTCATTGGCGCCACAAAGAACTGAAATCTGTGTCAAAACTAACCAAAGTCATTTCACCAAGTAAGTAAAAGTCTAGTCTAGGTATTTATTGTTGGATGCAACTTTCAAACCCCTTTTTTAAAAAATGAAACCCATTTAAAAGCTTCCAAATGATATTAAACAAATTTGGTGTAAATGATCTTCGGACCAAAGTGTGAAAATGGACCACCAGGGGGTGCTCCAAAAAGCGAAAATTCTTCACAGCAATAGATTTGCTCCTATTCTTCATACACTTTCTTCATAGATGTGAAGCTGAAACCAAAATGTTTCTCTAATCTAATCTAATGCTAAAGTGGCTAAACATGAGCTGAGGTCATATCTCAGCAAATGTGTCATTTACTAACACCAAGCGTGGTGTGTGGACTCCGCACCCATTCAGTTACCTGCTAGGGACGCTGGAGTAAGCAACATGTTTTTCCTACGAGCTTTTAAGACGATAAAAACAAAATTTCATAGAGAAACCTGCTTGTTCTTTACAGTTTTTATGATTTGTACTAAACTGTTATTTTTTTTTAACTCCTTCATTGTAGCCTAATTTCTGAATATCTCTTGAAGGTGTCCTAAAGTTAGAACTGAAAGCCCACTTGAATATAAGTGTCAATACAAGATCTTTATCTTTGCCAAATTAGGCCTGTCACATTGTATTTTTCAGCAAATATTACAGGGCCACACAAGAATGCTGCAAAAGCCTTTTCTCTACCCCTAAAGTCTAGTTACTAGTAGGAATCTTGCCCAAGTCACTTTTCCTTTCTGACAAAAAAAAAAAAAAGTCAGCAATTTGACTCATGTTTTTCTTCTGTCTTCCCAAACTAAAAGAAAGCAAAGTCTTCTTTCTCAGCTTAACGGAGAAAAGACATTTGAATGCATGCATGCATTCACCTCAGCACTTTTAACTGACACCTCTGTATGTGCGTGAATAGGCCCTAAACTTCGGTCGACCCAGTAGAGGAAGAACCCAGCTCAGGCCTGAAGGTTGGAGGGATGGAGGAGGTAGGGATGTGTGATTGGGTGGAGGCGGTGGGGCTGTGATTTGCATGGGCCATTGTGCTGCACAAGTTTGGGTGCTTTTTTTCTGGCTTGGGCCCTTTTGGCCATTTACTTCCACTCTGGCTGGCTGTGGCGAGCTGTGAATAGTCTCTGCTTGGAGGAGACACAAAGACGCTTTTGTGCTACGGCCGCACCATATTCATCATGTAATGCCTGTAAGACAAATCTGATTGGACGTCTCTGTCACTTTGATGTGGGTCCAGAGTGCGAGTGGCCCTGAGATTGCTAACTTCACTCTCTATTGCCTATTCTGCAGCATTGATATGGGGGAGGAGGCAAAGGGGACTGAGAAGAGGTAGCTTAGAGGGAGAAGGAGGAGGGAAAGGGAGAACAGGCAGGGGGTAGTCCTCATTATTTGCAGGAGCAAATTCATAATAAATTTCCCCATTCTACAAAACCGGGTCGAGATGATTGACACTACTTTACGCCAGGCCGAACAAAAGCCCTGATTTGAGCAGAATACCAAATGAATGGGGCGAGCGTGGACTCAATTCAAACAATTTTAATCTCACCCTGTCCTCTCTTATTTCTCTTCTTCTTCTCTCTCCCCCTTTCCCTCACACTTACCCTCCTTTTTCAGCTCCAACTCTCCTGCCTCTTTTGTCCAGAGCATTCTCATTTTACAGGGTAATTCTACTCCAACGGATGTGCTAATTGTGCTGGGTTAAACTGGATGCTGGTGGACTCCTGTGATACAGAGCTTATCCTTGCCTAATGACTGTAATGATGGCTCAGAGAGACTGCAGCCTGCAGCCTGGAGTGGACTGCTTGTATAGAGCTTGAGAGGGAGATGTTTTTTTCTTTTAGATTTGTATGGGCTGATAGGAAATGAAGAGCAGAGCTCAGCCTGATGTTAGGGTTAGCTGAAGGAAAGAGGCTTAAAAAATAAAGGGACTTCAAACCGATGCTTCCAGCAACAGTGCGTGGTTTCTTACAAGTGCAGGATGAATTTAATATAACCACAGGCAACAAGGAAGCTTGTTTTGAAGCCACAAGAATCAAGTTAGTGATGACTAGAAGAATGTAAGATCAGTGAACTTTTAGTGCTGATGTGGGAGCAACACACAGAAGTACAGAGCGTGTCAAAGTGAGGCTTATTATAGAGGCAGTGCAGTAACAGTGGTACACAGGACAGACAAATAAACAAGTTTTCTTTGAAGCAGCATCTAGTGGCTAACAGTGGAACTGCACTGTAGGCACGTGAAATGTACTGGTTTCAGAAGTTGTAGTGATAATTCTCTGATTAACAAAAAACAAAACACTCCAAAAGTCATATTCATTAAATACTTCCATGCTGTCAGTTTAATTTCAGCCCAACTACAAATGCATTTCCTCCCCTGGAGAGCTGCTGGGAGCTCCTTAGTACCGCACCCTCGCTTGTTCCGTGCTCACTTTTGTGATGATAACATGGTAAGTCATCAACAAAAAAAGAAAGGTTTGCGTGTGTGTGTGTTTACCGAGTTCAGGTGCATTCCATCACTCAACAATATGTAATGTTTTAACATTTGTGTATGTGTTGGGTCGGTGTGCAAATATTTATGATTGTGTGTCTGTCAAAGGTCGCACATCTAACTCTAAAAAAACACCTTTCCACGCTCTACTTAAACAAGCTCCCCGCTCTCTCTCACACACACACACACAAACGCACAAACTGGATACACGCATGCAGACATGTCCCAGGGTCTTCAGCAGGTTCAAGCCTGCCCCTGGAGAACTTGTTCACAGTGACACACCATGGCTTCATCGGTTTCTGACATGTTTCGCCGTCAGCTTTTTAGATCACACGCTTCATTCTTCTATTGTTTGATTCAGACAGACAGTAGGACACTTAGATATTTTCCTTTATATGGCTTGTGAATAACTCTGCATGACACAATAGATGTGCCTTCTTTATGGTGTCAAAGCAAAGTGTAGCCTCGCTTGTCGTTATGAAAGGTTGCGGGTAAAGATTCAATAGAAACATGAAAGTGCTTGCAGGATTAGGATAAAAAGACACAACACACACAGGTGGATGAATGATGTTTTGTTTGATTCGTCTGGTTTTGCAGTATTGATGATGCAGTTACTTCTTATTCATATATTGATCTTGTTTTGGAACCTTTGTAGGTATTCAAAATTACAGCAAGATACAGGGCACCGTGCTTAATTGGAGTTAATTTACACTTTTAAATTACTGTATATTATAGCAGGATCAAATACTGCACCCTATTCAAAGACATTTTTTGACAGCTATGCTTCCTGGTCACTTCATCTTTTTATAAATATTATAAAAAGCTGTATTAGAGCCAAAGAAAGGTCAAAATGTGACAAATGCATTTGAAATGTGAATATATGGTGAGATATATAGATATTTGCAGCACTTGGTCACTCTCTCCTTCTCTTGTTCACTCACACACACACACATTCACATACAAATCCATAGTCTCAGGTCCCCCTACACCCCGTGCATTATTATCAGCAGAGATGCCCAGGCTTAGAGTCCTGCACCCTCCTCCCTAAGACAAGGTAGAGGGAGGATTAGTGTGCACCATTTAGGGCTTCCTTTCAGCCTTCCATTTCATTTCATTAGCTTGTGACCTCTCCAGTTAATTATTTTGATCTGGCCAAAGGCTTGGCCTGCTTTTGATGATCCTGACTGACTCACCCCCCCCCTCCCCAGAAAGCACAATACTTAACACACCCATTGAGGGTAAGAAATGGGAGACGTGAATAGGAGAGAGGCACGAAATGGGAAAAACTGAAAGTGGCATTTACCAGTCACAGGCAGAGGCTGTATGGAAGGGAACCTGGTGACGGCAGGGTGGTGTTAAGACCCCAGAATACACTTTTGTTTTTCACTCGTGAAGTCGACAAGAGAATAAAAACTGTAATGCTTGAAAAAATTCAAGCGATTTCAGGTGAATCGCTCAAACGTCAAGTCTGTTGCTGTGGCCACTTTCTGACAGTTTCACATTCTGATCGTGCATATGTAGCTGGAATTATGAAGCAAATTGCTCCTTTCTTTAAAGTCCACCTGTCCATCTGTTGCTCTGATGCACCAGTTGCCTGTATTTGCCCATCCTGTATGTGTTTGCAAAAGGATAGTTTCCATTTGACCGTGGCCACACAGCTCCATACTAAATGCAAACACAATAATCTTTGCAACTTGTGCTATTTAATGCCTAACAAGCATGCCAACCGATGCATTTTTTTTTTTTTTTATCCCAACATGAAGGATGAAAAGTTTTGAGGGTGGTGCAGGGCGATGGTTGCCTGATATCCCTGTTTTTTCCCTTCCTTCTTTCCTGCCTTGTATGCCTTGCCTTGCTGGCACTGCTGCTGGCCAGTTTACTCTGTCTGGCTATGCATGTAAAGAGTGTCCCCTCTTTGTTCCAGTCTTGGGCCCACAGCCAAGCTCCCCCCTTCAAAACTTAAGCCACACACACATGCACACACACGCACACACAGTACCCCACTCACCCCTTTTTTACTCCCTCAAACAACTCTGTCCCTCTCCCCCGTGCTGCCCTCAAATTGCGGATAACAAAAAACGGAGGATAGCACAGCAGAGACAAGCATCACTTTAAAAAGCAGGTGTCTACAACTTTTCAGTGCTCGTCGATTTCAAATGGAGACCCTTTAACCTTCGTGCTTTTCTAGCTGGTGGATGAGGTATCCAGTCAGAAGCCTAATCAGTTTCCTGTGACAATACTGGGAGGTTGAGGGCTGTCAGTCCTTCTTTCAGACAGGGGCTCCAATGAAGCTGTGGAAGGGGAACCCCCTGATTGATTAGTGCCTCTTTATTGAAGTGTGTGTGTGTGTGTGAGCAATAGAGACTGTGTGTCTCTATAGGGCCCCAGCCAGAAAGCTTTATTTAAATCCAGCCAGAGAGAGTACTATAATTATGACTTTTTCTTTTTGCTGGCCGGTTAAAGCTGACAGAGAGGGTTCTTATGGCTCACTTCACCCTCTCAGCCTCCTAAAGAGAGATTATTACTGCCCCCTAAGAGGCCACGGCCAGTCAGTCTCATCAATGTGGCTTTATAGACCTGAGACATGGAGCCAGGTCCAGACCAGAACTCTAAAAAAACAAAGGTGGAGGACAAGTCAGTGTGTAATCCCATTCGGCTGTATTCACCGATGCCAGTTCGGGTGCCCAGTGTTTGAGACGGAGAGTGGGGTCAGTTCACAGCTATCACCACCCACAAACAAACAACCAAACATAAGCTAACCAAGGGTCAGGTAAATTAGCAACACGAGGCTGATCCTGTGTGGCCTTGTTCGTAGGCAGTCTTCTGCTTTCTCTTTTTAACAGGTCATTGACTATCAGTATGTGTCTGCTGTTCCATCTGTGAATCCCGGCAGTGGAGCAATGGCCCTGCTTCCATTGTTCAGCCTCTATCTGCTGACCATTTTTAGATATGTGTGTTTGTGTGTTCATGTGTATGCTCACCTGCTCAGTGGGTGGTTTGCCTCATAATTCATACATTTAACTCTACTTGTTTGATTTGTAGTTCCCCTTTATTGGGTTGCTTTCAGATAAGCCAGTGAAGACTTTGTGGAACAGTCAACATGGCAGGGGTTGTCACATGTAGGCAGGAAGAGTAATTAGGCTTCATTGGCTCAGATAAAAAAAATCCTTTACGGATGCTAAAGATAAATGTCATTGAAACACTGTAAAGCCATAAGTCAAACTATAAGCGAGAGTGATTTATTTTCGACAGGCCTGTAATAAAATTAATGAAGGGCAGGCTAATAGATATCGTTAGCATACAGATAAGGACCTACGAGACTTATGACACCAGAGCACAGCAGGCTCATAGTTTGGCTTTACTAACTCGGGCAATAAAAACAACACAAAACTGCTTTGTTAACATATTTATTGCAAAATGTTGTGCTTATATTTGTGCCTCTGTACAGAAGTACAGACTTGCTGTCATGGTGGATTCAAATTTTCTTTGCTTTCATTGCATATTTAAAGAAAATTACTTTAAATATGTTCACACAGGAAACCAAGTATGCACAGTTAACTATACAATTTTACTAAATTAACTGTCTTATTTTTAATTTAGGCTTTTTTGGTTTTTATCTGAAAGCCATCACAGGAAATGCAAAGTATATTTCACCGAACCTAGCTCTGACCACAATTATTCACCAGCGCAGAAATTAAAAACCTGGCAATGGGAGCTTTTTAATCACTGCACAGCTAGATAGGGTGACCAGATGTGTCTTTTTTACTACACTGCATTTTTCCTCGTCCCCCTGTCCCACGTGTTAAAAAAATGTCCCACATTTTGACTGGTTCTGCAGGACATGCACTTTTCTAAAGTCTGGCTTTTACTCAGTGTATATGAATGTATAATCAGAAGAAGGTTAGCCTGTGTAATGCTGTATAGTAATGCAGTAACACACACAATTTATTGTATTTTTGAGTAAGATATAACAATTTCAGACTACCTCTCAGCATTGATCTGGTCACCCTACAGCTAGATGTTATATAAACATTTAAAAAAAGTTCAAGAGCACATTTATTTCCCCCCAAAATATCGCTGGGCAAAATACCATAAAAAATAGACTCAAAATTTAAAGTAGTAGCATTAATGTGTTACATTCCACCACTCGACTTAAACATTGGACTTGGAAATTTACCCCATCGGACAATGCAGGTCACTGTGTATGTACCCACATGTGTGTTCACATTCTATTTGAACCATTATAACACACTACGGACAGTGTCATTGTTCACACATCTATGACCAGTGTTGGGAAGGTTACTTTTAAAATGTATTCGATTACAGAATACACGCCCCAAAATGTATTCTGTAACGTATTAGACTTTGGATTACTTAATATATTATCATGCTGTTTACAACTACGTGAATGTACTTTTGCTGTGTGGTTTATTACTGTTACTGAAGGTCCGCGGCTCCGAACCGTAGTAAAGGGACCTCTGGCTAATACGTCGGGTTCCGTGTCGGGCTTGTAGCCGAAAAATAGCTTTACTTTGTTGTCTGGGTCAACTTTGCTTGCGAGAGACAGAGAGAGGCGTTGAAAGGCTGCTCCAACGGAACTTATTGTTTTTGGAGGAAAACACGAACACGGTGTACAGTCGAGTCTTAATAGCTTACTTACAACTGGGCTCGTCAGGCACTCTTCTTGGCTGCAGTGGTTATTATTATATTTACATGCTTCCAGCTCCCGTTTTTGCTCGATGACAGCTCGTACTTTTCCTTTTTCTCCCTCCCTCACTCACAGACACATAACGTGTATGGCAGTCCATTCTCCCTGCAGCACGGACTACACTGCCTATGATGCTACATTCTTTAGAGCTATACCTGTAGCATTCTTCCTATTAGCTTAGCACAACAACAACAAAAAGGCCTCTCTCACCCAGGAAACACGCAGAGAGAGAGCGTCACCCTGTAACCATGGCAACCGTAACGCTGCCACCTGGAACAACAGAACGTAGCTGTCAAACAAAACCCAAACAGGCCTGACCCGCCACAATATGAAACAGGGAAGTACCGCCGTGTAATCCATTTATTTCAACAAAGTAACTGTATTCTAAATACCACCTTTTTAAACGGTAACTGTAACGGAATACAGTTACTCATATTTTGTATTTTAAATACGTAACGGCGGTACATGTATTCCGTTACTCCCCAACACTGTCTATGACACAGACACAATAACACAACCCTTCCAGGTTATGTGAGAGGACCTTGAGCTGCACTGTACTGCCAATGACAAACTGCTATCAGACCTCAGACCTGTAGGTATCGATTATTAATGCATGAGCATGGGCTGAAACAGCGCTCATGGATTTGGCCTTTTTCACGTTTGTGTATGTATGGTCTCAAGGTTAAGCGTTTTCACCCTAATTTAGTTTCTTGTTATCGTGTCAACAGAAGTGACGCAAAAACATGTATGCAACGATAGACATCAGAGTCAATATTTGAACTTAGATCCTTGTTACTTTCTCCCTTCTGTATTTTCTTTAGCAGTTTTTCTTTGGCTCTTGTCATCACTGTGAGCAAACAGGACTGCTCATGTCATTTGAGTCCAGGGATTAACAGAAGCAAAGAGCGTAATCCTAACGCTTTGAAGTGCGTAAGACGGTGCAATCTCACATCACACGGAGCACCTGAAAAGCCCTATCATTGTTATTGATTTAAAGAAACCACCAGGCTGCTTTCAGCTTTGAACTTCACTTGATTATTCTTTTTATTTTTTACTCTTAAAGGAGGAATGTCAGAGTCATTTCTTGAAGAGTTACAAAAAAGAAAAACAGTAGAAACAAACGACTCAATGCAGCCTTTCAGTTTATTTATCCACCATATAATAGGAATAAACAGCCTATTAGTTTCACGCATGTACTTTGAGTTTTTAGCTAATCTTTAAGGCGAGTCGCAACAAGTCTGACCTTTTCACCATTAATCACAGCCTGTTAGATAACAACTTCAGTCTCACTCTTTACTGTTTCTGTTCTTTTGGTTGTTCATGGCCTCCGTGGGTGTAGAGGATTCGCAGCCAAACACGAAGGCACCATTTACCCCCGTTTAAGCATTAACCATGTCCTCCATAAGTGAATGAATGCACAGGTCCTCACATACCCTTTCCATCTGACCCATACTCAGACACACCTGTGTTCAGCATGTCTTTTAGCTGGAGAGCGAAAATTCCAACATGAGCCCATTTATCAGGGGGAGAAGCTCAGCGATTAGTTATTGGTGATAAAGATTTTAAGTCAACATCCCAGCAGGTGTTTTTTTTTAAACTACACACCAGTGACTCCAGTCCTCTCTGGCAAGAAAGGATGAAACCCACCGCTAGCCTTCCTCTAAGCTGCATAATTATCAACCTACATTGCCAGTATTGCATAATTAACATTTACTTTATAATGAAAAATTCAGCTAAATAAAATTATTTTAAGCTTTATGGACTTTGTGGACATTATATGTCAGCTAGTCCAAATTCATGAATCCTCCCAGTGTCAGAACTATCATCTTTAGCTTAACAAGCTAACAAGCTAAAACTAGCTTGTTAACTTCCTGCTAGCTCTGCTAAACCTTGTGAACGCTCTTTTTCATGGATGACGGGATGTTAAACTTAATTATAACACCTGCAGGAACAGCCACACTGATTTTATTGGAGCTGCAAGACTTTGGACTCTCAGTGGTGCCTCAGAGTTTGTTTGATTTTGGGAACTAGAAGAGCACTGGGACCTGAAAACGGTTAATGATGTCAGCCTTAACAAGCAAATAGTCATGAGATACATCACTGGCCCCGATTCCTAAAACAGATCTTTTTGGATTTATATATCTATATATTTGTATATAATCCCTGAATCAGGTCCTTTAATTAGAGAAGTGTCCTACAACAGGACTAAAATACACAGGTCTATTTGACCCTTAGGCATCCAGTATCAGTGCCGAGATAAGTAATCTCCTTGTAGACACAAGAATGTGTGATATGCTTTCGCCTCTACTGGGGGGTCCACATTCACTTATCTCATGAACAGCAGCAACTTGCACCAGCAGCAGTAGCATGTTTGCACCCCCCATGCAAACAATTACGATAGCCACCTACCGAGGCAAGCAACTCCATCAGAGTTTGACAGGAACGAAGCCACAGGCTGTGAAAATTAACTAAGTTAGCCTTTCAGTTGCTAGTCTGTGCAGAGGAAGCCAGGCAGAGAGAATCTGGTTCATTTGTTCCCCGATCAATCAAAGCCCTTTATGGGTTGACATCAGAGAGTTAAGTTGGATTGTCTTCCTAGTAATCCATTCCTGTGATAGTTTCATCACAATAGACAACAAAAGAATGGCAGTTGGGTTTCCTGCAGGGATTCTTTACTGTATTCGACAAATACAGATGGATGGACAGCATGTATTTGGTGCTATTGTTACACGGTGGGCAGGTTGTCCTGCATCTGCTGCCCACTGGGACCAGTTACTCCATTAACAGTCCCTCCAAAATTCCATTCATTCAGGTATTGTTGGTGCTCAGTAAACCGATGTGTTCGAGCCGTATGGAATAAAGAGGTCGATATGAATTTCATTTTAAACAGGGCGCCATGAATTAGTTTAAAATATCCTGTCTGTTAAAGATGGGTTAAAATAAAATTAAAGTTACTCAGATTTCATCCGCCTCTTCTGTTACTGCCAACCTTCATTTAAGTAAACACATTTAAACACACGGAAAGTTGCACGCAAACTGTCGTTGTGCACTTAGGAAAGACTCATCTTTAATTGGTCCCTTAGCATAGCAGATAGCAGAAGACAGGCGGATGAACAGAAATGTGATAAAGCAAAGAGGAACTAATAGTTGGTTTTCTAGTGTGCTGCCAGAGTTTGCTTAATGTTAAACCAATAAGATAATACAGGGACCACGTAGACAGAGAATTGTGTGGCGTGTGGTCTCTGTATCAGTGGCTCTGATTTTCAGTTAGATAGTCGAGCCAAATTGTGTCTGTGCGTGTGTGTGTGTTAAAAGATTTTACAGCACCCATTCACCGGCAGGTGTGACTTTAAAGTGCAGCGAGTAAACCTGTGAACTCTGCTCCTCAAGTTGTGTTTGCTCGGTCCCATTTTGTTGGGACAGAAGAAAAGTGATGATAATATAGAAGATGATGACTAAATACAGGAGGAATAGACTGCTATGTATACTAGAGGTGGGAATCACCATACATCCCACGCAATTTTTTTTAAATATTTTGTGATATTCAGATTCTGTACATAAAGGTAAACTTTATCAATATTCCTTTTATCTAATATCAAAGTCTCACACTCAGTCTTTCTCTCATTTCAGTTTTATTGTTGACAAACTGAACGGTTTGTATTACAGTCTAGTCCAACTTAACTGAATTCAACCATCTGGTACAATTATAGCTATTCTGAACTATGCAATTTATGAAAACTATGCAGCCCCTTCAGCAACTGAAGAATTTGAAAGTAAATTAAAACAAAATATAATTTTACATTAAATAAAAAAGTTTTAAACTTAATTAAAATAAAACATGTCTTAAATTAAAATAAGTAAATTGTCACATTTGGACAGTGAAGGAATGTCAGGATTCTTGCTCAGAAAAAGGATCAACATGCTCTGAAGTCAGAGCACAAAAACCTTTTTTGTAACAAAATATCGATTTCTGCTGTCCCTGTATCGATACATTATTAGCAAGCAAAATATCACAATACTACACAGTATCGATTTTTTCCCCCACCCCTAATGTATACTGTGCCAAAACACCTCACCAGGGGCAATCTTGCCACCCATCATCACCCTGTTTTCTCACTTCTCTACCACACAGCTCATCCGGGGCTTGTGCCCCATTTCCTGACTACATTTTCACGCTCCAAGGATGCTCCAAGGTTTGTGACCCATGCAGAAGAGAAGGGGATAGCCTATGTTGGGGGAAATTTGGTTGGAGGGAGCAGAAAGTCAGTGGTCCTTTACAAATATGACACATAGCCACAGGTTTAGGATGCTGGAGTGAAAAAGAATAAAAAGGAAAGTGGGGAAAAAAGATGGACAGATTTCTATTCTCGGCTCATCGACGTGCAGCTGATGTATTTTAGTGTAAAAACAAGTGCAATATTAAATGTTATTCTTGGCATATATTTCAGTTTGATTTAGTAAACGTGTTTGCCTGCATAATAAAGAAAAGCACTTGCGCAAACTTTCAACTCGGTCTAAGTGTGTTTGCCACCAGTTGAGATACACAGCGAAAAGAAGAGTGCGTAAGCTGCCGTGTCTCCGAGGCATTAGTGCACAAACACACGCATATGCACGCAAACACATTGTTGTTTTCCCTCAAACATCTTGGGATTTGGAGTTGCTGTGCTGGCAAATTAAGACTCCCAAGCATCCAAAAACAATTTTCCAATCGGAAGATGGAACACAGGTCTTTGTTTATTCCCTGCTTCATTCAATTACCCCCTCTTCAGTTTGTTTAACATTTCATACTCGTGGTCTAATTTTTTATTTGGTTGCTCTTCAGATCTGTAAATTAATGCCTCAGCTGAGTGCAGAAGCTGCATGTGGTGTAGAATTCATTAAGCCTGCTTGTCCCCCTGCTCGTTTGTGCGTGCGCGCATCCCATAACGACGGCATCCCCAGTTAAAGTGAGCGTGTGTGTGTGTGTGTGTGTGTGCATGTACGTATGTGTGATACTACGGTGAAAGGCACCATCTGTTCCATGTGACAGTAATGAAGTGAGGGGCATTGTGGCACAAAGCCTCAGACCCATTCATCACAGCTGTAGGCGGGCCAAGCATATTCCCTCTGTCTTATAGGGATACCTCCACACACACACACACACACACACACACTGAACGATTCCATTTTGTTATGGTCTGAGTGGTGTGTGTATGCAAACACTTGTAGAACAGTTATCCATACAGTAAACGTGAGTCATGATAGCTCTCGATGAAATACTGCACGTTATCAGTGGCATCTTAGAAGTGGATTTATTTGCATGTTATCTGTGTATCTGCAGTAACAGCTAGCCTCATTTACATGGCATACCGTAGCAGCAACTGTACTGTGCTGTGGAACCGTTTTCAGCTCACGGTTGCAAAATTGGGATTCCCACACAATAAAAGCCTTCAGTTATTTAGATGAACTGTTGAAACATGACTCTGAATCCCCGTCAAATAACAAGGCAGCCTTTTTTTCAGTATTTATTTCAGTTTCTTTTTTTTGAGCCTTTGAGTGAGCTTTTTCCCCCGCACTTGCACAACCTGTACAGGAAAAAGAAAAATGGCTTTTGAAGAGAGGCGAAATGGACATTAGCTTTATTTTTTTATTTTTTGCATGAAAGGCTAGAAATACCTGCAAACGCCCGTGCACCCTCACAAGACTGAAAGAATCCAACTGTTTCAGCCCGTTAACCACAGGTGTAGAAAATCAAGCTAATGGCCATGCAATCTGTCTTTGCAAACTTCTGGGAAAGAAGGGATTTCTCACTGAATTAAAGCGTGCTACACTAATGGGATGCCATCATTTCAACATGTCGGTTTAAAAAATGTCTTCCCTCCTACATGTTCCATGATGAAATGTTTATAAAGCACAGCAACTCAGATTCTAGGTACAGTTTTGCTAAATTACTCAAATTAATGACAAGGAGCTAAAATGGTTGTGGCTAAAGAGATGTGAAAGAGAAAGAAAGTATGACACACATTAGGCTCAAGCTGGAGTAAAGTGGTGGAACTGAGCTGTCTGAACTCTACAGTATGAATTATAAATATACAATCTTAACACTTAATACTGTGCAACAATGAAAGTGAATTAACCAGAAACTAAAGAAAACGCCATGTAAAATGTCACAACAAAGTCTGTGCACAACCATTATGTCCGGTTAAAAGATCAGCCAGATAAAGGTAGTCGTGTGAGTGGATGACACGTCTGACAATGTTTTGTTATATTCTCATCTGTTCGATTGATCAGAATAAAAGAAAATAAATAAAAACTACAGCAGTTTTTTCATAAATAAGATATGAAAAGAAGTTTTTGTCATGAATGTAACAGTTTTATTTCTGTTATTGATGCAACTTTTTTTTTAAATTATCAGATTTAAACCTACTTTTGTTTGTTGTCGGTCAGTGTTTGAAAAAACTAGAAGTACACAATATGATAATCGTGCTGACCTTATCCAACAATTGGAAAAAGACAAGGGGGAGACTTTTGCCTCTAGGGCAGAGTTTTTTGGCACAGAGCCCCCTCTTCCTTTATATCAGTTTCAGTTATCAAACACTTTTTTTGGTTAGGTTTAGGTGGATAGAAGTGTTGATCTATGAAAGAATCATGAATTGGGCTCAAATACACCTTTAAAAAAATGTTAACCGCGTCTTAGAGAGTCTGTCAAGCAGAAAGCATTCAAAGCAACTTCCCCATGTGGGTGTTAGTTGGATGCAGGTAGGACAAAACTATCACAACATGTTTTCCTTCAAGTATTTCCATTTGTAGTGGGTATAAACACTTTTTTCTCTTAGATATGGATCAAATGATACCATACACTTTTTAATCTATGCTTTTCATCTCTGTCTAAACTGACAAAACAAGCTATTGCCCAATGTTGTGGATGCTGATGAGGAGCTCCTAGTCAATACGTGCTTCGCTGCATCAAAAACAAACAAAAATATAACATACAATTATAATGTACTGCATATATAATATACACCAATCGTTTGCGACTTTAAAACCGTCTGCCTATCACTGCATAGGTCTCCTCCTCCTAAAGGGTAAGGCAATAATGATTCAGTAGGTGTTATATGTCAAAAAAACATCAACAGGATTTCCAAGACCCCAATTTGACCAAAACAACACTGAATGCATCAGTGTTCTTTAGATTACCATGATAATAACCTTATTTGTAATGAGTGTTTGGGAAATCAAGAGTTCTTTAGTAGAGCTGAAGCCAAACACCGGTGCCTGATCTGTTGGATAAACCACAATCTAGTGTATGATCATTCAGTAGGACAGAGCAGTGGCCAATATTTCAGAGCTGTTATCTGGATAACAGATTGTTCCACGTGGCTGTTATTGAGTAGTAATCACCATCAGACACTAGCTGAAGATTTTGAGACAGCACTTTGGGCTGTTCACCTAGCATGCAGCCAAAGTTTGCTAAGATTTGTCAATAAAACTCAGACTGAAATAAAAAAAGAGAGTGCTTCTTATACTAAAAAAATCCTGTTTGCTGCCAACACATTCTGCATAATGCACAGATATCAGTGTGTAGAGATGAGATAAACCAAGACAGGCCTCATCTCTGTGCAAATGATTAGAATCATTGTTCAAACACTGACATCAGCTGGAAGCGCTTTATTCCCAGCTCTGTTTAACCAGGCAGGGCTTTCCCTAATACTACCAACACTAATATTGACTTTTATGGTCTAATCCCTCAATGTCTTGCCTTGTCTCCAAACTCTGAATGCTGTGATTAAACAGCCCATTTATCATATTTTCAGAGGCTCACTGGAGGTGTCTCCTCTCTATAACCTACACTCCCTCTTAACTCTGCCGTGTAATTGTTTAGCCGCTGCACAGTTCAATGCCATTGCACACTTTCTGTTTCAGTTGTTTGGTTTTTCAACACCCCATTCTTGCCTCCACCACTGCCAGACCACCATGCACAGCATCTCTCTAGCTGACATACAATGAGGTTCATTCTCCGCACTTGTTGCCCTCTCGCTGCATGGGTAGCTTGTGTGCGCGTTCCATCTTTAAACTACATCAACACAAGCTTTGTACATAACTGCCCTCTGTGACCCCAGGCTGAGGAAACTCCCTTCATCTGCCACTGACACACCCCCATTCACATTTACATGTTTGCATAATTACACAGTTTTGAGCTTGTGTGTGTGTGCTGCTTACGCTGTGTGTTTGTTTACGTGTGTGTTTAGAATAGCGATATCTGATTGGTGGTTTCCCATGTGGACATTTTCACTTCACACTTGGACCATGAAATATTGGTAAAGTATTCTTGCACAAGTTAACCCCTTCACCTTTTTGCTGGTGTCTTTTTTCATTAAGCATTTTATTTGCTATCTATTCCTTTTATTTTCTCATGTGCATGAAATAATATGAAACGTAGACCCAGGTGACCTTCTAAAACTGTAGGACTTAGTGCTACAGTGTAGTTTTAGTGCATCTCTTACAGGATTTACACTGAGTTGTGTAATGTTCAACTATTAAGGCGTTTTCAGCTTTAAGAAAGTGATTAAAAAAACTCTTTTTTTTCATTCTTGCAGAGCATTGTTGTTCTTTTGCAGGTTTACAAATTGCTCCTTGCATCTTTTAATGGCTCTTCTTGGTCTGTTATGAGCAAGTTTAAATCTTCTCTCTCTTCATCACCCTCCTTCACTCCCCGACCCGCCCTCTCTCCTCCCTGCCTCCTCCTCCTCCTTATTTACTATGGTGCTGGTGCGCCTCATGCTCTGCATAGGGCCCCACTTTGCATTTGGTTGTGCTTGTGTGTATGTGTGTGTCTATGTATAGAAACCCCCCCTTCCCTCACTCTCACTAGCTGAAAGCATAGAGACAGCGTCCCTCCCCTTCAGCCCTGAGGATAAGTCTACTGTCATGCTAATGCCCATGTCCTGAGACTAATAGGTCCTTTTACACTGGAGTTTTTCATTCCCCTTGCCTCACTAAAGGGTTTAGTGCCAAGGCCCTTTCTCTCCTTCCTAAACTATTAAACAGGATAAATATTTCTGTGATTCCTCCGCCTGGATGATAAGTATGGAGACCGTTCTTTGTATAATTGGCTCCAATCACCTTGTTACGCTTTCTGTAAATACACCAGCCAAGATGCAGGAATGCATAAATTGAAAAAAGAAAAGAAAGGGGGAAAAAAAAACCCCTCAATAACAAAAGATACAGGATTATGTTGTGCATTTGCGTGAGTGTGTGCTGATGTGTGTTGGTTATGTTGGATGATTTACATGAGATCCTTGGCGTTACCGCTGTTGCTCTGCAATGAAATCACGACTCAGTGATTGAGACTGCAGATTAAACGGAACCACCAGAGAATCAGTGTTTTAGAGGCGTAAACCAAAGCTAACGCTTGCATCGTAAATATCTTTATTCAAGTTTTGACAGCGGTGAGTGCGGTTTATCAACGCGTGAGAAGGATGATAAAAAATAAGTGCCACTGCCTCTTTATTAGGTACACCTGTTCAGCTACACGTTTGTCCAAACATCAGCCAATTACATTGCAGCAAGTCAGTGTGTTTAATCATGTAGACGTAGTCAATATGACCTGCTGAAGTTCAAACTGTGCAGCAGAGTGGGGAAGAAAGCAATTTAAGTGACATTGCAATGTGACATGGTTGCTAAAAATACAAGGCGAGGTCAGTAAAAAATACAAGTCAGCACTGATTTGGCCTACATCATGTTTTTTTTTACTGTAGAAATAGCTCTGTTTTCTTTAGATGAATTGCCTGTGACTAAGGCTATGAGGTGTTCATACTGTTAGAAATATTTTTACCGAGCGTGAGATATTGCAAACTTCAGGAATTTTTGACGTCTTTAACTCTGACTGTCCACTCTGACCTTGAAGCAAAAAAACTGTCAGGTTTGTGGTAGCAGGGATAGGCTCCGGCTAATTGTTTCTCTGATTCATTGCTGATGCTTTCCCTCATTGGTGGTCCAGCAAATTGCTAAAACATCTGCTCTTATAGAGACGGTCACACTGTAAGGGTGGAGACTTATTTTTTCACACGGTGCTTTTGGGTTTTGGCTTAGTTTTTGTGAAATGAGTAATGTTACAGTGTTATATGCAGTGTTGGGGAGTAACGGAATACATGTACCGCCGTTACGTATTTAAAATACAAAATATGAGTAACTGTATTCCGCTACAGTTACCGTTTAAAAAGGTGGTATTTAGAATACAGTTACTTTGTTGAAATAATTGGATTACACGGCGGTACTTTCCTGTTTCATATTGTGGCGGGTCAGGACTGTTTGGGTTTGTTTGACAGCTACACTGTTGTTCCAGGTGGCAGCGTTACGGTTGCCATGGTTACAGGGTGACGCTCTCTCTCTGTGTTTCCTGGGTGAGAGAGGCCTTTTTGTTGTTGTTGTGCTAAGCTAATAGGCAGAATGCTACAGGTATAGCTCTAAAGAATGTAGCATCATAGGCAGTGTAGTCCGTGCTGCAGGGAGAATGGACTGCCATACCCGTTATGTGTCTGTGAGCGAGGGAGGGAGAAAAAGGAAAAGTACGAGCTGTCATCGAGCAAAAACGGGAGCTGGAAGCATGTAAATATAATAATAACCACTGCAGCCAAGAAGAGTGCCTGACGAGCCCAGTTGTAAGTAAGCTATTAAGACTCGACTGTACACCGTGTTCGTGTTTTCCTCCAAAAACAATAAGTTCCGTTGGAGCAGCCTTTCAACGCCTCTCTCTGTCTCTCGCTAGCAAACTTGACCCAGACAACAAAGTAAAGCTAGTTTTCGGCTACGAGCCTGACACAGAACCCACCGTATTAGCCAGAGGTCCCTTTACTATGGTTCGGAGCCGCGGACCTTCAGTAACAGTAATAAATCACAGCAATAGTACATTCATGTAGTTGTAAACAGCATGATAATATATTAAGTAATCCAAAGTATTCAGAATACGTTACTCTCATTGAGTAACGGAACGGAATACGTTACAGAATACATTTTGGGGCATGTATTCTGTATTCTGTAATGGAATACATTTTAAAAGTAACCTTCCCAACACTGGTTATATGTCGTGTTATTGGTATGAAGTTAAGATAATTTTGTATTACGTCTTGATATGTGAAAATCTTAGAATTCAAAGAAGATGTACTTGACTGAGTGTGGGGTAGTTAAGCATAGTTGTGCTGCAGGGAGGCAGGTTAAATAAAAGTACATGTTGAACCTTTTATGTTCTCATTACAGATATTTTATGGTTCTCTGGCTTTCACCCAGCTATCTAACATGTATGGCCATGACACAATTTGCATGTCAAAGTTTCCAAGAGTCTACTTTGACTGATAATTTCCTTCTGAAATTGTCATTGTCTACCTTTCCATTCCCAAAAATGTAATTACACATTAAAATTTTTTGAATAATCTTTTTTTCAGTTTCTTCCCCCCCCCCTCCCTTTTGGCAACAGTGACTTAGTTTCCAGCCTTGTTTGCATATGTGTAAATATAAGACACACCCACCCACTCCAGTAAAACCTGACTACCTTCGGGGAAGCTCAGTGTCATTCCAGTGAAAAGGATCGTTGAAGCACGTTGAACATTTGCTATGTTTTGGGTTTAGCTGATCTCATGGTTCGGTAAACAAAAGGGCAACGTGTTTACATCAACCACCAGGACAGATACTGGTGGTTTGTTTTTGTGACACGTGGATTCAGGCCTGGTGACTAAACAAGAGTTCAGCAACGACTTTTTCATTTACAGTTTTTTTTTTCTTTCTGCCTGAAAAATCCTGACAAATAAGGACACAGAAATTTTATCAGTTTTCTTTATTTTAATTTTTTTTTATTACCAGTGCTCCTTCAAAATCCCGTACTAAATTAAATGTAGTGAGAGTCATCCAACTGAGTTATGAGTTTTATATATCATAGTTATGGAAAATGAAATCCAAGGAATGTAATATGGTAGTTGTAAAGCATGATTAATGAATAGAACCCTTTGGCAATAGGGTCACTCGCAGCTCCGGGGTTTCTTTACTCGATCAAAGACTGAATGTCCTTGAAAGTTTATTTGCATGTATAAAAACAATTTTTCTTGACTGTGTGCATTTACCATAACACATACACTGTTTTGTACATTCACAAACACATAATCATAGTCACTTGGCAGTTAAGAGCATTCTCTAAGTATAATTGGCTTGGGATATGACAGGCAGGTCTGCTCTTGTCTCAGAACACAGAGCATGAAAGTAGCCTGGAGCAAGAATGGATGTGACTCTCTAAGCATTCGTGTCAGTTTCAGCAAGTTGAACCTCAAACTGAACCTCAAAGACAAGTTATAAATACTAGTTTTTGCTGTCATTGTTCGCAAAAGCTTCCAACCACACGTTTGAACTTTAGTCTGAACACAGTTTTTCTCCAAAGTAAAATGTCACATTTTTGTACACCAGGTTTTGTCCCTGTGTCCAATACTGAACGGCACTGGCGTGACCAGCAGAAGGGATGGCTCACAGGGCCTCACCCTGTCATATTCTGTATGTTTGCAAGTCTACCCTACCTTTCTTTGTGCAAGAAATGTCTCTCCTTATAGATGAAGACACCTTCCAGGTCTCATCTTTCCATTTCCTGATGGAAGAGTACATGCCCTTTCTCCCAAAAGAGAGAGGACAAGCCAATGCATTCTGACAGCTCCATCAAGCACAAGAAATGGCTGCTGGCTGTCCCTGACACTGCTGGGTACCCCCACCCTATTCACACATTCAACCATGTGGGCATACATGCATGCATTTGTGCACATATAAGTTCACATGTAAGTTCAAACTCATATGACATAAATTACATTAAAATATGGACACATGTTTTTTTTCTCTCAAAATCATCATAAATTATTTTGTATAATTTTCATCATTACATATTTTTTTCCTCTGACTTCCAATCCATTTCCCCATTTCTCTTTTTACTCACCTGCATCATCACAAGTCTGTGGGCAGGTTGAGACTGAGTAACAGATAGTTTCATACCAAGCTAATAGAAAGAGATAGCCGAAAGCATGCATTATTTCATTTTGATTCCAGCAGCAAATGTAAGCAGATATAGATACGATACATATAAAAAACCACAGGAAACATGTTGTTTAAAATGTTTCTTTTATATCTAATAATCTAAAGATGCACTGGGTGTTTATTCTTTATCTTTATCTGTCTTTTGTCCCTTCTTCCTCCCATCACCCCCAACCAGTCACACCAGACGGCTGCCCCTACCTGAGACTGGTTCATATTGGAGGTTTGTTCCTGTTAAAAGAGAGTTCGTCCTTTCCACTGTCACCAAGCGCTTGCTCGTGTTATTGCAGGAGTTTTATCTGTATTATTGTGGGGTCTTTACCTGACAATATAAAGTGCCTGAGTGAGTATATAAAGTTAGTTCACCGATGTTGTGGTTTGATGCCATATAAATAAAACCGAACGGAATTAAGTGGATATAGAATAACAAAGTGTACCTAATGAAGTGACTGTTGAGGGTAAATGAGACATTATTCATACAGATTATATTATAGATAACTGGGCACAAAGTTCATAAAATAGTTCAGAGATCAGCTGCTTTTTATTCCACCCAATCAGAGATTGTGTTACAGTTGGATTATCACGTCACTTAATAGAAAAGACAAGTTTTTTGTGCCAAATATGTAAATGCGGTTGCTGCCAGGGTATCTAACTTTGGTTTCCTGAACTCACTACTATCGACTGTTTTGAACAGGATGAAGAAAGTCTGATCTTAAAAAAATAGACTGAGAATGAAGTAAGAAAAACAAGAAGGGAGTTACATGGAAATTAGACCTCTGGGCTGTTGTTCTTTTTTTCCCACCAAACCCTCTTTGAGGTGAAGTATCCATCACTTTGTCAATCATGACAGATAACAGTGTCATCTTCTTATTTCTCTCAGCATTTCAGCTTTTGATATTTGGAGAGCTCCGGGCCATTTGAACTGTAATGCAAACTCAAGGGCGTAAACAGACTGTTTCTATTCAAAGCCAGTAACGTTTATCCTGGTTGATGTAATCTCACAACTGCTTACAAAACCTGCCTTCTCAAGATCAGTGGCGACTTTTCACATATCTTCTGTTTTTATAAACGAATGTGTTGATGCCAATATATGAATATATCTATAGGCCTTTCAGTGCATATTTATATATATATATATATATACACACATTTATATTATCACCCTAAATAAGTTTAGTTGTGGACAGTTACTAAACAACATCAGCAAAAGCCATAATATAAAAAAGAGGGTCACATCTCCTTTGCAGGTCTCACTACCACCTTGCAAACCTTCCCTTTCTGTAGTTAGACCTGTTTTGATAGAAGAAAGAAGCTTTACTGGTCACGTACACAATCACACAGAGTACAACATGCAGGGAAATCTGTCATGTCCGAGCTGCGGACAGGCTGCAGACGTAGCCGTGCCATTCCAGGGCTTGGTGTTTGGCATGGGGGGCTAGCCAGGACCCTTACTGGATACTGGGAGGGAATTGAACTTGCTACTTCTGCTTCAAAGGTGTGTGATCTTACCACTACACTATGCTGATGTGTGGATTTGAGACAGGGGCACAAACAAAAAGACAGGAGGTGCAGATTGAGGTGGCAGAATCGAAAGCGACTAGATTTTTATTGGGAATGATCACAGTGAACTGGATTAGAAAGGAGCACATCAGAAGGAGGTGAAGGAGGACATGCAGAGGGCTGGCATGACGGTAGAGGATGCTCGGGATAAGGTGAAATGGAGGCGGATGATCTGCTGTGGCAACCCCTAAAGGGACCAGTCAGAAGAACAACAACAACAATGAAGATGAGAGTCAGCTCATCAAAACTTTCCACTTTATAAGGGAACTAGGATGATGCACACTCTCACCATCCTGATTTGCCATTTTTACACATTTTTACAACAAATGTGAAGGAATTTAGATTTTCTGACAACATAGTGTACAAGAGCCACAAGAGGCTAGTCAAAAATATGATGTTAATCAGTTCCCTTAGTGTAATCTAAACTGTTTATAACAACATTTTGAATTTGAATTTATTTATTGAAACGGGACAGTGCATGTTAATGAACATATATCAATGTAAATATGTCAGATTCAGACAAAAGGCTACTTTTCATCTGTAGTCCCTGGCAGGTCAGACAAAAACGAGAAAATAAGGAATTTAGCACAACATCAGACAATGTAAAGCAATCTAGTCCAGGCAACAAATGCATAAAATTACAACAGAAATGCAAAAAACATATAACATCACACACAGTAATATGAAACTATTGATCACAGCTCTGAACAAAAAGGTTTTGATACACGTCTCTCAGTTCCTCACATTTTTTCATCTGTAAATCAGGTGAAAGAGTTACTGGAATGACTCACGGCTACAAATGAACCCAAATCTATGTAAAACAGTGCCAACTGCAGACCTTACTATGCTGAGGAGGCAATGTGGGTCTCCCACCAAACCATCTGACAAATGGGCTCCAACATTAATTGGAAGGTTCGTGGTTCAATCCCCAGGCTTTGCTGGTCTGTCTGTCAAAGTGTCATTAAGTGGGTTATTGAACCACAATTGCACTCCCAGTGTGTGTGTGTGTCCATGTGTGATAGATAATGGGCTAAAATGCTTAGAATAAGAGCTCTGTATGGGTGAAATAGGTGACAGTATCTAACTAAATCATCACAAGCATCATGCAGTTACACTCTAATATCTGCAAAAAGACGTACAGTACAGCGTAAATCTGTAAAATAATTATTTTAGCCAAATGATTTTTTTTTACTCGACAACTGTCTGAAGCTACATGGTTAACATTTCTAATGTTGTGTGAGCACTAATCATCTGTCTAGTTCACAGTGTTAAGGGCAGCTTCTGTGAGCCGTGACCTGCTGATTGACAGGTAACCTGCAGGGAAAGAGGCCAGGTATGCACGTAGCTTTTCCCTCCATCCTGACACGCGTGAACACCTGATAGGCAGTGACAGGAAATCACAAAGCCCTGATTTTGTTTTCAGAGTAGGAATTTGAATAAAAGTTAGAACAGCAGAAAACAACAAATACGTCTTTATTTAGTTTCTACAGCACAGATGAAGCTGAAAAAAGCAAGATAAAAAGAACTTCTCACTTGCCAGACTACAGACGGCACGTTTGCCTCCCCGTGTCTGCAGGGTATTTATGCTAACAGATAAGTCTGTTTATATTTAACACTTGTATAGGATTTTTACACAAATACACTCCCACCACCGCGACCGTTAACTGTTTCAAGCGTGTCATCACACGTACTGACGTGGAAAGAGGGGAAGAAGCAAAGCCATGAAAATGCAAAGTTTTTCTCTTTGTGTGAATAAAATACACATAATCTCATCTAATGCAAATATCCAAGTCCAGAATGACCTGCTTGAAAAACACACCCAGTGAGGAACTTTACATACTGTATATTGCCTCTTTATTTTTCTTTCCTGCTTGTACACTCGTGTATTTCTCTTTGGTGCAGACGTTGACATGTCATTAAAACCCAGAATCCAGACAAAAGGTCGCACTGCTCGTTGCGGATTTTCAGCCATTTATTTAAAAAGTGGTTTATGTGTTTGTTTTAAATTTATGCTTGCATAGTTTGTCCCGAGAGGCTACACAAGAACTCGGTTATTCTACAAAGGTGAACTGTGTGAATGAGTGTTGAATGGCTGAATTTGTTAGGGAAGAACAGCGTCTCTCGGCTCTTCCCTGAGGGTTGAATCTGCCGCGTAGCGATCTATTTTAGAGTGTTTTTAAACCTCAGAGAAGAGGAGGTTTTATTAGTTTTTTCTTGCCCGCCTTGCACTTTTCAAGGTTGGCAAGAAAAACAAAGTCAAATAAAGGGTTTTGGAAACATGGGTATATTCTTACAACTTTATACTGTGTCATAATGAGACATGATGAAGACATGGCAGTGGAAAGGGATACTGAGTGATACCAAAGTTATGAATGCAGAGGTTTAGTTAAGTGACTTTGAGAGTTACCAGGTTACAATGCAATTATTAACATAATTAAAGCATGATGGTAATATAACATGGGCAGTGTAATTAAGTTTACCCCACGTTATTGGACAGATCAAAATACAGAAACCTATAGTACATATACAGTGATAAAGGCATTCGTATAAAATGTATATACTCTATAAATTGGAGCTGCATTCTTACTTTCAGCACTGATACGTACACATCTAATGGCTACGTTGCATCTGGGGCAACTCACGTTCAGTACCTTGCTCAAGGACACTTCAACACGTAGACTGCAGGAGTCAGGGATTAACTCACTGACCTTCTGATTGGCAGACAACTCACTCTCCCACCTGAGCCACAGTTTGTGTGAGTTATGGAAGCAGTTTGTAATAATAGCCGACCAAACACCGACCTATTAGAGCAGCCTTGTGCACTTTCTATCATACAAACGTTCTCCAACCAAATTTGACCATAAACACTCAACGAGTACCCAGTAATTTAAGCTATGTCAGCTGAAAATATTATTTTAAAACAACGTAAAATGTATTCAAATATTAGAAGACGGTGGGTTAAACTAAGAAGAACTCAGGTTGTATTATTCTAGCTGTGCATTCACTGCATATACCATATGCAATTCGGCACTCTGTCATGAATGATTTCTTGAATGAATTGCTCTTTCGAACGCCTACATCCACTCTGCTTTTTTCTCACTGATGGCTGTCGGCTTGAAATTGCTTGAAAATGTGGAGAAAATGTGAACTCTAGAAGATTTGTGCATTTAAAGTGGATTTGTGTATTTTTATTGTGTAAAGTGTGCAAATAAAGAAACCGTGTCTCCTTACAATAAATGAGACCGTTTTTATAGTGATATGTATTATAAAAGAATTGCCTACAGCAATAAAGATAACAGTCAAATTTTGTTGTTCTTGATGTAAATATAAGGCAAAGTGCTTGGATTAAACCGACACCTGTAGCTTGACTAATAAAAAAAGACGTTGCCTGGTGCAGGGGAAAATGCTCTCAGAAAATTGACACGATCCTCAATGAAAATATTCATTTACATGATAAGGAATCACATTTTTGCTGTCCTCTACTTTTTGTTCTCTATCAACCTTCCTCACCTATTTTTATCTCTACTGTCTGTAATGTCTGCAAACATGCGGTTGTCTGACCTCAGGAAAACCCTTTTTTCACTGCAGTCACACACCACAATGGCCACACACTTGTTTACTTTTTCGATTTTGTGGACCATTATTCAGGTTGGTTTTCCCCTGAGTACAGAATTTGATATTGGTCCAACTTCAGTTGGTCTGAAGCAGAAAGAAAAAACTGAAAACAGCCACTCCTTGCTTGCTCACACACACACAAAGACGTTTTTAAAAGGTAGGCAAATGAGATGGGGAAGAACCCACACCTTTTCATTACCGTAAGTGGTCCTTGGTGGTTTGGCTGGTGAAAAGATGAGGCTGCTTTGATCCATTCATTGATGTGTTTGAGAAACAGTCTATGACAGATCATCGTTTATTAAACAGCATTTCCAGTTTATTTCAAACGTGCATATTTCCTATTAATTACTGTTGGAAATAGTAATTGTGTTTCTGTGGTTTTTGCTAACTTTAAATTTGTGCACCTCTGTTGTTTCCATTTAAGGAAAATGGAGTCACACAAAACAACACAAACTTATGAGCACATGTACCCTGTGGCATTCTAGAAAAAAAGTGCACATTTTTATGTTAATTATTTAAAGTGTTTGTTTCCTGTCTGATCAAAGGTGAACGCAGAAATTAGCTGCTATTTCGCTGTTAAGGATATTCATCCATGCATGGCGATTTGTTTACATATTTGAGGCTGGCTGTGAAAATCTATGTGTTTCCACATATAAGCTCCCAAATGAACGACTTAGCAAAAAATAAAATAAATAAATGCTGTTCTGGAGCTTGCAATTCATCCCTCATAAGCTAAAAGCTATTACAGATAGCAAAACGATCTAAATGAACAACAAAAATAGTCTTAACTGCTTATTCTGTTCAGTGTTGTAACTCAAACAGACTCTAGCTTTCTCTGTTAATATATGCGTTGAATGCTTTTAAACTTAAATGTGCCAACATGCCTTGCAAAGTTAATGTAATTGCGGTGCAGGTTATGTAACTGTGATTTTTTTTTCAGGGGTTTTTATAAATAAACCTATCACTTTTGTCTCTTTTTTATGCAATGGCATGCTATTAAGATGACACATCGGGCAATAATGTCAACATGTGGCACATTAACATATGCGGTTCCTCTCTCCCCATCTCTCTCGCGCTCTGTGGTTGACGGAGGTGATGTGAAAGTAGACAGATGGGGTTGGCAGCCAGACAACAGGCTGTCATCCTCTGTGTCTGTTACTGGGCTCTTTTTCCCTCACTACCCTGTAGCTCTTCACCAAGCCATGTTCCCTCTGTCTTACAAACCATTTCCTCTCTCACACTTCTCACCCTATCTGCATTTTTTTTCACTCTTTAGCCAAAAATTCATTGCTCACCCCCCTCATTTCATTCCTCTCCACTCTCTTGCCATTCTTTTACCCAGTACCATTATGGCAAAGCACTAACAGAGGCCTTCATTAAATGTCAATTATACACCAGAGACCACACAGTGGAAGGAGAAGACACAATGATTTCTGACCCCGAAAGGTCAACATGCTTATGGGCATTCAACTTTTTTTTTTTTTTTTTGGAGAACAGTCTGTCAACTCTGAGCCCCTAGAAAACCTTAGTAGAACACCTTAGTAGTAAATAAATAAACGCATAAATAAAAAAAGACATAATAGAACAAAATTAAGGTGTGTTTGCTGCTTTTGAAAAACAGAAACAAGCAGGCTTGATTTGTTAGTACCATTGCAGAAAAAAAAGATCGTGTGAGCATGGAGCATGGGAATATTGTGATCACACATCTGTGCACCCTGCGTACTCCCTGGAGTGTTCCAGTGTATGAGACTCATACCTCAGAGAAGACCAGGCCAGATGGTGTGTGTTGGTTGGGAGGGGGACGCCTCATAAGTCTCCATTCAGACAAGCTGTGCAGTGTGGACATGCCCCCAGCTCTAAATAAACCTGTGGCAGCACCCAGGGTGGAGTCTATAGCTTCAACAGTATTAGACAGGAGGAGGATAAAGTGTATGAAGAAATGCATCACAAGAGCCTTTTTGATGTTTTTGTTGCATAGTGTGTCCTGACACATATTTTATCCTGAACTACATGTTGGTATACCGTTCACCTCATTGTACGCAGCGGTGCAGCTTCATTTTTTTCTGCAACCGTGCATCTCCACTGTTGCAGAAAAACAATATCTCTCTGGAGTGTTATGTATCCAAATTACAGGATATTACAGATTTTCTGCATTTGCGTGCAGAGACAGAGTGGGCAATAAATGTGAAGAGGCAACAGAAAGATAGCGAGCTGTCTGCATGTAACAAGGTCAAAAGAATAAATGAGTGCACATCCCCCAAAGAGTGCAGTATATTTCTGAAGAAGCATGAACTGCAGAACAACTGAAATTCACCTAATTTCTGTCTGAGCTGGGTGAATAAGAACACCTCTACCACTTGAGAGATGTACCATTGGGAGGTTTGTGGAGAAAGTTCCCGGGACACATGCAAACCCACCGGCACAGCAGTTTTATCTTTTCCTCTTTTTATCCAGGGAAGCGTTCCCAGATTACTAATGCATCTCCCTGTCAGCAAAGGCTGAAAATAGGTGAGTGCTGACCCACTTAATCAGACTTGTACTGACCCCTAACTAAGGTGAGAGCTTGCGTTGGTCTAGAGCTTACAGGAATTGCTCACATCATGTGTGTCCTGCTCTCTTTTATCTGAAATTGCAGCGAGGTGGCACTATAGGTAACTTTAGAACAGAGCTAGTGGATTTGAGGATAATCTAGTGTATCAACACAAAGGTCATGGTATCCCTGTTGCAACACTTTCCCACCCTCTGTGCTCGTTTAAAGGTAGGGTTCCCTGCGCACAGATTGTTTGTCCAGCTAACAAGTTTAAAGGTTTCTGAAAAGTGGACAGACGTGACAGAGGGGAGATTCTCGTGGGAGACTGATGGTTAAGTTCAGCTGGCTTGTTGACCCGTGTCTACCCTTTCTATCATTCTCTATGTCCTTGTAGGTGCCCTTCTGTGCCCCTTGGTCACCACCTCTGGCCTTCTGGCCCCTGATGTCCACCCCCAGTGTACTCCTGTCCACCCACTGTGCCCTCTCAAAGAGCTTGAGGGTCAAGGCAGCAGCCCTTAAGGTGAAAATGCATCTCGTCTCTGGCCTGTTTGTTCAAGGCTGCCATTATGCTGGGTGTGATCAAGCAACCAAGTTCAGCTCCAAGATAAACCAACCACCCCCTCACCCCCTCTGCTCTGTGTATCCCCAGGGAGATGCACCCCCATGCAGTGTCTCCTCTCTTTCACTGCACCCCATCTCTGGCAGAGGACCTGCTCCCTGTTTATTCTCTTTTCACTACCCTCTCATTTGTATTCTCCTTCTTTTTTTTTACCCATGTGCGCTACTCTTTCTCATAACCCTTACCCATTTCAAGGTACTTCATCCTCCACGTTCCCTCCTCTTTCTCGACACTCCTATTTTGCATGGATTTTTATTCCGCTCTCATCTTTTCCCCTCCCTTTTATCTTTAATCTTCTGTCTCTCTATCTCCTCTCTGATCTTCTTTCCTCCCTCCATCTCTTTTTCAACGTATCCTAGACACCCCATAGTCTGGAAACCGGCCCATCCCGGCCCTGCCCCTGAGGCCCTCTGCACAGCCCCGTGGGTAATGGGCATTGTGTATTCCCACTGATCCCTGACGGGACCATATTGTGCCTCGGCGGGATGTCAGAAGCATAAAAGCCAACCGGCCTGCCACATTGTCTCACACTCCAAATGAAGAAGTTCCTCCTCTGGCTCCCAACACAGCCTTGAAATGTCAAAAGAGAGGGAGGTGGTATAGCATCGTGGTGGTGGCGATGATGTGTGTGAGGATTGTTTTTCTTCCTTTCTTCGGTGGGCATGTGAGGCTCTTGTCGTTGCAGACGAAGACTGTGTTTTACTTATTAATGCATCAACAATACACTTATTTAGATCCAAATCATAAAGGCATCTATGAGAGAGTGTGTACTCAAACATGTCTTAGAAACACTAAGACTTTACTGACAAACTATTTGCCCAACCATGTTGATCTTCTGTGCTGTGACATCCTTCACACCACGGCCATCAAAGGTATGATTCAGATACTGATTATGTGCAGCTATATAAATATAGATAAGAAGCGTCACGGGAAGGTCTTTACCTATCACACAGCAGGAGTAATTGCAAAGAGACGTGCTATTCAGACCTCTTTGCCAGCCTGTGCCTATCTAATAAAAGTCAATATTAACTTTCCAAAGATAACCTGGTGCTTTGACCCCCGCTTCAAATTTTCTGTGGTATTCTTAGTGGTTTGACCTTGAGCTAATTTTCTTGATTTACTTCTATCACTTACTGTTGGACAAAGATGATTTATGGGAAACAGATTTCACACTGAGCTAAATTTGGCTTTATCTCCAAAACGTTGATGATCATTTTTAAATGATCTTATAGCTTTAAACACATTTCATGGTTGTATCAACAAGATTTAACATAGATCTAGTAAACTGAAATATTATCATCTCATGATCTTATAAATCAGAAAAAGAAGGATAGCCTAACTGGTATTGGATCTTCATCTAAATAGAAAAAGGAAAATAAAATAAAAATCCCAACTATTGCACGGAGTGGTCTGAAATCTCAAACATACGCACAAACAGAGGTTCTTTATTTTAGTCAGGTGCTACTCTGGGATTAAAAAAACAACAACAGATATTTTAAATGATAAAGTACATAAAAAGCAGTTAGATGTTAGATAAAAGTTAGTAAAGTTAACAAACTTGTCAGTTCCGCTAATGATTGTTTGATCATTAAAGCAAATCCCTACAAATTTTAATTTTAAAATGCCAAAATTCCACTTGATACAGTTTTTTGGGTCATATAGCTAATTTCCCCGACTCGACACCTGTATGGGAGGCAATTATTTTTGTAATTCACCTGTTTTGATTTTGTTTAGAGTTTTTATAAATGATTTATAAGCATGAATCTTAGGGTAATTTGGGGCTTTTAACAATTTCTTTGATCTGTGATTTTTCCAGTTTTGAATGATTGTAGAACATACATTGTGTGCAAATTTGCTTTATTTGGAATTTTCTTTGACAGGTTCAAAAGTACACAGAGAAAGCAAGAAACCAACAAACTCAACAGTTTGGGGTTTTAAGGCAACTCGTTTTAATATACACTCTGATTAGCTTTCATTGTCAGGAGTGGGTGTCTGGTGGATGAAATTCCAGCGGGCTAGAGGTCTTTATCATCGTACGGGAAAATATTAAACCTGACTTTCTCATTCACAAATGCAAAATCATTATCTGAATATAAATCAGTGTTTCATTTTGTTTGTCCATAGAAAAAACCAGCATTGTTATATATCTACTTCAGATTACTTTGATATAAGAACATTAATTTTAATTTAAGTTTTAGAAACAATTTAAGAGTATACAAACAGCTGCTTCAGCATAGTTTGCACTATATCCCTTTAAAAGAAGCTAGTGACAAAGTTTTATTGTAGTGCTGTTTGAATAAAATATTTGTTATAGGTCTGCATAATTATGGCCAATTATGGCCAACATAAATACAGTATCAATACTGAGGATCATGATTATGCGTCACAATTGTTTATACATTTTAGTGACAAAAATCCATCCATCCATCCATCCATCCATCCATCCATCCATCCATCCATCATCCATCCATCCATCCATCCATCCATCCATCCATCCATCCATCCATCATCCATCATCCATCATCCCTCATCCATCCATCCATCCATCCATCCATCATCCATCCATCTATCATCCATCCAACCATCCATCCATCCATCCATCCATCCATCCATCATCCATCCATCTATCATCCATCTATCATCCATCCATCCAACCATCCATCATCCATCCATCATCCATCCATCCAACCATCCATCCATTTGTTTTAAAGCAGTAATTGTTTTATTAACATAAATTAAGTGCATTTCACTACTAGATATTACTAAGTAGGTACAAGAAGCTTAATGAAGTTTTCTATGTGGGCAGGAGTGTAAATAAGTGTATTTTCCTGTCAGCAGTCAGGTCAACAGGTTGTTTGGGAGTACATCTCGAAGGCTGAGCAGACTGACCTATAGTGTGAGCACTGTTGCACTGACTGTGGCCCTACAGACATGACCAAAGTTCAGAGGGCTTGGCTGGATATTGGGCCCTGCTATGCATAGACTTTCAGACACCCTGGAGTGAGGCTGTTTCTGCATGTCTACTCTGAAAACAGCTAACCTCTGCAATACTGGCTCTACCAAAAGCCCACTCTTGAAAATGATGGCATTTTCTTCTCAATACTAATTAAAGTATTCCTCTCAGTTTTCACATCTTATCATCTCTGTTGTTTACTTTTTTAGCTGCTGCTGGTTGTAGGATTTGTTTTAACTGATTAAAATAGGGGGTTTGTGTGCTACATGGTCCTCACACACTCATTTAGGTCATCATTTCTATTGGTTTTGATAACTCCATGCTCACAAAGAAAGTCACACGCATGCACAATGCATTTTGGTGAGAATGGAAACATAACTTGGGCTCACTTTAAGAGATAGGGTGAGAAATTGCGCCATTTAAGAAGCTCTCAAACTGCAGCCAGTACTCCTCTGCAGCAAAAGGAGCCATTTCAACTGTAGCTTGCCTCCACCAGTGTGTGAATGTGTGTGTGAATGGGTGGATGGCTGGGTGTGTAAAGCGCTTTGGGGTCCCTAGGGGGGACTAGTAAAAGCGCTATACAAATAAAGACCATTTACCATTTACCATTTACCATTTTTCAGGTGGGCAAACCTGGAACACCCCGGAGAGATTGTTTCTCTCAGATGGCTAAGGAATGCCTCGTTATCCTCCAGGAAGAGCCGGAGGCAGTGGTTGGGGAGCAAGAGGTTTGAGCATCTCTGCTTGGAATGCTGTTATTGCAAGCTGGACCCAAATAAGCGGAAAGAAATAGAGTGAGTCATATATTTTTAGAATACTAAAAGATCGTAATGAGCTCGTAAGAGATTTTGCATGCTCTTTATTTGTTTGTAATCAGGCAATGGGACTACAGATGTTTTATTACCAGTTTCGTTTAGTCATGATTGCAATTTGTGCTGAATACAGTGCAGAACTGAAATAATAGACATTATACAGAGTAAATATGCCTTTTAAAGTTACAGTGCTTAAAGAGGAGATTCCGAGGTTGCTTATCTATCTCTGCTCTTTATGCATTGTTAGATTTTTTTTAAAAATTGATTTTCATGTGTTCCCAGATCTCAGAAATATCCAAGAAGAAATAAAGCTAAGCTTAAAACGCAGTATTTTGATAAAATAAGATGAATTTAATTTTGTGAAAAATGTATATGTGTGAGATGAGAATTGTAAAACTGATATGAGTGGTGGAATATGAGAATTTCTGGCCCCTTTCTGCTCCAGGGGTATTATTCATTATCCACACAGTTCGTATGAACCTCTTCTGTCAAATTCACACTTGGTTTTACATTTCATCTGCCCCACCATTACTTCTACCGTCTCCCTTGCTTTTTGTCTCGTTTTCCTTCCCCTTCTGCTTTTTCGGAGTTATCGTTCCATTCTGCAGTAATGAGCGCGCTGTTGCTGCAGGCCTGTCCGTGCTCTGTATTAATCCTTCCTTTCAGCTGGAGGGCCATTTAGAGCACAAGCACCCAGAGCTTATTTCAAAATTTAATTAAACATTCTTGGTGTTGCTGTTTGACTCTGCGCTTTCTTTCTTTTTCTTTCAGACATGCATATGCTTGCATACTCACACATACATTTTTTCTTTACTGTCTAGGCCCCGCCTGCTGGCCTTTACGTACAAGCCTGTAAAGAGTTGGGATAGTAAAAACACCCGAACCCATATTCTAAACAGACACCTTTTACTATTTCATGAAAAATACTGTCTCATTTTGAATTTCATGAATTTGATGCTGGCAACACGTCCCAAAAATTTGGGATAGGGCTGAATTACTGCCGTGTTTCGACACCTTTTCTTTGAACAAAAGTTACAAATGTTTAGGAACTGAAGTCTTCAGTCACTATGTTTTCCAAAAAGAATTTCAAAATTTGATTTGTCAGACCACAGAACAGATTTCTGTTTTGCCTCAGTCCATTTTAAGCTTTGGCCCAGATAGGGGAGTAGAACTTCTGGATCATTTTGACTTATCCTTTCTTCTATACACGACTGAGCTTAAATGTGCATTTGTGGATACTACAGTGAACCGTCTTTATGGACAGTGATTTCTGGAAGTGTCCCTGAGACCACGCAGTGATTTCCATATTTTTAATGTGCTGCCTGATAGTCCAAAGATTGCAAACATTCAATACTGATTTTCAGCCTCGTTTGCGCACAGAGATTTCTCCAGAATCTTACGATAATATTATGTACTGATGATATATTAAAAATCAACTGAGGAACATTACTCTGAAATTATCCTACAGTTTGTAGATGAAGATTTGTTGCAGATTGGTGAAATTCTCCCACTCTTAACTTCCGATAAATTCTCCTTCTATAAGATGCTCCCAGCTGTCAGCCTAGCCCACATCCTGGATGATCATCAGTCTGTCGCAGAGCTAATGAAGAGACAAGTGTTCACACTCAAATTCACATTAATAGTGAATTTAGAATCCACAGTTAATCTAACCCTTCTAACTGGATGTCTTTGGCCCTTCTGTGGTTGCAGGAGTACCTGCAGAAAAACTTCGCAAACACACGGAGATCATGCAAACTATGCACAGAAAGACCCTTCATGAAGTTTAATTCAGTTTTTATTTATATAGCACCAAATCATAATGTTGCCTCAAAACAGAAAACCCCAACAATCGTATGACGCCGCCTAAGAGCAAAAGCTGTGGCAACAATGGGAAGGAAAAACTCCCTTTTAACAAGAAGAAACGTCTGGCAGAACAAGGCTCAGGGAGCGATTCTATCTGGCAGATGGATGCTGTTTCATCAAACTGCTATTTGATTTACCAATTAACTTAATTACTTCCAAAAAATGTTCCAAAAATGCAAATTTTTCCAGTATTTTTGCCCTTGTATCAACTTTTTAAAAATGTCTCACTACCAAATAAACATTTTTGTTTTCTATGTTCTATTGTGAAGAGAACCTTACAGTCTTCCAGCTTTCAGGGAACTGGGGTTGTGTAAGAAAATCTTCCATGACTGTGTGTCAGCTTTTGCTCGCTGTTCTAAAATGTCACGGGTGCTGCCTCATACATGCACGGTTGATACATTTGATCATCTATCATACTTCAGTTCATTTTTTAACACTGGCATCAGTGATTCAGCATGTCATTAAAATGTGTCAGTCATTCTTCAGTCAATCAAATGTTTATTATACCCAGTGAGTCCTCACAGGTGCATTGGAGAGGCTTTTATGAATCTTTACAAGGTAAAGAGTTGCAAAATAACCATATTATTCCTCTACTTAGTGATTAGAGGAGGGCAATTTTAGCATTTGACAGGGTGGAATTTGCTCCTGGCATATCCTCAACCTCATGTGGTTCAAAGAGTTGAAAGTCTATAAATCAAAACACTATTTCATCACTATTTTACCTCACATTAACCCAACAGTTCATGTAATTCACTGTGTAGCCACGAAAGTACACAGTCTTGTGCAAATAGATATCTGAGACAATCATGCAAACAAATTTCTTGCCTGCAACTTTGATGATTTATTTTGTGTGTGTTGTTTGTGTGGTTAGCTTGGCTTGGCACAAGTGTGGCAGGTTGTCATGGCATTACGATAAAACTCTCTAAGCTCTAAACCTTATTAGGCGATTGGATTTTGTCTTTCGTAAACATGAATGTACAAGGAGCTGGTCTTACATGTATGTAGACAAGCTCTTACATACATAAACAAACACCATAAAAGCAAACAGATGGACAGGTGTACGGCATTGCTCTGGTCAGTTATGCTCATCAACCAATCAGGACGGTGAGTTGGTCAATATAAGTTCTTTCTTGCCAATGAAATGATGAGGAGGACCAGAATACACAGCACTTGTTCCACCTCCCTGTGAATGTGTGTTATCTTTCCTAGACTAACACAGGCCCTCATTCATACTCAGGTCTTTATAACTGGCCAAAGAAAGACTAATTTGGGTGGAGGTTTTTTTTTGTCGGAGGGGGGCAGCGTGGGGGAGCTGTATTGTTTGCCTAATCCGTAGTGACTGGGAAGTTGTACACTGTGCAAATAGTGCATATTTGAGCAGCTCCGCTCCAAAGTAAAGCTCCTTCTGCCTTAAACGTTGAGATAAGCACTAGGCTTGGTTTTATTCAGAAAGCACTGTCTTAACGGTCATATTTTTTTGCGGTGGGGGGGTTTTCTCGTGGCATTTTGTCTTTTGTCTTATAACAGATCAAATAGTGTCACAGGGAATATTTTGTGTTGTTGTTGGTTGGGACAATTTTTATTTTACAACAATTTAGCTTCGCTCTTTGAGAGAAACTTTCAGGTGAAGTTTTTAAGAAAGAGCTAAAAAGCTGTGATTGATTTAGTTACTCCAAAATGTCCTATGTGATTGGATGTTAGGGCTTTAATCCATTTCTAAAATGACAAACTGATAGCCATCTTTAAACAGTAGTCTGCCCGTGAGGAACCCACCTACCTTCACAAACACACTTCCATCAAATGGGTCAATAGGCAATCATGTCATTGGCAACCTTGACCAATTACTTTAGAGTCAGCAAAGTTTTGTCAGTCATTCTGTAAGTTAGATGAAGTCCGGATTCACGAGTCTCATCTGGGGCAGCGGGATCCCCTTTTACTTTTTATACTGCTGCAATATTTTGTGCAATGGTGAAGTGCTCTATTCTAAAGAGAGGAAATGGAACATGTCTGTGAAAGTGGGTTGTACAGAGCAGGGTAAGCAGGGCACAGTCAGAGTGTTTGTGGGTTTGATAGTAACCTGGCACTGTCAGGCCTCGTTGAAACGTTTACCCTAGCGTATGTGGAACAGATAGGCTCATGTTGTTGCCCCGGGCTTCATGCCGAGTGCTCTGACAACGTGTCAGTGTAATTATAAAAGTTCTGACACAATGCCTTCTCAATGTTTCTTGCTGCATGGCCCAAGGCTGACTTTTACCAGTGCTACATTACATTAGCATAGCACTGCTTTCAAACACTGCAGACGTTCTGGGTTGGAGTGCACCAAAAGGTTTGATAAGGAGTATGAGTACCAACAGCTAAATCTGGTGTTTATTCATTCATGTTGAAGGCTCAGTAAATTCAGACAGCTGCAGCATTTAGAGGCATTGTATTACCATTTGAATTATTGCGATAGATCTCTGCATCAGAACTTTAAAGGCCTTGTGTAGTTCAGGCCTTTCCTAATCGTCCTGTCATCTGCATAGAACTGCATAAAACTGCTGCTCACAATGGAAGCGCAGATCAACACCAACAAGGCTAACTTGTCTAACAAAGTGCTGCTTTATTTCTGCCACCCTTTAAAACACACAAGCTATAATCTATGGGGGGAGTGTTTGGATTTGTGGTCTGAATCTTTCAAAAGCAGTGCTCCCCTTTCTTCCCTTTTTGCTGTATTGAGGAATTCCCTTATCTTGCCTCACCAGTGGTGTAGCACAGAAAAGAGCAGGCCGCTTCATTGTCAATCCCTTAGAGTTCCAGTCTTGTTTGATAATGTTTTCTGTGGGTCACTTGACAGCCCCCCCGTTCCTTCTCTTTTTTCCACCCCTCCATGCCCTCTCATTGTTTGCCTCTTCTATTATTCTCCTAACCAGATTCAGGGTGTTTTTGAGGTGTTTGGCAGGGGGATGGAGGGGGATATTGAGAAGTGGGATGAAGGGAGGATAGAGAAGTTTGTCATTGGTTTGAGAAAGAGAAAGGCCTCAGTCTGCTAGCTGCCAGCCAGGGTGAACCTAAAAGGCACCGAACCATATGGAGCCTCCCGACAATCAAATTACTATTTTCTCACCTCTTCTTCTCCCACACTTTGTCCTTCTTTCTTTTTATTTTCTTAAAGAAATTAGTGCAGACGTCTGCATTTTTCACCCCAAGGCATGGGGTACAAGTGAAAGATGTGACCAAATTCCACCAAATGAGATCACCTCTTGTCCATCAAACCCTAATGAATTCTCGGGGGGCAATAATGCTTGCTCTAAAGGTGAAAGCCCAGAGTTAGCCAACATTCTCAAGATTAAAAACAAAACAATATATAGCATTGCATAGCATAAAATAACATCTATATCCAATATATCCATGCTTAAAGTCTAAACAAATTGTTTTTGCAACATATGACTTAGCAAAAGCAAGCAAAAGGTTTTACTCTATAAGAATGTTTTCAGTTGAAACAATATTAGCTGAACTTAAAGACCTTTTTGCACCTGCAGCAAAATGTCTTCACGATCTCGTGTGCGAGCTGCTTCTGTTTGCCATGGTTACAAGCTTCCCTCTCATCATTTAAATGGCCAAGGTGAGTGGAGAATAACCGGGGGGTGTTCCATGGGACAAGAAACATGCACGTGTTTTGGGCTAGAACTCACGCCAGAGTCAATGCCTGGGTGGCCAATTAGCAAAAAGAAAAGAAAAGACCCTGTGCCATCAACCAATGACGGCTGTTCAGGCAAAGAAGGGTGATGTTTTTTTTTTTTAAAATGTTTTCCTCTCCCTTTCCTCCCTCCCTCCCCGCGTTCCTCTTTTTCTCTCTAACTCTGTCAACTTGGTGTCCACGGCAAAACTCTGTCGGAATACCCAATGAGGATTACAAGAGTGGGAGCAATGGCTTTCTAGAGTTGTGTGTGCGTGTGTGTGTCTGTGTGTGTTTATGCATGTATGTGTGGCTATGTGTGTGTGTGTGTCTCACTTGTTTGTGGAACAAAAATGTCCTAGTGTGTCCCAAGACAGACATTTGGCTGTGTCCCATTGGCTATAGAGGATTACAAACCCTCTCTTTGCCTCTTCACACTGGTCCACAGTGCTTCACTCCCCCTGGCTAATGACCCAGTGAGACACATTCATTCCTTCGAATAGACCCCAGATCTGGGCTCATCTCTGAAATTTCCTCTACATTAGGCATTTAAACTCCAGGGAGTGATCACCAAGAAACTGGGAAAGACATCCTTGGATTCTTGTAGCCCCCCGCCCCCCCTTATTGCTTATTGGGTTCACAAAAGACAACAGGTAGCAGCGAGCAATTGATTTTACTGAGCAATCACAAATTCTCATTTATTCCAAACTATTCCGTAATCTCTAAAGCAGAACCTAAATGCAGCATTTATCTCACTTGTTCATGGCTTGAAGGCAAACGCTGGTGCTTACAGTGGCAGTGGGAAACCTGACTGTAGACTAGCAAACTTCGGTAACTGCTCAGTATCACATACAAGTGTTGCTTCCAGAGAGCAACAAGGTGGCGGTTTAAGCACTGTTAGCTGCATTTCACATTAATGATTCGGGAGTAGACGGGGTGTAAGAGAGACCTGTGGGAGCCTGTCTTCTACTCCGCTTTGCTTCATCTTCTCTCTCTGGCCCTCCAGATATTCAACTGAGCTGATCTTCCCTGATGCTACAGCAAGCCCTGAACATGTTACTTCCAGCAATACAACCTATTTCTATAAATCAGGATAGAGAGGAATGCAACCAATGATAGGAAAATCAAAGAGGAATAAAAATTTGTTTTGATCAGAGGGTTTATTTAAATGCAGAATACGACTATTCTATACTTTTAATATATCCATTTGTTGTAAAGTAAACACCTAGAGGCTTTCTGTGCATGCATGACTCATATATCACTGTTAATACTGCTCTGAATGACCTCTTATGGGTTTTTTTCAGTCCTGCATTGCTTGTTTTCACTCTGCCGCAGGGGAGCGTTGCATCAAAATCTGAGTTAATGTTAGCAGGCTTGCAGTGTCCCAATTAAACTTCCCGACAAACACATTTTAAATATACCAAATACACACCTTGCATTTGTTTAGAAGTATAACATATGCAATTGTGTATTTGAATGACTGTATTGGTGGAGAAGCAGCTTGTTTAAATGACTCCAGCCCTTGCTGCTGAAATTGAGAATAACTAATGAGTGTGTGCCGATTGCTATGCACTCAGATGTGTGCAAGCATGCCATTTTTGTGCGTGTGCGTGTGTGTGTGTGTGTGTCTTGAGTGTACGGGATACGTGTTGAGGAGCGCAGGCCTGGAGAGGGGTGCTGCTACCGCATTCGGGTCTTTGTGGCTCTCTGTGAAGCGGGGTCGACCTTGTGGGGCTCTCCTCTGGGGCTCAGACAAAGCCAGTGCAGGATTATCCACCCCGGGACAAAGTGTGTGATTACCATGAGAAAACCGCCAGCTCCAGCCCCATACCCGAGGACTGCCAGGCCTGCTGGAGAGGTGGGCCGCCACTCATTAGCTGCAGGGAGAAGCTGAATGCAGGCGCACACTCAGTCACACGCACACAAGAAAACACAATGGCGCACACGCACACGGTGAACCACATGCTCATACTGTTACACATGTGTATGCATGCAAGAGTGCCGTCTGAAGCGGATGCACAGCAAAGTTTACAAAACTACCTCCAGTACACATCCAGAAAAAGAACATAAATAGTTTGCAGGTGTTGAAAAACTGTGTTTTGGTACAAACTCTAACTGACCAAAACTAATTTTATCTGTGCAGAAATTCAGTGCTATGGTTTCCTTTATATATGTGGCGATGATGCTGTTTTATTTTTTTTTCCAAACTGTGATTTATTATAATTTCAGGAAAAAAAATTAATTCAGCCATGACCTAGCTCCAATGCCAACCTGTATCTCTATTTACGTCTGCATGTACTTGTACTTATCACAGCCATGCTGTGTATTTGCAGCGTGTGCTCCACGCACTGCCAGTGGTGTCCCGCCCTGCTGTGATGACCCCAACGAGAACCACAGATCTCTTGTAGAGTTTGTATCTTAAGCCCCAGATCAGTGGATTTCCCCACATCTTCACTGAAGAGTCTCTCTGTCTACCCTGGATTATAGGGATGAGCTGATGCTCTTCTATCTCCTCATCTGTCCCTCTGTCTCCTCGGAGGAGGATGATAAAGAGACGTCTTTTGTTGGAACGAGGCAACCCACTTGAGTTGAGCAGGAGAGGCTCTGTGGCAAGGGAGTTTGGGGGAGGAAAGGAACATAAGGAGGGTGGATGAGAGACGTGATTATTGATGAAGACCCCTACCAGGAGGTGTACCTCCATGCATAGGCATTAGAAGACACAGGGACACAGACCGCTTAGAAAAGGAAAGATTATGAGTGTATTGTTTTAATTAGGTAGCAGCTCCCGGTCACCGGTGAGGTCAAGAGTTCGGTCCCCTGCCACTTTGACCTCTCACTGTTATGCCAGTTGTTTTTGACTAAAGCCACTCTTTTATATTTCTTTGTCTTTTGCAGCTTTGTGCTATTTTATGACCTCTTTGTTCTTCAGCACTGGGTGGGTTTGAAGTAGCAGCGAGGACGACAGATTGAGCCGGTGTGGAGACACGTTTTGCTAAAACGTTCTTGTCATATTTTTATCTAGTCCAATCTCCCTTTTCTTGTATTTTTGTTAAAAATAAACTTTCATTAATGAAAGTGAAATGCACACCTGTTTTCACTCCGATAGCAATGATTTCGATTAACTTTGTACTTGGGATGGGATTTTAATCTGTCTGCAGTTTACATCTGCTAATGCATATAATCGGAACAGTGTTACATGGGCAAAAGTGATGAATATGTCATGCATTCATCTCGCTCAATGGCTGTCTTATCTCTTTTAGCGGCTCGCTGAAGATGGATGTCCATCGTCTGTTGAGTACCGCGGTTCCCATTATTGTGTTGGACTTTATTCTTTAAGACTTTGAAATTAAAACAAATTCTCTGAAGAGGACCAGTTCAGCTAGAATCCAAGCTGTATGTGTGTGTGTGGCGGGTGGGGGGGCATTTATGTCAACATACGGTGCATGTGCAGAAAGAATGCAGAAAACCAGCTTTTGGGGAGCTGATTGAAATGTCAGCCAGTTTGCGCCTATTTATACTGATAGAGGTGTTTACACAAAGCAAGTTATCCTGCTAGGTTGGGTTTTTGAAGAGATTATAATCAGAGTATTTGGGACCATGCAAATCTGTTTATACTTACATAACCGGCTGACTATGGCTGGCAGCTTTCTTGAAAAGTGCTCATCCTGCAACAGATAGGAGATCTGTTGTAATGGCAGAGTGGAGCCGATTGAGGGGGAAAACACTGAAAGCGTATTATCCGGCAGAAGACGAAGGTTCATTAACATCCTTGTGATTGTGAAAGTGTAACACAACCGAAAACGGCTCGTAGCCAAATATGAATATCAATATAATATTCAACGGTGCACTTCGCTGGGTCCCCATTAATAAATAAACCCAGAAAGTGCAAAGCAGATTGGATGGATGAATGGTTGCAGGTAAAGGCAAATACCAGCAGAAAGTCATACGCTCCCACATACACACACAAGCAAACACCTTCCTTTATATTCACTAGCAGGTTCACTACATCCACGCTTCTTTCCTTCTTTCAATCCTTCTCTTTTCCCTTCCTGTTCCTCTTCCCTCTCCAGGGTGGCAGACAGGTCACAGCTGTAGGGGGACGGCAAGCCTGTCACATGTTGCTTTGTCTCGGCCTTCACCAGAACATACCGCCACATGCTGCCCTGGCAACTGCCTTTCCTTTTAACCACCATACTGTAGTGTGGAGGAAATGGCAGCATTCCTCTTAGGCTGGTATTCTCTAGTGCCTCAACAAAAGGTCACAACTGAGTATGATTCATGGTTTGCTCTGTTATACGGGCTTGTTGATGTTTATATTTGACTTCTACTGGTGCTAAAATGAATTTAGATCTGATTGGGCGCTCGGCTATTTCTCAACCTGGAGATGGCTGCCAAAGCACAATTTGCTGAAGAAGGAATTAGAGAATGTCACGAGAGAGAAATGGATCGCGGTGCGTAGCTCTATAAATATTTGAATCTCCTTCTTCGAGCCCTAACGGCAAGAGGAGGCTCTGCCTACTCCTGCTCTCCTTACCAGAGGGAACAAGGTGGCAAGGAGTCTGATTAATTGACTTAAAAAGAACATAGATCATGTTTTTTGGGAGACCTAGAAAAAGTTTGGGCCTATCCTTAATATCCAACAGAACGTCTTATTCAGCAGTAAATTTGAACCTGTTATCAGTGAAACATTACACTGGTAATGCATGCCCTGCTTCTTCCCACATTCGTTTGCAGTTGCTTCTTTGAAGTGAACCACGTGTGGATAGAAATCTATTTTCTCGCAATGCCTAAAACCTTTCTATGTGTCTCTGTCTGATTTCTAGGTCTTAGTAAAATAGATTTTTTAAAATCCCATGTGTCATTTGTACAGGCAGGTCACTTAAGCATGGTAGAAAACATGAAACTGCCGATTTTTTCCTGAAATTGATATCTATGCAAGTTAAAAAACAAAGTTTGGTAAGGCTTTTTAAAATAAATTTCTGTTTCCTTTGTCAGACTAAAGCCACAAAAGTAGCTACAAATAACGCAATGACCAAATCCTTGGAAGAGAGGACAGTGAATGGAACTTTGCATAACCCACAATCACAACCGTGAGAACAGGACTCAGGTTTAAAAGCCAATTGAAATGTAATTTAAGACATTTAACCCTGGGGTGGGAATCTGAGAAAAAAGGAGAAATTGCAGAGGTTTTGGTTCCTCTCACACAGTTTGTGTTTCAGTGTGTGTAGTGCATCGCACTATGAGATCAGCTGTGAGTATCACAGATGGCTTGGGGGTCCTTTTGCTGACATGACTCTCATTTATAACCATCAGGGGTGAATGCTGCAACACTTGCCTCTCTCGTCTCTCCAAACATACACACACATGTTACAATCTGTTTGAAACTTAAAGGCATCACAGCGGTTTCTGGTCCAATTCCACTTCACTGGAATCAATAGAGGCCTGACACTTGATTGTTCATACTGCTGCCCACAAGGGGGGGTGTTTTGTCTCTGCCGATCAGTTATGACAGCACAACACTGCTATCTTAACAGACATTTTAGGAATAAAATGATAATTATTACACAGATGGTGAACTTACTGCTCCCCCCGTCATTTAAACGATTACAAGGATGCAAATTTAAATGTTTTAATAACTCATCGTCCCCTCTATTCAACAGTTCCTATAAATTTTTGAATTCCACGAGTAAGGGAACTCAACAAGCTGTTACCCCCCCACTTCCCCGACCCCGCCACTCATCCTATCCATCAACACAACAACCAGCGATCACCGAAGAAAAGGGATCAGCTCCTTCTGGTGTGTTCCCTCGGCTCATTTAGCATAGGTCCCCACCCTGAGGCCTTTGGGCATGGCTCTGTGCCCTGACACAGGAGTCTGGGGGAATGCACACCCTGCTGAATGCTTTCTAATAGGTCAGAATGGTCTTTAATGAGCTTGAAGATGCAATGCTCCGTATGGCGTTGTTCACCTGGGAAAATCGCAATCTGTGTGCGCGAAGACCGGACACAGGCCTACATGAATAAACATACCCGCGCGTGCACGTACACGGAACGCCAGAAACACACACGCAACTGGCTTTTTGCAGCTTCAGCACACCATTGTGCTTCTAGTGAAAAGAAGTGGAACGTGGTCAGTCACGCTTCCATTAGGGTCCTGTGTGTCTGAGGACTGATTGAGTGTGTGTGTGTGTTACAAGTTCCAATTTTGTCCTCATTGTCTCCATTCCTGCCTTCCCTACATCTCCAAAGATTGAATGAATACACACACACACATATATATAAAAAATAACTATGACAAAAATGGTAACATTTTTTAAATAGTCATTAAAAATGTCAACAGTCAGTGTCTGCACCTTTCTTAGTGCTAGAAACCGTTCTCCAATTATCAGTAGTAGTTTCCTCTCTCCAGCCTTCCAGCTCCTCTTATTCTGCAAGTCTGATATCTGCCTCACAGGTCTCCAGGGTCTAATAAAGTAGCACACTGAATTTGGATAATCCAACATGTACTTTGTTTCCCCTGACCTAGGGTTTCTCCTCATTAATAATTCCTGTCTGCCAACCTTTTCTGCATAATCCTTATCCTCTACAATTCTCCAGGTTAGCCTTAATATATTTTATGTCACTCCTGTTTTAAAAAAAATCAACTTCTACATACTAACCAGTTTAAAAAGTTTGGTGCATTTTTTCCCCCCCCTTTGCTTCGTTTGTCATCCTAGTTTTTATTTTGATCTCTTAAACATCACTTTGTTTTCGCGTCTGCTCCCGACCATCTATCTTTTCCACCCTTCCACCTCCAATTGTGTCTAAGCAGCTGCAGGACTTCGTAACATCCATGACCAGCAGAGAGAGGTGCTCTATCTGAAGAGGGTGTGAACGTGACCAAGCAGGGACTTCCCTCTCTTCCTTGGGCCACAAAAGCATTATGGCCTGCAGCAGAACATCAGCACCAACAGAAAGACACCAGCTTTTGTTTGCATTTAATGGATGCTGCCCATTCACTTATGCACTCCCCTCCTCAATCTTTTTATTTTTCGGCTTCTGCCTTATTTGAATCGGCACAAACTGCTATGAAAGGCGTTTCTCTTTCTTTCTTCTCTTTCTGCGCTATCAGAAATGAAATGTGTTCCACCAGCATTACAGTTGAGTGCACATACCACACAAAAGTCAAAGGTGCCTTTGATGTCAACCTATGTAAATCCTTTACTTTCCCCCCTCGCATTTCGTTAAGAGTTCCCTGCAGATGTACACCAAGTCCCCCTCCTCACCTGAGCGTTATGGTTCCACTTGACAGAGCCTCAGTGGTCAGGCCAGCAGAGCACGGTGAGCCCCGTCTTTTGGGGCCCCCGAGTCAGGAGTTTGGGGCTCTTACTGCCCCCCAGAGGGTGTGCCTGTGGATGCAAGGGGAGTGCCCAGGGCCGCCCCGTTTGACAGCTCAACACGAAGGGTTTGCTGGTGACCAAGGGGCCATCAAGGGGACCTTAACTATATACTGCTTTAGTCAGAACCACACCCATCCCCCAAGCCTTAGGGGCTGTTGTTCCCTCAGAGAAGAGGGTTGGGTTTGTAGGAGAGACCAGGCGAGGAGATGCATGGCCCGGGACAAAAGGCAGTCCTCTAGCCAGCACTGTTCTGCATGGTAGCAGTTGTATTCTTCTCCCCCTTTTTTTGGCTTTTCTTTTGGTTAGCTCCCTTTGTGGGGACACGATGGAAGCTGAAAGGGGCAGATATGATGGATGGAACAAGCCGGGGGGGGAGGCCCAGGGAAGATAAGGATGGAGGGGCCCTGTGTCGTGCTCCCTGTTTGAAGGGAACGTGCGAGGCATGGGGTGGCCTTGGGTGGTAGGGAGACTTGGGCTGGGGATAGACGTATAGTTTCTATGCTGCGTGTGTTTCATTTTAAAAGTGTGAGGGTGGAGCTTGGGGGAAGGGTGGAAATATTGGTGAGGAGTATGATGAAAAGACGTGAAAGTTCATGTATGGATGAGGATGCACGCATGAAGATAGATGTTGCGGGTGGGGAATTGTTAGGGAACATGGCACATACTGAGGGGAAAAAAAACAAAAGACTTTTTGCATCGTGGGAGGTAGCTCGCAAGATGAGACCACCACATGCAGATCTGTTTTCAAGCTGAGGAATATTAAATGTGGGGGAAGTATACATATAAGTGATTTTAAGATACCTAGCTCAATTTTGAATGTATGTGAAAGTTTAAAATAGTATCAATATATGGTATTTTTAAGGGGTAGACACTGGCTTACTGCCAGTGTATGTGCGATTGTAGTGAGTGTGTGTCTGTGTGCATGCACTGGGTGCTGCTTTATGTGGAGCTCGGTTCTCTGGGGGTGAAAAGACAGATGAGGGTGCAGAGCTGGGATGAGGCCACAATATTTCATCATAGACAGTATAGAACTAGGGCTGGATAAATTGTTTAAAATAATCATCATCATATGACTATCCTTTGGCCGACAGCATGTAATACCACACGCACGCTACATGATGTTGTCATTAATTCTGAAGCTTCACACCGGTCTCCCTCTGCTCATGTATTTCATGTAATCTACAAAACACATCACATCACAAAGATTAGGAATTGAAGTATTCCCAAAGGATTAACCTCCTCCTCTGGCCTCCTTACTGCACCTTGCACTGTGGAATGTCCTCTCAGCAAATCAATGGCAGCCTTTTCCGAGACTCGCAGTGTCCACCTTGCAGTGTGGAATGTCCTAATCCACAGAGAGGGATGCTTGAGTGCTTATAACCACAGGAACACCTTTCAACACTGCGTTAAAATAAAAAACCACCCCCCTCCTCCTTTACACTTCTCCCAAAACCATTAATTTTTTCTCCATTGTTCAACAGAAATACAAAGGTCAACTAGTTTATAAACCAACTATTTGTTTTCAAATCTTTGGAGGTCACTCGACATGGCTTTGAGGCAACCAGTAAAAGTCTATCAGATCCGCTGGATCTCTTTGTTGACGCATACAGACCACCTGCTGCATGACAAAATGCCTTACACTACACTTTCACTTCCCTCTCACCAAGAAAGATAGCAAACCTCCTCCTGGTGCATCACAGATAGAGGAGAAACAAAAAGAAAATCGGGACAGACGCCAATCTTCCGCCCATCAGACACCAATCAGAGCCTCGCAACCTGCTGGCATCCCTCTGGAGGACTGAGATCAGTATCTGGCAGCATGCTGGTTGTCCAGGAGCAGGCAGCCTGGTGGCTGTCACCCAGTGCCCAGAGAGAGACATCCTCTTAGGGCTGGGACAAAGGTGGCCGGTCCTCAGGGATTACCCATTAGCATGCTAGTTTGTGTGTTTAACACTGGCCTGAATGGAAAGGACAAGAGCCAACACCCCGGCCTATTCTTAAGCAGGGAAGTGTTACTGTTTCAGCTGCTAATGCTGGTCTGACTTCTGCATATATGTGCATAAATGCATATATATTAGGAATTTTTGTTTCTATCGGTATGCTGTCTGACTTAATGATACCTCTGCTTTATTTTTAAGGTGGAACTGGATAGTTTTAAAGTTACGTACAAAAAATTATAAATGCATGTTTTAATATTTATGAACTAATCTAACAGAATTTAAAAGACTACATGATATATGATGTATATGATGAACATGTCCTTGACTTTTCTTTTGAATGGCCTATGAACTTGTCCTTTTTTTTTGTTTTGACTATCAGACTGTGACATACACTGATTCAGGAGCAGAAATGCATGTTGTCTGCTGCAAGAAGTGCATATTTTTCACTTTTTCACATTTACGACAATCTGTCCTATTCTGAAATTTATTGTAGCGTGTGAATAGGAGCAAGACAAGCCAGGTGGCAGTTCAAAGTATTGCTGATTTTTTCACTCAGAGAAAAAAGCTCATTTCTGAAAGGTCATTCAGCTATCTGTGCATTTAGCATCATCATAGTCCTCCTTTTCCTGCTTGTGTGTCAGACTAATGATGTGGAAAGACGCCTGTATGGAAATGTGTATTTGCGATTGTGTTTCGGTGTGTATGTGTGCCGACGATTGTGTGAAATGGTCCTCTTTTCCGACTGCAGTGTGCGCGATTATGTGCTCAGCCTTGCTGGCTAGTGGTTGATAATCACACTAGACGCCGTGTGTTTGTGAATCTCTTAGCTGAGGAGATTCCCACCGTGCTCAGTGTGTCTGGCCTCTGTGTGTTTTTGGGGTTGCACGCGTGACTCCGCCAGCTGTTCTATTCTCCTGTTGGCCCCCTCAACCCCACACAGCCCTTGTCCTTCGCCGACCCCTCCTTCCCTCAGAGGCCTGCTCTTCATCTGATAAGGGCTCCACTGGCCAAACCCTCAGCAGAGCTCCTCAGAGCTGCTCCTGCTAACAATACGCCCTCCTTCCCTTCTGTGCGCGCACCATTTACATGTGAAAACACTGGGTCTTATCTTCAGTTCACTGGACCAGTGGCACAACAGCCAAGTAAGTGTGCGTGCTCGTGTATGTGCGAGCGAAAGTGGGCCTGGGAGAATTGCATGAATCCAAGCAAAATGAACAGTAAACACTTACGTGACTAAATCCATATTTATATCCCTCCTTCATTTTCTGATATGATGTTATTAGAAATGAAATAAAACATAAAATATAGAGTAACCTCATCAGTCTCATCTAGTGCTAGCTGAAAGAATGAACGTCTTTATTACAAGTGGGATATAAGCCAGATTTTATCACACTTGCACTGTTTCCAATAGCTGAAAGCTATGCTAATGCTAAATGAAAGACCCTCAAGAGAGTAAAACTACTTTCTGGCTCATCTCCTTGGAATGCTGCCATGGTATCTGTTAACAATGCTTCTCATCTACATGAACATTAACATCGCCTTTCTCTTTACTACCATCATAACAGCCAACCCAGTTTCTAAACATAGTCCTCTTCCTGTCATTCTTTGCATCGTCTTCACTGTTCTTACTCCACTGACCTAATATATTTACAGGGATGGCCTCCACTGATCCAGCCACACACTATTCAGCAGCCTATGCAGAAAGTCCAGATTTCCTCTTATTCACCGGACAGAAAAAGACAAGTGTGCAGGGTTTTAATTAAAGGTCTGTGTAGTTAAGGGCTTGGGCTAAGCAAACATGGGCCTCCAGCATCACAGTTTAAGATGAGGTAAAGGAGCGCGGGGTGATCAGAGTGTAAGCGGCTTGCAATGAAAGGGGGAGGAGGGGGCAGAGGAGAGAAAATGAGAAAGGGCAGAAAGATAAAAACTGAGAAGAGTGGAACAAAGAACAATTAGGAGTCAGGGAGCAGGTAGAACGATGGAAAGGACAGGAGAGGGCCGAGTGCTGTCAAAGATGGCATCACGCTATCTGTAAAGCGGATATTAGGGTGGGAGGGGCCAGATGAAACGGGGGGGCTTTGAGGGATGTTGCAATAAAAATTGAGGTGGCTAGGGAGATAATATTTGTTTTGTATCCATTAAATTATGTGTAACACATTTGGATACTTGCCATGAACACAAATCATCTGACGGTTTGAATTTTGTTTTTATCAAGCAATACATAAACAGCAGTACCCACACACGAACACAGCCACACAAAACAATATTTGATACGTATGCTAATTTGGCAGAACAGAAATCAGCTTTTGCACAGGCGTGAGGTTTTTTCATGATGGTGAAATGCTTCCATCTGTTGGTAGAACTGTGACATTGCATGAGTCCGCGCAGCTGCCACTGAGGCATTCGAGAAAGTAGTAAAGGAAATCAATACTTGTGGGCAGAAGAGCACTGATACATGCTAACTACTCACCAAACATCTCTGACAGACACTTTGAGGTTGTTTGAAAAGGTTAAAGAGATACAGCAGCAGAAACAACCTTTATTGTTTCAAATTATTTTAAACTGTTGCGGGCTTTGTTGCCTCAGTGCTTGGTATTTATCATGTGATTTTGTTGTTCACTGGTTGCTAAGGGGAACGGCCTTACTTTGAGACTGCCCCCCAAAATACACGGTGAGTGGCCTGAACATATCGAACCTAATCGAATCCGTAAGTAGATAAATCAGCAATAAAAGAATTAACATTGTATCATTGTTGAAATTGACTGTCAGTAAAATTCCGATATTTTAAATAATAAAAGCATTTTAGTTACCGATCGTCTTCACCTGACTATTTGTAAAAACACGTCATCAAGAACGTTGATTTGAGTAAAACAAGATAATGGTTCTTGTTATTAAAAAATATATCATTAATATATTTCATTATTGCATCCCTTTGCTATGTTAGTTGCCCATTTTAATAGAAAAAATAAGAGAAAGCTGAAGTTTTGAAAGCTGTTTGCTGCTATATTTTTTATACATATATATATATATATATATATATATATATATATATATATATATTTATTATGTATATAATATGGCTGTCATAATATGACAGCCATATATGGCTGTCAGCCCCCATATGGCTGTCAAGTGGCAGAGCAGGTCAGCCACTAATCAGAAGGTCGGTGGTTCGATCCCAGGCTGCCTCCTGGCTGCATGCCAAATATCCTTGGGCAAGATACTAACCCCATGTTTACCTACTGGTGGTGGTCAGAGGGCCCGGTGGCGCCAGTGTCCGGCAGCCTCGCCTCTGTCAGTGTGCCCCAGGGCAGCTGTGGCTACAATGTAGCTTGCCATCGCCAGTGTGTGAATGTGAGTGTGAATGGGTGAATGACTGAATGTAGTGTAAAGCGCTTTGGGGTCCTTAGGGACTAGAAAAGCGCTATACAAATGCAGGCCATTTACCATTATATATTATATATTATAATAATATATATTATTATATTGCAGTTATATTTTATTAGATCAATTTAAAAAAATTTAAACAAAATACTGGCAGCTGGCAGCGCTACCCCTCAGCCTCCTAGTCAACACACCTGTGGTGCAAATTTCAAAATCCCACTTTATTTACAAACCCGCCCAGTGGGGTGACCACAATACCCCATCAGCCTTGTACGTTTGAGAGTTAGCAATCCTTATTAATCATAATAAGTTAACAGTTGAATGTAATATGTAAGATTACTGTCCCAACTGATTTACAAAAAAGTGGTCCAGAGGTCACCTCACTCAAGTGCTGCACAATTTCATGTACTTTATTCTGGACAGAGAATGTGGAACATGGAGCTTCCAGGGAAGGTTTATGATTTCAGGATGAGATGAAGGCAGATGAAACTTAAAGGAAGCAGCTGAAAGAAGACTTTTAATTTTTTTTAATTTTTATGTGTGTGCAACACAGAGATTGGGAAAAAAAAAAAGTTTGAATCCTGGATGAGGAAGTTGAATCTTGGACAAGGGTGTCTAGTGATAATGGCCAAAACACCCGATAAATCCAAGGTCCACTACTGACGATGTGTCCCAAATCTTAATATGATAACCTAGATCAGATCTCTAATCCCCCCAAAAATGGCAGATTAGCTTGGGTAAAAGACCGAAAGTTGAGGCACACAACGATGTGTGCTGCTGGTAAAGTTTGTGGGCTGCCTTTCCTCATAACAGCCATCCCTCAAGAATCTCACCATTTAACGCAATGCATTATCAGGGACTACAACATCTAGTCCTTTTACTGAATTACTACATCAAGCTCATTATTGTGCTATTGTGCTGTTACACGGTGGTATGTTGCTTTTACACTCTATCATCCAGATGATAATAACATTATTATCAACACCTGTATTTAAAAAAAAAAATAAAAAAATTAATGTTAATGTTAATAATGACTATTGTGACTCATGACAAATAAATATATAAGAATCGTATACAAAAAAGCCATACACGTAATATCTGAGTCAGAAATATTTATATTATTTCCAATGTACAGAATACAAAGGGTAAAAAGATCATCACGGTCCACTTCACAAATATGTATGAGAACAAATGAGAAATAAAACAAGAAACTGAGATATAAACTGAATCGTCGAACTGGTACAATCTGTCCTGAGAACCATTTTCCAGTTTTACAGCAATAACATGAATTCTGCTTTACCCAATAAACCTTTGCATGTTCTGATATAATAAAGTTACAGGCATAATAAATGTTCCTTTGGAGGGAAACAGGTTTATATAATGACTATCTTTGGTTTGATTGTTTTATATTTTTGCACCTGCATCATCACCGCTGCCTTTAGGCGAGAACTAAAAACGTAATTTCACTGTTACACATTCATCTCCCACTTTTAAACTCCAAGTAGCCTTCTACTTAAAATAGATAACTTTCTCTATTTTTTACACATACGTGTGTGTGTGTGTGCGTGTGTGTATACAGTGTTGAACAAACCGCTTTAAAATGAATAAAAGAACCTTCGGATATAAATTTCGTGACTTTAATACTACTAAGGATGAATTTTCTGAATCACAAAGTTATATAAATTCATTACATTTTGGAAGACAGCGTGTTCTTAAAAGGTTTCCTGACAGCTTATTGTTGAATACCACAAACAAAGAAGGCACTAGCATAAAATAAGGCCTCAACACAATTCTTTGTATTTTCTATTTCTTTGTGTTTACATAAAATACTTACAGGCCTTCAGATAGAAATGCATTACCAGCAGGGTGGTTCTTTTAAACTAAAACTTAAAACTTACATAACTTCTGCTCTTCTAACTATATAACTTATATAATCTATATAATTTCTAACTCTGGTCCTCTTCACATTTTCAGCTGGAATTTAACCAAATGACAAGAAACAGTGAACGAACAAATACTGAAAGGAAAGAAACAACCTCCACTCATCTTTAACAAATATCTATAAAATCCTATTAAAGAATCTGAAACTGTTAATATTTATCACTAGCCATATTATTAGTTCATGTTTCACATCAGGACTTCAATCGGATAAAAACTCTCTCTCACTGAGACGCTCCCGTTTGCCACAGCTTCATGGGATTCTGTTACGTCTCTGAAATCTTCTCAGCAGGATAGATTTGATCTATTATTAGAGTATTTTGCAGTTGAATCGAAAATAAAAGTCAGACGTTGTAGACACGAAATCTAAAATTGAGAGGGGAGTGTCGCAAAGTGCTGCACGACTCTGACTTCGCTCTCCAAGTGCTGCAGAAAAGTAACACACAAAGACAAATATCGCCGCTGACACACAACATTACATGTTAATGAATATGTTGATGAAATAGCTCCTACTTTAGAGATACAGTTTGTGGTCACTGGTAGGTAATATACACAGTAATTCTTCAGGGGGAGAATTCAACCAAACTAGTACAGCTGTGATCCCAGCAGGGGGCGCCAACACACAAGCTCAGTCCACCAGGGAGAGCTGTTCTTCAGTGATATGTCAGCAACAAGCTGAGGTCACTGTTCAGCCTGTCAGTCCTTGTTGAATCACCTCAAGCGGGTCTTTGCTGTGGACTGTCCTGGCATCATGCTGCCCTGCAGCCTGGTCCTTGAGTCCTGCAGTCTTTAAGGTCTATCAGTCTCCATTAAAGTAGCTACAGCTGGGCCGACCCCTCTCCGGAGCAATTGCTCGGCCGCGTGCCTGTGGCCACAGTTCTGGGTGTTGAGGTGCAGGGATGAGCCGCGGGGTGGCTCACGGGGTCCTGTGGGGCCTCATATTGAGGAAGCTCGCCTTCTGAAGCAAGCTCTCCATCTTGGAGGTAAGGGGGCGGAGGGAGGTCAAACCAAGGAGGTCGACTAAAGACAGACAGAAGAAACATTACACTGGGTTGTACAATCGTTTCTGTGCCAGCGATCAAGGACAAAAAAGGATGTATTCTCCCATCTGAGAATATAATGAAGTTAAGTAAGAACTATTTTGAACTGAATTTTCACCTTTTCTCATTTAGTTTCCATTAATATGAATAATTATGCAATCGTTTCGTTTTTTTCCACCCTTTGAAGCAAGAACACTGAGTGTCTGTTAAAAGAAAGCAAACTTCCTTCTTTTTATCAGGATCTCATTACTATTATTTTACCATTTTAGCAAATGTTCTCTTTTTTGGAGCTAATATCTGAGCAGGAACATTTGTGTTTAATAATAAATGAGTACACAACAGTTACACGATTGTTCATTGCAAATAACATAAAAGCACCCGTGGGAAGCACGCTGACAGATTTCTGATTGCAAGTAGATCATAGTTTGATAGAACAGCACATTTGAGCACTGCTATTTCTTTTCATTTTGCTTTCTGGATCAGACTTAGGTTACAGTGTGAAAATGTGGAAATATGTATACAGACACTAGAACTACTTGTTCATCTCACCTGACATCTAGAACAGCTTGTGAGTATGATGGAGGGAAATCCATGGAAGGTGCTGAGGGATACAGGGTCCCAGACAGTAGCTGCAGAGCTCGAGGTGTTGAGCTGTATTGACCGGCTGTGGTGGGTGAGCCAGGGGAGAGTGCCGGACCTGCAGTATGTAAGTGGCCTCGGTCCAAGATGACCAGACGGGACAGCAGCAGGGGCTGGTGATGGTGGTGGGTATGTGAACTTCCTCGTACGCCTCTGGGCAGCAGGACGCTGCGTTTTCTCTGGTGATGGAGGACCAAAGCCAGCAAGGCTACCACAAGGACAAAGATGACGGTGCTGCCGATGACGGCGTAGGTGATGCTAGGGTAGTAACGCAGGCGATAGTCCAGTGTCACAAAGTCCTGGCCAGGAGCTTCTGTGCAAGAGAGGAAGGAAAGGAAGAGCAAACTAAGGATGCATAATGTAGGTGGATGAGAAAAAAAAGGATTAGTGGTGCTGAGGGACTCAGAGGGGAATGGAGGAAGGAAGGATGTAGAGGAGGAGGAAGAGGGGAATTTAATTTAAGGAAGATGAGTTGTGGTGTTGGAGAGCCAAGGGAATGGAGAAGGGAGTAAAGGAGGCAGGCATGAATATCAAGCAGTAAATTGTTTTTAGGTTCATTTGGAAATGTATTCTATGTGATTCAACAGCGGCAGCCTCTCCTGGAGATGAGTGTGCTAAGCAATAAGCATAAAGCAGTCAAACTCTAAGAGCTCCCAGAGACAAAGAGAACAAATCAACCATGGTGCACCAGAGCAGAGGCTACTTCTAAAGCCTGGTTCATAAACAGGGACTCTTTAGTATGACAGAAAAACAAAGGAGAGGGAAGCTAAATAATTCATAGTGAGGGCAAAACAGCTTATAGCATTTTTAGATAAAATGCAACTTGAAGATGAGAGCGGGCAGCGAAACACCAGGGGCCGTCACACTTTGCCATGTTTGTCCCGGGGAGATGCAGAGTTTGCAAACTACTCAAGAGTCCAGTGAACCTAATGTTCACAACGAGAGCTGGAGCCAAACACACAAGCGCAGAGCAGCCTACCTGCTGCATGAAATGAGGAAAAGGACGACAGTAATGCTACAGGGCACTGCAGCTTATTATTTTAGATAGGATGAGGAAGGGCCGCTTAAATATTTCCGCTGACTGATATTACAGTGTGAGAATTTCAATCAGGCGTCGGGATGGGGCTCATGTAAATGGTGTTTCAGCTTACCAGATGACTGTACTGTTCTATTAAGGAGAGGCAGCAAGAGAGTGGAAAGAAATCTATTTATTACAGGGCTGCAGAAAGGATGTGCTGATGAGAAATGACTATATCTAAGTATTTTATAGTTGCTATTTCACTTCAAATTACACTAATGCTAACTAAGGCTGTGAATATCAAACCTCAAAGTTACTTACTTTCCTCGTTCTCTGCTCAAGGTTTCCATTTGCTACTTAAAAGGCCATGTGCATTAAAGCCTAGGAAACTAACTTCTTCGTCCACGAGCCATCATGCAGACAGTTGAGGCTATTGCCCAGATAGCTTGCCAGGAAATGACCATTACAAGACATCGTAAGGTCAAATCAATAGTCTGAAAGTGCTTCTATCTGTAAGGATTATATCCCCAGAAAGTGCAAGGTAAGGCAAGCCTTTTTGGAGCTTTTTGAAGTATTCCATACTTATACAGACTTACGGGCTCTTGAGGGATATTGTGTTTAGTACAGAGTAGAGATCTTCTCCGCATTTATGAGGTAGAGGTACAAAGACCCAGAGAACAGAACCACGAGAAACTCAAAGTCAACTAACGTGAGTCTTTCATAGTGATTATTATACCGGCTAAGATGCTTATGAAACGGAAGTCCACTTTCTGATTTCATCTGCATCAATTTATACACTGCTAATATGCAAAGAAACAGGAACATATGTAAACCATTGGACTAACAGATGAAAGCTCTCCAGTTCAATCCCAGGAGGATCTGCTACATCAAATATGTGGCGCTCCCTGCTGTGGTAACCTCTGGTGAATAAGTGAGCAGCTGAAAGTAAGGACGGGAATTCAAATCATGCTACGATTCCAATGTGTACACAAAGGGAAAGTTCTACATTTTTGGAGAGGGGACAGCTTGAAGCAGCAAAAACTTAGAGCCTGACAGATATTTAAGGAACCTGAAGGACATTTTTCAGGATTTTTAAGGCTGATATTGATACTGCACAGTTTAAAAACGTCATATTCAGGAACACTGGATGATATTTGTATATTATATTTTATCAGTTAACATTTGGAGTTTGTATTTGTTTTTTTTTTTTTAAACATTTATTTATTGGTTTTAACCGGTTTTACAAGGTACATCGTGAGCATTAAAAAAATTAAAAAATTAAAAAATAAAGTAAAAATAAATAAAAACAAAACCACAACAACAACAGAAACAACATAGTAATAGAAACAAAAACAAAGCAAACCATAACAAAAGGGAAGGACAGATATACAAATCAAGTTAGAGTTTCAGGCTGTTAAGTCCACAGTGTGCACGTTGCAGTTCTCCAGATAATTGTAGAATTTTGACCATATAGCCCAAAACTTGTCCAGTTTATTTCTTAATGTATAAGTAATTTTTCCATAGATAGTATAGATGTCAGTTCATTAAGCCACTGAGATAGTCCACATATTTTTGGATTTTTCCAACACATAGCAATACAGCGCTTGGCTTCCAAAAGTCCAATCGTTAACAGAGCTCTATTGTTTGCAGCAGGTACAAAATTATTCGGGTATATATTTAAAATAAATATTTTAGGATGAAGTGATATCACATAACCAATAATTTGACTCAGCAGATTTATTACCTTTTCCCAAAAGATTTTCACATGTGGACACTCCCATATACAGTGAAATAAAGTGCCCCTGTCCACTCCACACTTAATACAGGTGTCTGGGATGTTTGAATTAAAATAATGCATTTTTGACGGAGTAAGATATTATCTTGTTAACCATTTATATTGAAGTAGTCGAGATTGCACATGTATTTGTTTATTTAATCATTTACACGCATATTGGCCGATATTAACTATCTGTATCTGCTTTTATAATGCTGAAAAATGAAATTTTATTTAATTTAAAAAGTAAGGAAGAAACGTAAAAGTTCTGATGTTCCAGTCTCTGCAAACAATTTTACAACAATTTTCTTGTATGTTTTAATATAGGATCCAAAACAGGAGACATTTTTTAACCTCTATACTAGATTTGAATGTAAACTAAGCCTACTATTGAATTGTGTTTTTACTCTTAGACTGCTGAACACAACCAAAGCTGCAGCTGTAAGAATAAAAACTAAAAATGCCTTTTAAGCATTAATTTAATAAAATACTAAATTATGATCCATCACAGTCCTTATCTTAAAGACAGAGCTGTGACACTGATAAATCTGTTAACTTATACAGTCTGCCTTTTTTTCCCCAAAAAAGCTTTGACTAGGCTGGACTTGATCAAAGTAGCAGCTCTGTTCCAGTTCCAGTAATTGTGATTGGTCAAATGGTGCCAGCACCACCCCTTTCATGTGAACACTCAGAAGAAACCCTTATGAAATTAGGCTTCATAATAACTTAATAATAATAAAACAGTTTTGTGTGACTGCTTATCCTGATTCCTAATGTTAGGGTCAGTAAACCCAGATAATGCAAAGAAACCCAGAGTGTAATGAAATCACCTCATAGCACAAAGCGCTGGCTTTTTAAGTTTTGACTGATTGAAAGCAAGTACAAATCATCACTGTGCAACACACAATAAAGCATAACCATATGAGAAACATTTTTCTACAACCAAATTTTATTCTGATTTAACTGCTACGTACCATTAAGATATATTTATGTCTCTAATCAGAAGAATTGTTTGTTTTGTCAAACCAGCAACCTTCTGTCAAGACAGAAGATGGTTTTCAGCTTCAATTCTCTCTCTTCCAGACACCAAGCTGCAGGTTTCCTCTGCCTACCTGACCTTGAAGGCCCAGGGGAACCTCTGCAGTGTGTGCATGTTTGTAAGTGTGCTCACACATACTGCTGAATTCCCATCAACCAGCCTGGCATACAGCCTATTTGTGAACCAGCGTGTATAGTCAGGGGCCCCATGCCTTAATTAAATCTAATCTAATTCAGATGCTCCACCCGCCTGCTACCCAACCAGACACAAGCAACTAAAACAAGCCCCCTCGACCCCTCCCTTGTGATTTTTAAATTGGCCAGTCCTTCACGCTACCAATTAATTATGAACTGGACTCAGTAGAGAAAGGCAAAAACAAAGAAGAATCATTTCCATAATTACCTATTTAAAAAAAAAAAGAAGGCGCAAATAAAGAGATCCCACGACTGCCAAACTATGCTGCCTATCAGGTTTCAGAGCAGCCTTCTGGGAGCAGAAAGATACATACACAAAAGAAACTCATATTGCTGTAACATTAACAATGGGAGCCTATTTGGTGCATTAGCGGCAGAGGTCTGAAAGGCTGTTCAAATCACACAGGAGATAAAAAGACAGGGAGAAAAGAGGGTGAAGCAGAGACCCTCTCTGTCAGGGGGAGAGAGAGGGGGATGGATCCTGTGTGGCAGCCCCCCCACCTCCCACCCCATACTGTGTGTGTGATTGAGCGCTGCTGCCTATTCTGTATGGTTTAGTCGAAGTTACGGTACAAAGAATGGTGTCATCATCACATGCAGAGATAGGTGAGCAGGTCTCACCATCAAAATGGAATTTTTGATAAGCTCTGTAATGATGCTGGAGCAACACGATACAGCACTTCAATAAATATCTATAGTCAGTGCGACACGGTGGATCTGAAACCAAATTATTTGTAAAAATATTCTAATAAATGATATAAAATGAGACACAAGGTCATTATTTACATCAATAAAAGCATCTTGTCTGGGCTGGGCCTGTGGACTCTGCTGTGTGTTAACTTGCTGCCAGACTGAAGAGAGAGCGAGAAGGCACAGCTGGTATCTGTGCATCAATACTCCATTTATTTTTGATGACAGTAACTCTGATTCAAATAGTCCCAGTCAAACTCCCATTCTTTACAGACACACAGCACACGGGATATAATTATTTGCTTTGATCTGTAAAGCTTGCTATTATCTGCCCGTAAACCTAATTTCTGTGAGGAACGAGTTCACACATCTAGTGCAAAATCTAGTGCAGTCATTTATTATATAGGATACTGCAAAGACTTTCAGCACCTTAGACATTCAGATTTGTAAACATCCAGTGGCATAAGGTAGAACACTACCTTATTTGTCTGTGTCTATATGTCAGGTTGGGTCTTACACTCCACCTCTCTGGGAACTCCCAGGCCCTCCAAAGGCCTATTTCCCCTCACCACACTCCCTGCCGGTAACTGATGCCCTCAGGGGTCGGTGCGTTGGTGGTTCTTGGTGTCCGGGGCTGGGCGCTCAGGTATGTACCAGCTCACTCCCAGTGACTACTTGGCGGGGCCTGGTGCCTGTTGCTTGGTCAGGCCTCTTCTGGGGCAAAGGGGGCCCTCGGGCCTCTGGCTCCGTTCACTCTGGCACAGCTGGCTGCCGGCAAGGCCGGCGGGCACGCCACTGCAGCCCTCTCTGGCTTCTGCTCCGTGGCTACTGGGTGACCCCTCATCTGGGGCTCTCCTCAGCTCTTCCCAGGAGGGTGGCACGGATGCCCCTCCGGTGGTCCTCCTTGGGCTCTCGCACTCTGGGGCCTCTGGATGTCTGGAGCCTGGATCTCCTCCATGCCTGCTTCATGCCCTGGGGGACAGGGCTATGGCTCTCTACATCCTCTAGCAGACCGTTACATGGGGAAACCTTTTGAATACAAGCGCGCTGATCCACACAGGTGTGCACACGGGTGTTCACTGTTCATAGACATAAACTACACCTCTATTGGCTGCTATTTCCAAGCACATTGTGCGCTGTCGGTCCTGCTTGCTACACAACAACATTCAATATTTAGTATTGTTTACACTTAGCTAGATTAACGTGATGGTGTTGTGTTTAGTATGTTGCTCAGTTTTTTTGCGTGTTTTCTCTTCTTTTTCTCTCAACAGGTGATACAGGAGATATTTTTTTTCCCCCTTTCTCACTGTCCCTCTTCCCTTCTGTTTTTCTTTTCTTTCATCTTTCTTTCTCCCTTTCCTATCCCTCAGTCATGTCTGTCCCATCTGTAACAACTGAAAATAAAATAAAATAAATAATAACAACAGAGGTCGATCAAATGGACCAATATGGCAAGGCCATGATGATCCATTTGGCAAAGTAAATCCATTGGATATCCTTGTTGGTGTTCAGACAACAATTCTGATGGCTAAGGAACCAAATGGGACAGGAAAAAAAAACTACCAGGAACTCCTGGGAACTGATGTAAAGTTCACATTTCTGGCAGTTTGAGGTAGCTTAACCGTGTCGAACGAATTCTTCAACATGACTAAAACTACAGTCGTATAGCCCTGCAATCCCATCAACTCCATCATCACTGCATCACTCTTTGATTACTAAAAGACACACAATCAACAGAGATAGTAAACCTGCATAACTGCAAGACCACTGAAAACCCTGTGAAAGTGAACCAGGAGGACTGCTACCGTTTTAAAGACACAGGTTGGTTTCACCAAACACTGATACTACAATTTCTGCAACTTGTTACTTGATGAATAAAACATGTCATCATAGTAGCAATCGCAACACATTTCTTTCTTTACTCGTCGTGAATGTCCTATTAACATTCTCCAATAGCTTTGTCAGGGAACTCTAGCAGGACATTCCATTTGACCTAAATGTCATGATCAAAGCTCAACATCAAAGATCACTACAAGCTTTCCTGTCTTGTCAAACTAGACACGAAAGGCTTGAATACTTTTGTGCTGTTGAGCAACAGCAAAGCCGCTTGGCCACGTTTGCCTTCATGATTCCAAAGTGAAAGGATTTCTCGTCTTATTTAATTGACAACCATTACAAAAAATACACTTTTAAAATCCTGCTTTTTCACAATTTACAAAGTTGGAGCTTATGAGTGATTCCCAACCAGGAGTACTAACCCACAAAGTAATTCTATAAGAGTCAATGGTTTTAACAAAATAATTGGCCAAAATTTATGGCTAGAATGAAATAATATTACAAAAAAACAACAACAACATACTGAGTGGATAATTGGTTAGGATAAAAATGGTAAAAGTAATAAGTGCATTGTAGTATATTTACTCAGAATAATCCCCTTCATATGGCAGCATGTTGAAAGGGGCTGCACTGTTGTTCTGCATTAATACCCTCTCTCTGCAGTGCTCCCAGCGCCACTGGCACCTCTTACACTGCATCGACACTGCATTTATAAACTCGTAAAGCTTCCATATGTGGAGGCTTGGGGAGAGGGGCGAGGTGTAGCCTTTCAAATAAGCCCCTCTAATCACATCAGAGTGCCTTCTCCCCACATCTCTCCACCTCACACTCCCCTCTCGCCTACACTCCACTACCTCTAGTGCCTTTTGTTTTCCCATCTTTTTCTTCTCGTCTATTGTCTGCCTCCCCCTGCATGGTGCTCCCTCCTCTCCTCTTCTCTTTACTTGGTGTTTTCTTGCTGGTCATGCTGGTAATTTACTGTCATGGATATTTAATGTACTTGGCCATTGTGATACACCAGGCTTGAGAATAGATTAAGCAAAATTGTTATAAATAGCTAAAGGGATAATTTAAAAAAAAAGAAAAACAAACAAACAAACCCCCCCATACACCTCCCATCCTTATCTCACTTTTTCGCTCCAAATTTTTACTACTTACTTTTTAGCAGTTCATTATACCCCACCTCTATTGATCTTATTACCTCTGCATGAGAGAGAAGATTTAAAGGAGCACAGAGAGGTCACAGGCGGTTGTTAAAAGAGGACACAGAAAGAAACATGTCCAAAAGGGAGAGGGAAGAGAGAGTGTCTTTTGAAGTTTTATGCACACAACCTTGCCAAACTGAACTCCACCTAAAATCTATTAAATGAGATAGAGTCATACAGACCCCCTGCTGTATGCCTTCAGTACCAGGAACACACTCCTTTTGTCTGCATCTCTTTGTGTCATCCTTTCTAAACCTTGCTAACAGTTTTTATTTTTTGGCATCTTCCCTTTTTCCTATTTTTGCGTGAATTAGAAAGGACTAAAACAAGAATGGGAGCTGTCAGGAATTCAGCCTTGATCAAGCGAGGTCCTACTAGGTAAAAATAGCTAAATGATAGGCTTGCACTCAAACTGTGCAATTCTTAACTGGTACCTTTTATTTAAAACAACAATTTGCCCGATAGCTCGTACTATTTTTTTCCTGATTTCATTTTTGTTCTTGACATTTTCCTACTCTATCACATCTTGAGTCTGAAAATTACAGTTTGACAGAATTTCAGGTCGTCGAACTTTATTCCATGATTTACTGAAACATGCAAAAGTAAATGGAAATATAGTATACAAGACAAAAAACTAAGCTGTACAAATCTAATAAGCTTAAGAACCTTAATTTGTCAGCACAACCTAAACCTTCTAATGTAAGCTTTCTTGTAATTTCTTTAAGCAGGCTTCAGGAATAGTTCTCCAGGCTTCTCAAAGGACATTCAAAGCTCTTCTTTGGATGTCTGCTGCTTTTTGTTCTGCTGTCTGTCGAGCCACACTGCTTCAGTAATGTTGAGGTCCAGACTCTAGGGAGGCCAATCCATGACTGATAGTGTTTTTCTATCCAGGTATGCTTTGACTGCACTGGCAGTGTGTTTGGGATCGTTGTCATTAAGAAAGATTAAGACACTGCCAATCAGACAATTTACAAATGGTATTACATCAAATTATTGGATCAAAATCTGATGGTGCTTTTCTGTGTTGATAATTCAACAAGATCCCCAAACCATGACCGAGCCTCTACCGTGTTTTACAGATGGCTGAAGACACACACTGTTGTACCTCACTCCTGATTTCCATCGTACATACTGACAGTCGCTCTTTAAAAAAGAAGGATGACCTGGACAAGAACTATCCAAAGAACAACTCAAGTTCAAAACCACAAAAATGAAAAAAACATCTGGTTCCTTGAACGGAAAATACAAAGAAATTAGGTGTAGCTGACGAAACGCTGAAGATAAAGCAGTTTAGAAATAAAAAAATATAGCAACAACATGATGAATTTAGCAGAATACATTAAGTACTCAGAAAGTTGATGTTTTCTGATAATATCATATCAGTACTGTACAGTAAGATTTTGTTACCTACCGATCAGACAGAACCAAACGATGTGTGTACACTAGGGATGCACCGATACCGATACTGGTATCGGGTATCGGGGCCGATACTGTAAAATGTGTGTGTACTCATACTCGTAAAAGTTAACCGATACCATGAACCGATACTAACTTATTTCATTAATCAGAGGGTGGATTGTCATTTTTGTTGTAGTTTTTTGATTCGCCACTAGGGGGACATCCCGCGCTAAACAGGCTCAGGGTTAGGCGAGTGAGACTGGCGGTTCCAGATAAAAAAGAGAAACTGGAGGCTGCTGTAGCTAGGCTAAACAAAATGTCAGCAGTGTGGACCGGAACAGCCAACTTTAACTCAGGTTTTGGAAAAGCGAAGAAAAATGTCAAAAGAAAATCCACGGGCAGTTAAAATAACAGAGGCTCTGACTCATTTTATCGCTCTGGATGACCAGCCAATGCAGGTTGTGGAAAACATAGGATTGCACCGTCTTCTAAGCATACTCGAGCTGCGATATGAAATTCCCAACCGCCCATACATCAGAGAGATAATGGTGCCAAAACTTTCTGAAGAGGTAAAGACAAGCAGTGTGTGCGCGATGTCAGTCCTTGGTTTAACGGCACAGTGGACTGATGATCCACGGACAGATGAGGAGTTTGTTCGTCAATGCCAAATACTTTCGTTATTTTGTTTGTTTGTTTACAATATGGACACTCTGCAATAATTTAAAAGTTTATTTTATTCTCAAACCTAATCCATCCATCCATCCATCTTCATCCGCTTTATCCGGAGCCGGGTCGCGGGGGCAGCAGCCTAAGCAAAGAGGCCCAGACCTCCCTCTCCCCAGCCACCTCCTCCAGCTCATCCGGGGGAACACCAAGGCGTTCCCAGGCCAGCCGAGAGATATAATCTCTCCAACGTGTCCTGGGTCTGCCCCGGGGCCTCCTCCCGGTGGGACATGCCTGGAACACCTCACCCAGGAGGCGCCCAGGGGGCATCCTTACCAGATGCCCAAACCACCTCAGCTGGCTCCTTTCGATGTGGAGCAGCAGCGGCTCTACTCTGAGCCCCTCCCGGATGGCCGAACTTCTCACCCTATCTCTAAGGGAGATGCCAGCCACCCTTCGGAGGAAGCTCATTTCCGCCGCTTGTATCCGCGATCTCGTCCTTTCGGTCACTACCCACAGCTCGTGGCCATAGGTGAGGGTAGGGACGTAGATCGACCGGTAAATTGAGAGCTTCGCTTTTACACTCAGCTCCCTCTTCACCACGACGGACCGGTGCAGCGTCTGCATTACTGCAGCTGCAGCCCCAATCCGTCTGTCGATCTCCGGCTCCCTTCTCCCATCACTCGCGAACAAGACCCCGAGATACTTGAACTCCTCCACTTGGGGCAGGACCTCATCCCCGACCCGGAGTGGGCACTCCACCCTTTTCCGGCTGAGAACCATGGCCTCAGATTTGGAGGTGCTGATCCTCATTCCCGCTGCTTCACACTCGGCTGCGAACCGCTCCAGCTCGCACTGGAGCGGTCTCAAACCTAATTTGTATTTTATTTTATTCCAAACAGAAGTGTTTATTTATTATTCTGAAAGCTCGGGACAGTGCCAATAGTTCAGAGATATTTTGTTAAATTACAATGTGGAGACTCTGCAATAATTTAACAGAAGTGCTTATTTTTCACTTGAAATTTTTTTGTGGTCATTTTTATTAAGATTTAAATTTTTATCGGCAGAGAATAAAATAAAACCTGTCTTCCAATTCACTGCATTTGTGTGTGTGTGTTTGTGTGGTAGAAGTATCGGTTTTTGTACTCTGTATCGGCAAGTACTCAGATCCAAGTATCGGTATCGTATTGGTTTGAAAAAATTGGTATTGTTGCATCCCTAGTGTACACTCATATTTTGGTCAATACTCATTGGAAAGCACTTTCTACTAAGATTCACATGATAATGTAGGACAGCCTGTAGGCAATCAAAGATTAACTTAACTGAAATTAAAAACAAAAATTCACTGAGGAACTGCCTCAAAGCACATGAGACAGAATACTGGTGAAAATATAGTACATGCCCACAAACACAGAAAACTGTATGCAGCTACTCAAGCAAAGTGAGGGCCGATGTTAGTGCACAATAGGCTATTGAGAGTGCAGTGATTAAAACAAGCTCCAAAGCACTCTTTTGTCTGTCTTTAATCAAACTACTCTGCAGATCAACGGCTGACATGCCGCTGGGTTGCTGAGATACAAGCATTTTTTTTTTTATGGAGCCCATTCCTTTGGCTACTTGCCAATGAATATGCTAACTAGCCACTGTCAGAATACACTTATGCGAAGATGAACGAGCAAAATAAAAAGAAAAAAATAAATCGGCCTAATAAAAGACTCCACATATCTTAATTGCCACACTTAAAACGCCTCTGAATAAAGAGAATAAAGATATTTCCTCCCTCTGGCTCATTCCTGAGGGATAAGATACGGGCTGCACAGATGTTCTGTACTTTCCCCATGCACAGAAGACTCATTTCGCATTCACAAAGTCTCAAATTTAAAAAGCGTCCAAAGTAGGGTGGGGTGGAGGCTGTGTGTGCGTGGGGGATGGGTAATCATCCTCCACTTTCTGCATTCCAGGTTTGCTTCAACCCCCGGAGTGTGCCTGCCTTCAAATGCTAGGGCTGATATAGGAAAGTCGCCGCTGTAGCCTCTATTAGATATAGTAACTTTGTCTGATGCCGATTATGGGTATGAAGTTTCTGGCTGATTTGGAATTTCTCCTGCCACCGTTGCAAAAGCAGAGTGATAAAATAAGGTGTGCAATGGATGAAATGCCTACCAACATGTAGTAGCACACTGGCGAGCAAAGGTAACAAGAGTGCACAACAACGGAGAAGAGAACCACTAGGTGTCAGGCTGTTCACATGTTTACACATGCACGGTGCAACGTTTAGTATTAGGCGGGCATCCAGAGTAAGGAGAGGGCGTGCATTGGGTTTGCAGAGTGTGACGAGGAAGGCATGCCATCTGGCTTCAAACACACCCACAAACAGATACACACACGTGGCATTAAGACCCGGTCCATTGAATACAGCGTGAACATTAGTCAGGAACGTACATTCGTGAGCAGAACCTGCTGAAAGTTTAGCAGAAATAAAGTTCAAACATTTTCACACGCACACCCACGTATTCACAGACAGACTGCTCTCAGATCCTCATACGAGTGAAAACAGCAGTACAAACAAAATTCCATAAATCCTTTCATCCTTGTCCAGAGCGTTTTAACTAAACCCACGACACATGGTGATAAAAAAAAAATGTGGGGTGTGCGGGGAAGATACTACAAACCACAACTTCTTTGGTTCATTAATGCCTTTATTCTCTGTAGACGAGACTATCAGCAGAACAGAGTCTAGAGGGTGAAAAAAGCCCAAACTCTTAAAGTGATGGTTACAGTTTCAATGAGCACAGCTACAAAAAAAAAAGGGGGGGGGGGGGGGGATTAGAAAAGTACTTTCACTGTCTTTTGGAACATGTTTACACCTGCAGATAAACTGAAATCTGCATGTGGAATACAGCACAATTGCCACACTTGGATTTAATACTAGCAATGTATCCTTCTCGTTGGCATTCTGCCTGCATTGTGATTTAGCTGATTTTTTCCCTTTAATTTTCATGTACACTATGTAAAGAAGGAGAGTAGGTGTGAGGGTGGGAGGCTTATCCGTTGTCAACAAAAACACGCAGCAGAGGTAGCAACACTAGACTCTTTTTATTTACGGGAGAATGAGAACGTGCCAGTTGTTGACTTTGGAGATGAGAGGTTTAGCAGCAGAGCAGACTTTGTAGTGGTTTTATTTCGATCTCTTCACACCATCTAATGCAATCCAATCATTCTGAAATCCAGATCAACTCCAGCAGGAGTCTGCCTGTTTCTCTCACATGCTGATAGTGTTAGTGTAGCAGATAGCGTGTTAGCACCTCACTAACACAATCCCCTTTATCTACTGCAGATAGGACACCCAGATACACATCAAAGTTTTGAGTTTCCCCTCATAAATGGGACCCATGCCGCACATCTATCCCGGCTCGTGTTTTCGGCACTGCGCTCGAGACGTATGGTGTTTGCTTGTGTGTTGTGTCTTACAGATGAGACGCGTCCACTCAGGCAGCACTGATAAATGGCTTTTGGTACAGGCAAAGAAACTGTGAAACACCAAGGGATATTTCATCTGGAAGATACTTAAGAAACATGTGATGCCTTTTACTCCTAGTAGTATTGTAAGCTCCAATACTTTCAATGAGAGTACAGTAGTAAGTGAATTTGAAGCAAATGAAACAACGATTTCTGACCTACTCCCACTGCCAAAGCCTTCTGAACAACTGCCTACATGCAAATAATTTCAGGCTGGCAGTATTTTCAACCAAAGAACAACAGCCCGATTTATTTCAGTCTGCTCTAAACACGCTTAACTTGTGCAGATCAAAATACAGTACAAGTGGTTGCTTTTAAAATTGCACTATGAGTGTTTGAACCCTGGCACTTTCAAATTAATTTAAACCCCTGCTCTCTCGAAATATTAGGGTTGTGCACCCAATACTTTAGCATCTGAGCCTCCTTACTGTTCTCTGTGCATTACTCTTTTATAAACCTTTACTGCCAACAAACATCCTCCTGGTGGGATATAAAAAATTGATTGAAAGCTGCTCTGTAAGCCAAGCTAGGAAGCAAAGCATGTTAACTGCTCTGCAACAGTGCCGTTCCAGATCCCTTTGGCATCTTAAAATTAATATTCATGCTCCATGTTGTCACCCCGTTCCTATTGCTGTGGCTCGTCATGTAGTGTGTCTCCTCTCGTTAGCATGCGTAGAGAAAGCGTGAATTAAGGACAGGCTGTGTGTATGCATGTGTATAGGCTTGCCAGTCTTTCCTTCTCACCTCTTTTTGTTTTTGTGGACGAGAGCAGTGAAAGATAACATCTATATTTGTGCTTGCATGTGTTTTTGTACGTCTATCCTATTTCTTTCCTTCCAGCTGTCTGTATATTCTTTAGTCTGTACATGTGTGTGTGTGTTTGTGTGTATATGTATGAGTGGTGCTTTAGGGAAGGAAGGTTTTCATGCTTCATCGGGCCTCTATTTGCCTGTCCTGTAATAACTTGTTCGCTCCATTGCTTGCCACTATCAGACCCCCCACATGCCCCCTCCATAACACTCTGTCAGAGCTTACCGTGGGCGGCAAGAAGAGTGGAGGGGAGGTGGGTTAGAGTTAATGGATGGCTCCGGCATCTGGAAACCATCCACAGATGTAAAGAAAGAAGAACACAGTACAAGGACAGAGGGGAAGGACTGACTGAAAAGGTGAGGAAGTTTGCTTTAATTAGTGCAAATTACAATATATTGATGTATTATACAAGGCAATTCAGAGAGTAAGAGAGCTCTGCATTGGTAGGGAATAATTGTATCCCATATTTACAAATAAGTAGCAGCATCTTTTTCAGGTGGTAAACTATACATGTATTTTTTGGTTTTTGCATATATATTCAAGCATAAGTATGGAACAAACTGTAATTGGTCAGCTGTGGGATTATCAGTTATTAACTTCAAAAAGTAAATTTCTCATCTAACCATGGCTGTTTTGTTTGGAGCTAGTTAAGTTTAAACAAGAAAAAAAAAAAAAAAAGGGAAACTGAAAAAAAGAACAAACAAGCAAATTCTTTAAATAATTTAAAGGCTTTCACCACTTCAGTGTACAATGCAAACTATTAAATGTTGCTGCTATTGAGGGATAACAGGAGAGCCATGAGAAGTGAGACAAAAGAGTAGCCACTCAAGCAGAGTGGTGAAGTACTCTCAGGTATGTTTATCAAAAAAAAAAAAAAAGAAGACAAAAAAGATGGGCTGTGAGTCACTGTTGACTGTGTCTCACAGCGGCAGCAACAAAAATGTGCCACTCATCTTTCTTTTTGTAACATGTTGAAAAAGAAGCTCGCATGTGGGAGCTTCAACTCTTCGTTTTTACAGAAAACCTTTCAGTGGAGTGGCGTGGTTGTTGAACGGCTATTATTTATTTGATTTTTTTTCCTGGAGGAAGAAGAAGAATGGGGAGGGTGAGAGGTTGCTCAAGATCGTTGAGAGGCTTTGACTACAAGCCCATCCCATCAGAAACTGACGGGCATGGTCTCCATGGCAACTGTTCTTTGGGGCCATAAGGTGAGTTACGAAAGAGCGGAGGGGCGGAGGCCAGCCTGAGAATGGACACAAAGAAAACTCGGATGCCTCACAGGCATAATCACGAATCCTAGATGTGATGGACATGAGTGATAGGGCTGGAGATACTCAGGTGTGTTTGTGGATGTTCAGGGGTGGGATTCACCATTATTATTATAATACAGTAAGAGGCCAGATAACTTAAATGTTATCATTCAGAGAAACAGAAATCGTAAATTGAGAATTTAATCTGTGATTCATGAAAGAAAACTAAAATACAGAGAAATTAAGTCCTAGAAGAGAGTGGGATGTAAACCATACTGTAAAACAGTAACATTTTAGTAAAGCACTTTTAGCTTAGCTACAGTTTATTTCTGTTACAATTAGCTTCTAATTTAATGTGGAATATATATATATATATATATATATATATATATATATATATTACAAGGTCATCTCACAAAAGTGCCCAAAAACAATAAAAGGCAGTGTCTGATGCCAGGGAGGATTAGGCTGAGTTGATCTGCAAATGATGCTATCGTGTGTATTTGGATTAAAAAGTGACAGTTTTAGAGCCACACAGCACAGGAAAAAAACAATTTCAACCAAAGTCCAATTACTGACAGTCTGGCAACAATACGTTTTTTTTCTGTAACAGGACAAGTCTTCTAATAACTGGTTAGCACAGAAGCGAGGACTGCTCAGTACATCCCACATGTTCTCCGTTCTCACTGTACACACTCTTATCTATGATGTTGTTTCTCCATTCTTGTGTCAGTATCTCTCAAATCTTTTGTTCTCTTCACCATTAATTTACGTTTCACTGTCAGTCAGACTTATTTCATGGCTCTTCAAAGCATTCGGATCTCCATGTTCCATCAACAGCATAGTCTGAAAGAGTTTCTCGGCTTAATAAATAAACAGACGTGATTAAATGTGCATCCTTTCTCAGAAGCATCTGAAAAAAAAAATCTATTTAAAAGTAATACATTGGTGACTGATGATTTTTAAAGTCATTCATTTTAAAAAGAAGTAAGATTTTTTTCTAATCAGAGGAAATGATTTTTTCTTTCTTGCTCATTCTGTTTGAGAATTCATTTGTGGAAAAACTCGCACTGGCTGACACGGCTAATCCATCACCATGTTTTCCTTCATGGTCATTGTGTGCTCTGCTTTTGAGAGGCATTTATGGAGACATGTGGAACTGGAGAAGCATCTAGGTGTAATGTTTCTTCATATAAATGTCTTGTGCAATTAAACCCCCATTAGGACTGTGTCAAACAAGGAAACAAGAAAGAAGTGTGGTAAGAAGAGGCGTGTCCCCAGCTGAACAGGAATCACGCACTAGCATTTATGTGATGTCCCCTAGATTATAATCATTTCTCATAATCATATCCATTATCATTTTTAGGGAACAAAAGCAAGTAAGAAGGCAATATGAGTGTTATGTGTTTCTAATACCACAACACTCTTGAACACTCTTGCTCAGCTAGGACAACAACCTGAAAAGCTGTCATCCTTACAAAAATGATCCACAGTAACTAGTGGTGGGGAAAACATTTAACAATATAAACCTGCTGTTAAGGTATATACAATAGCTGTCAGAGCTGTCACAATATCCTTTTGTAAAAGCCTGCAGTTAAGACTGCTACTGCTTATTCGACTCTCCAAGGAGAGCTGTCCCCACATCCACACACTGCTGTAATCAAACAAGGGAATGGTTATTGCTACTTGTTTTAAGTTGAGTGAGCATGTTTCTAGTGTAGATGTCAATTTTATTGATCATATAAGTGGCAGTGAAGTCATTAATCATTCAGAGGCTGCCACTCACAGGTTCACCTCCTGAGCTACTCCCAAAGTGCCCTGGTAACTGGCAGGTCTACACCTAAGATCAAAGCAGGTTAAATGGTTGCTCCTGTGCAGCTTATAGTATCCACGGTGAAATAATGACACACAGAGGGGCTCTGTGCACATCTGTATAGATTCTGTGAAGAATCCACATGATGTCGTTAGCCATTTTTGGGTCCAAACTCTTCGGTTTCCAAACTCAAACAAACACTGTCATTTAGAAATTGCTCAAATACATGAGGGTGGGAATGGATGTTTGTATCTGTGTGTGCCTGTATGTCTGTGTCCATATGTCAGGTTGGGTATCAGACGCCACCTCTCTGAGGACAGCTCAGGCCCTCCAAGGTTTGGAGGCCTATCTCCCCCCACCACTTCCCCTGCCGGGGGCGGACTCCCTCAGACATCGATGCGTTGGTGGTTCTTTGTGTCCGGGGGTGGGCGTCCGGGTACACACCGGCTCACTCCTTGGCGGCTGCTTGTCGGGGCCTGGAGCCTGGGGCTCGCTTGGGCCACTTCGGAGGTGGGGTGCCCCCGGCCTCTCGGCCTGGGGCTCGGTCACTCAGGCACAGCTGGCTGCCGGCGGAGCTCACGGGCACGTTGCTGCAACCCCCCCTGGCTTCTGCTCCGTGGCTGCTGGGTGACCCCTCATCTGGGACTCTCCTCAGCTCTTTCTGGGACAGTGGCGTGGCTGCCCCTCTGTTGGTCTTCCTTGGTCTCTTGTGTTCTGGGAGCCTCTGGATGTCTGGAGTTTTGATCTCCTCCATACCTGCTTCATGCCCTGGAGGACGGGGCAGTGGCCCCCCACACCCTCTAGCAGATCATTACATGAGGGAACCTTTTAAGAAAACAAGCGCGTCCATGCTCACAGGTGTACACACGGGTGATCTCACACACACAAACTACACCCTTTTTGGCTCCTACCTCAATGCACACTGTGCTGTCGATCTTACGTGCTGCACAATAATGTTTAATATTTAGTATTTACTGTCATATTCCCATAGATCATTGTGATGTTGTTTATTGTATTACTCTCGTTTTCTTCTGCTTGTTTTCTTTTTTCTTTCTCAACAGGTGATCCAGGTGATCGATATATGTATTTTTTTTTTCTTTTCTGCTTATTCTGTTGGTTTTTGTTTTTTGCCCTTCTCCCCCGTCCCTCTTCTCAACTGTTTTTCTTTCCCTCTTTCTTTCTCCCTTTTCTTTCCCCCAGTCAAGTCTGTCCCGTATTCAGCAAGTGAAAATAAAATAAAGAATAAAAGGTGAATCAAATGGACCATTACGGCAAAGCTGGGATGGTCAATTTGGTAAAGAAAATCCGTTGGGCATCTTTCTTCGCCTTTAGACAATAATTCTGATGGCAAAAGAGCCAAACGGGACAGGCAAAAAAAGAAAAAAGAAAAAAAAAAAAAAAAAAAAAAAAAAAAGAAATTGCTCAAATTGTTTCATCTTCAATAAAAATAATCAGTGTGGCTGCTTTTTTTCCCAGGTGTTACAATAAAGTTTAAAATCATGGCATCCGCGAAAAATGATTGATTGATTGATTGATTGATTGAAAAATGATTTAGGGTTTAGGGTTAGCCTTGCTAGTTTCCTTCTTGTAAACAAGATAACACCCTTAACGAAAGCAATCCGGTCGTTAAGTGATTACGTGACGAATCCAACTTCCGGGCCTGAAGTAGTCTGCGTTTAATATGGCTTTTGTGTTGTTAACATGTTTAACGTTATGTATTTTCTTCTATTTAATCTCAAAAAGCTCCTAAAACAGTCAGTGATCACTGATGACCTCCCTCAGCTTTTATTACCGCTAATCATTTATTTAAGCTCAGTTTTTAAAACCTTAGGATGTAACTACAGCCCAGCCCATGCAGCAGTATATGAATGACTAGGGTTGCCAACCGTCCCTTAAAAAACGGAATCGTCCCGTATTTAGAAACAAAAGTACACGTCCCGTATTGAGCTAATAAGGGACGCACTTTGTCCTGTAATACAGTGAGAATCAAAAGTAGTCTATAAGTTTTAATGTAATTAATGCTTTGTTTGAAAACATAATTCCCAGCCCCGCTCCTGCTTTGTGACCAATGAGCTGACAGCACACTTATGACAATTCGAGTATGACAATTCAGATTACCGCTCATCTCATTGGTTGAGGAAAGGTCGCTTGCGGAGAAAATACCGGAAGACAACAGATGACCACAACAAAAAGCATGGCCAACGGGGAAACAAACGCCGACACTGCGGTGCAAGTCTCAGACGACAGTACACCTGAAGCTGGGCAAACACTGTGCAATTTTCAAACTGCACAATTGGCTCGCATGGGTTATAAGTTCGTAGGTCACGATGCAGGGTCTCACACTATACCGCCCGATGCTCTGATGCGACCTGAGTGCTCACACTGTGCCTCCATAAAATGAAGGTTATAACAGAAAATCTGTCGCTCGCTCTCCCTCTCTGTCTTTCACTCACACAGACACACACCACCATCAACTTTGCTAAACTGCTAATGAAAAACATGATCAGGCAGCTGTGATTGAGCAGCAATGTCCATCCAACTATTTTCACGGTTGTTGTGGTCGTGATAATTTGGTGAGGCCACATCGAAAAGGCTCGGATGAGCTTTCCAAAGTTCTACAAGTTGTGCCTCCATCGCTTGTGTCCAGATCACACGCTGCACTGCTGCTCCGTCTTTTTCACCGACGTTTACGTGTTTGCGCGTGAGCGGCTGCGGTGACACCCTCACGAGCGATTGATGATCGGGAGCTGGTCGTGAGGTGTTAATCGCTTCTCGTTACCCCACGTATACTACACGATGCACGATGAACCCAAAATCAGGCCGATCACCAAATTGGTCGCACGACTCAAAAATCGGCTCAAAATGGGCCAAAAATCGCACAGTGTAAGCCCAGCATTAGACCAGCAATGTTTGTTCCTCTCAGAGAAAGAAAACAAGGCCGCAAAAGTACAGGGAAGAATGGGAAAAGGAAAACACCTGGCTGGAAAAGTGCACGATAACACCTATAAAGCGCACTGCACTGTGTGCCGGCGCACTTTTTCCATAGGCGTGCTTCTAATGGTGGGCACATGAAGAACATGAGGGGAACCCTTAACCAATTTTTGTCCACCAGGCCACGGCAGAAGCAGATATGGTAAACACTGGTTTGTTTGTTTTTAAACCCTCTGGTTAAGGTTAAAATGGGCATGTGCAGTGAATATCAGCGCTATGTGGCCAGAAGTGTGATAATATAATTTATTTTGTGTAATAAACAACTGCAAGGATAGATGATTACAACAAATAGATGAGTAATACATAAAAGTAATACATAGATGAATAATGATGATGAGTTATGATGCGTAATCATGGGAACAAGTGGGTTTACAAACGGGAGCAAAAGCTGAAATAATGCCTCTACTGAAGCCAATTGCACTAAATGCACTAAATGTGCACTGTTACAAGAATATTTTTCTTTCTATTGTTTTCTATTAATTTATATAATTTTAAGTTAAGCAGGACAGAGTTCTTTTAAAGAAAGATTTACTTTTATTCTCAAAAGTTAAGCATGACAGGCTTCTGTTTAAGAAAGAGACCTGTTTTATTGTGTTAATGTTGTCATTTTGAGCTAAAAATAAATGGCTAAATGATGTTTGTTTCCCATGTGTTGATATCATAAAGAATACGCATCTACTTAAATCAAATTCAAGCCAAATGGTTAAAAAAAATAATTTCACACACAAAAAAAGAGCTAAACAAATTCACCACACTGGGAAGGGTGAAGACAACTGGGTCGCCCGGCCCTGGCCACGAGGTGTCCCTTATTTATTTCTCAGGGAGTTGGCAACCCTATGAATGACTAACCTCGTATTGTGGATGGCTTATCTCAGTTGTTCTCCTGGCTGAAGTTTGGTCCTTTTACAGCACCCTGCCATGCGATTACATTTGTTCCTGACCACCGAGAACACTCACGTTAACTTTTATCGAGGGGAAAAAAGTTAGCTTGTTTATATTATGCTAACATAGCTGTGTCGCTAGCGGTCACGTAGCACATTATTATATACCAGCTAGCCAAACTTCAGTAACCCTACAAACGTCACTGCTGTTTAGCTTTCTGTCTTCATTTATGTTGGAAGTGATAATAGAGCTGTACGTTTTAATTTGTTTCCAAAACCCCGCAGTCAGGACATGCTATATTGTATTTAGATAGAAGCTAGCGAGCTAACTTCCTGCTAACTTCTAACTCCGTTAAATATCATAAATTCCGTTTTCATGGATGCCTGGATGTTAAACTCAATTGTTACACCTGGTAGAGCAGAACGCTGATCATTTTATTAAAGATGAAAGACTTGAGACAGTTTTTCAACTCTCAGTAATGCCATAGTGATCGTTTGATATATGGACCTGCAGCGGAGTTTAGGTCCAGACACGGCTAGTGACGTCAGACTTTACGACCGGATAGGATGTTGGACACAGAAGCAGCGTTAGTACGTCATCATTTAACAAACACAGAGCCAATGTGTATTTTAAGTATAAGTATTAGAGTATATGAGAGTGACCTGGGAGAAAATAACATTCCCCTTTCTACATATGAAAGGTAATGTATGAAGAGCCTGTGTTATATTTAAACATGAACAAATGGGACAAAATATTAATATAGCAATATTTTGTCGATCCATCAATTTTCTTCAACACTGATAACACATGTACTCCGATACCATAACGCAGTTATTAAATAAATAATTATTCCTGCTTTTTGTTTTTGACAGCCATTTGTTTTCTTCAATTGCACAGACAATATAGATAATTCAGGTGCTGCAAAATAAATTGCTGTGTCGCAATGCCATCATTATTGTGGGCAATGTAACACAACAGTATTATACTATACTGAAGTTACTTTATCATTCCCACCCCTAGTTCTATAGAATACTTCACACAGGCTGAAACAAAGCAAGTTTTATCTAATTCTAAATTCTGCAGCACTCGCAACTGGGAAACAAACAGTGCGCTCAAGAAAACTCTGCTCACTATCCCAAACACTCATATTAATAAGTACAAAGGATTAAAGTTATCTGGCAATCTTTCAACAAAGAACAGTGAAGAAACAAGACTTTTCCTTTGAACTAAATTCCACATGAAAAACTTTACTTTGTTCCAAGTGTCTTTGTTTCTGTTTGCATGCAAAAAAAAAAAAACTACAGGCCATTCAATGTCAAATTCCAGCATGGGGTGAGCCTGCTCAAAATTGTTAAAGATACACACAACGGTCCCAATTTATTCTGCTGGGCTGTGCTACAATAAGTCGGAGCTCAGAGTGAAGATAAGTGTGCAGGGAAGTTTATGAGCTGGGTTCAGATAAAATGGGATAAAACCTGCATTCATAACACACACACGCACACGCACACACAGATATATAGACACAACAGATATATAGACACGATAACATGGTCTTTTTCAGGCACACACATGCACACATACACAAATCATCATCACCCTGATACACTGCCAGCCCTCCCTTGTGTACACTTCTGTCCTATTCTTCTGCTGCTTAAGAAACAGAACAAAACCCCATGATGCCCATTCTACCATTTAATCCCCTCTCCTTTAACAATAGGTCTGGTCAGGCTAACGGAAGCATAAGGAGCCCCTGCGTGTTTTATCAAAGTCTAACAACAGAACAACACAGCCCACTTGTGAAGGTCTATGGCTCCTATTCATATCTTTCTCTAGAGTGGAATCACTGGCCTCTGTTTCAGTGATAAGAAATGAAGCATTATGGTCAGTTATGCAGCTCGTGCACATGCACTCTAAATGTGATGGTTAGAGTCGAAGAAGCGTGGAGTGATTGAGGGATACTGCTTAAGGGAAGACCGGTCCCTGTGTGCTTTCTGAGATAAGTGCTTGACCCTTTATGTATGGCAAAGCAAGCTGAAGCAATATGTGAAGAAAGCAAGTCATGCACAGTATGCGGTCTGAACAAATAATGAGGAGCTGTGCTGATGAAAATGCAGGAGGGAAAAAAATCCCAACAGAAATTTGATTTGTCTCACTAGAATATGCGCTAAGTATGTCACCATCTCTGTGTGGTTTTTGCACAGTCCCTATCTATTATTGCATCTTAGTTTTTCCTGCCTCGCTCTCCCTCTCTCCTCTTTTCTTTCCCTGCACACCCATTTGCATGTTTTTGAATATCAAGCAAAAAGCACAGTTGGAAATAGCTGACTGACATCTTCTTTAAGAACAAAGAAGACTGAAAGCAGTGGTCGATCAGTTGTGAAGACACGCTGAACGGTGTTCTGTGTAACCTCCTATGCTGACTAATTACGACACTATGGCTTCATTTAAAAAAGAAAACAGAAAATAAGAAAACAAAAAAATCCACCTCATAGCTCATTAAAATCAATCCTTATAAAATGAATTATGCAGCCCATTATACAGTATATGTAAGCATGGACAAAAGCCCTGTGGCTTATTGACTAAACTGAAGCAGGAGAACTCAGTGTGAGTTTAACGTTTGTAAGTGAAAAGGAGATTTTATTTAACGTCTTTTGCCAATTCTTTCCCAAGTTTTTGTCCATCTGCTTTGACAAGATTCTTTCTTTTGCTTGCTCATGAAAAGACCCATATGTACTTCATTTGATTCTCTCCCTTAAACATGGCTATGAAGATATCCCTTACATGTTTCCCAGTCCATATCATACAATTCGACTTCATGTCTTTAGGCCTGCTAATCTTTTATACACCTTATTCTCAGCAAGAGCCTCAAGTGAGTTAGACAACCACATTAACCTACATCAACAACCGCCAGGCAAATATGTTAACACACACACACAGGAGCATCATTTCCAACGTTATTGATCCCCATTTGTGCACTCACACATCCATGCGAATACATTTGTTCCTGACCACCGAGAACACTCACGTTAACTTTTATCGAGGGGAAAAAAAATTAGCTTGTTTATATTATGCTAACATAGCTGTGTCGCTAGCGGTCACGTAGCACATCATTATATACCAGCTAGCCAAACTTCAGTAACCCTGCAAACGTCACTGCTGTTTAGCTTTCTGTCTTCATTTATGTTGGAAGTGATAACAGAGCTGTACGTTTTATTTTGTTTCCAAAACCCCGCAGTCAGGACATGCTATATTGTATTTAGATAGAAGCTAGCGAGCTAACTTCCTGCTAACTTCTAACTCCATTAAATATCATAAATTCCGTTTTCATGGATGCGGATTTTCTGCTAATCTTTTATACACCTTATTCTCAGCAAGAGCCTCAAGTGAGTTAGACAACCACATTAACCTACATCAACAACCGCCAGGCAAATATGTTAACACACACACACAGGAGCATCATTTCCAACGTTAATGATCCCCATTTGTGCACTCACACATCCACTGGTTTTACCCTGCAATTAATTATTCTGAAATAACACATGTTTGCCCATGATCCCATCTATCAGCACTGGGCTCAGGCATGCACGCACTTATACTACAACATATAAATGGCATCTCTCTCTCACACAACCGCAGCTGAGGCAGACCACGCATCAAGCTGTCGCGCACTGTGCAACAGAGTCTATGTTATGCGCATCAAATTAATAATGCAGCTTTAAGCTTTGCATCATCCATAGCCTGAGGGAGTCATATGATATGGCAGGGTGATCATGAAGCATGTTGTGGATTGCTTGTGTGCTGAGGCACAATTGTGCAGATACAAACATGACTACAGCTGTGTCCCAATTCCTTACTGCATGCTAAAGCTATGTAGCGCTGACGCACTTGTCTGTCTGTCCACTAAAAATAACTTCAAATGTGTACGGGCAGGCGTCATTCAGTTTGATACTTTGGAATATTAATGCCACTTCACAAAGCAAATGTGTTTTCCTGAATATTTTGTACTGTAGTGTTTTGCCACGTTCAACATCTCCCTCAAGCCGTCTCACTAATTTCATTCAGCCTTTTCCAACAATAATTAGTTTAATTTCCATTTTGCATGTGGATTTTGTATTACTTGCATTGCATTAAAGTTTTTAGAGATAAAAAAAAAAGATAAAACAGAACACACAAATGAAATTAAAGCTGGTATATAGGCAGGTGCAGAATTTCTATCATTAAAAACGACTGGGTGTAATGTGAATTAAAAAAAACCAAAACATAACAGCGCTTGCCAAAAGGTAAATTAACAATATATTTGCTTCTGCATGGAAATGAACTCCTGCTAGTTAGAAGAGGTTTGTTTCAAGAGACTTATGAGGAAAAAAAACCTTACAAACAATAGAAATCAAAGAATATCATAGGCTTGAGATATTTCTATGCTAACACTGCTAAAATGTATCCCAGTAGACTGACAGAGATGGAAGAAACTGCTTTGAGAAACTAGGCTAGCAACTATAAAACATCACTCGAAAGCCATCCCCTCAGGAATACACTCAGTTGGTCTAAACATTGACATCTATTGTGGATAGTATACTAGGAAATTGCCTGCAGCACAGTGCATGGAAAGCAAAGGTGTATAGAAAGAGTTTCATAATTAAAAAAGTAAATAACCACACACTATAGCTCCTCTGAGATCCTCGTTAGTGGCAATAAGAGTTCAACATTAGCACAAGACCAAGTGTGTGGTTTTTCATCTCATATAAACCTTTTAAAGGCAGATATTTTTCACAATGAAACAATCTCATGGTTTGGAGAAGAAGAAATAGTTCTTTGTAATTAAAAGATTTAAGTGAGGCTCCTTTTGGAACAAACACATCATGATGGAAGTGATCTGCAAATTTCTCATAGGGGGCAAAAGTCCAACTCTGGTAAATATTCTGGTAATCCCAGGCATAAGCAGCCACTTGTAGGCTGTGTTATGTTCAGTACTTATCCAGCATGATAGTGTTGTAAAATGCAATACTGCAACACTATAACCTCAATCTACAAACAACTGAAGTGCCTACTTACTTCGAATCCCTATATTCCTAGTGGATCGCAGCATTCACAAACACATACCGTACTTACCCATGTACAGAGAGTTACATACACTCCTCGTACACTCACTTCCCCACGTACAAGTTAAAAGTATAGGGACTAACTTGTTACAATAAGTCATCAGTTACTCGTTTACATGCTTGTTTGTTGAGTTGTGCTGCCAGTGATGTTGAGTGAATCTCCACACTCATAACATGGCTGAAGGGTGTTTCGCCCACTTTTTCTTTACCTTTTAAAAATTTCATTCACTGGTCATTATAAATGCGGATAAACAAGATAAATAGCTACTAAAGTCTGCCACACTGAAATATCAGTCGGCAGTAATGTTAAAAAAGCAAAACATGCATTCATCCATCCTCTTATCCTTATCAGGGTCACAGGGAGGCTGGAGCCTTTCCCAAGTACCAAAAAGGCGGGGTGCACCCTGGAGAGATCGCCAGTCTGTCTCAAGGCAAACACAGTGAGGCGGACAACCATCCGCACTCACATTCACATGTGTTCAATTTAGATTCACCACACCTACACCACCCACAAAACAGTCAAAAGAAACTCTCTCTATATTGTACTGTTCTGTTTTATAACTGATTAGAATCGTCAGTTCTTTTACACTGACAACACTTAAAATATCACCTATAAAACATTTCAGGAAAGTAAATACATCTATCCAGCTGACAAGGCTGAGGTTGATCAGACTGCAGCTTGTGTCCAGATGGCTACTCTGACCCCATGGCTCTCCTCTTCTGACCCATTTCCATTATTGTAATAAGCCATAAATACCTTTAATGTACTCACTCAGAATACACACAGATTTGCATGTATATATCCAGCAGGCACACTTATGCTCACTTTTTTACACATTGCTTCTATCAAGAATAGCTGCTTAGAAGAATGACCAAAAGTGCAAGACAACAAAACAATCTGTCACTATAATTCACTATATGTGTTGCTCCTTTTCTGTCCCTGTATCCAGGCTGTCTTAAACTCCAGCATAGGATGTTTATGGCTCTGCCCTTTGGGTGGCCTTATGGCAACATAAAACAATGAGAACAACACAAAGAGAAAAAAAATGTGTGTGAGAGGGTGGAAGACAGAAAAAAAATACGAAGTTGGGTGTTAAGATGATAAAAACATAAAAAACACAGCAGGAACCAAGAAGCATTATGATCTCGAGCATTCAATTTAAGCCTTGTGCATGTGAACAAAGTGACCACAGACTGCCAGGGGAGGGCAGAGCAGAGAATAGAGGAGGGGAGAAAGCCTGTGATGAGTGGAGTCAAGACACTGGGCAGGAGGAAGTGAAACTGTAAAAACACGTTATGAGAGGGAGCCAAATGCTATAGACTTGAAAAAAAGTGGATGGGAGACTAATGGCACATGAGCAGGATGAGTCAGAAAAAGTGGCTAGATAACAATAACAAAAAGAAAATGGTTCAGAATCTCAGTAATTACCATAAATGAGACCAATGTTGCATACAGAGACTAATCCAAGCCCTCTGATTCAAATATGACCCATTTGAAAATGTTCTCCATTTCTCTCCTTCTCTAACTCTCCTGTCATCATTGAAACGCTATTCTCTTTACCGTTTCAATCCTTTCCTCAGTCTTTTTTTCTCCTCTTTGTTTCATTCCCTCCTCACCACTCATGCTCGTCTTCAATCCGCTCACCTGACTTAGTCGTTTCCCTTTCCCCCGCGCCTCTCTCTGTTCTGCTTTTACCTTTACTTCCTGCACCTGTCTCTCAGGTTTCTGTCTGCTTGTTCCCCTTCCTGCAGATATCTTGTTTCCTACTTTCTTTCTAAACTTTTCCAGTCAGTTCCTTTCTTAACACTCCCTGATGTTTTTTCTCTTTCTACTAGCACCCACGGGCCCTTTCCCCATTTACGGTTTCCACTTCCCTCTGCTTCTCTGTCCTTCTGCATGATTCCTTGTCTCTTCATACAATGAATCCAGAGGGTTTTATCTTTTTTTTTCCCCCCCCCCAATGGCTTTGCCACTCTCCCAAATCCCTCATCTCCATCAGCTCCCCTCCAACCCTGTATCACTCTCTCCTTCCCTATGCTTTCCTTCTCTCTTCCGCTTCATCGTCTTCACACGTTTTGCTCCCCCCCCCCCCCCCATGCCATATTCTACCCCCTCGCCTCCCCTCACCATCCTCTCACATTTCTATTTCTCACACTGACATGCAATCCCTCTTTTCTTTCTCTCCAGGGCACTCTTCTTTTCGTTCCACTTAAGCCCTCGCCCTTTCATTTTGCATTTCCCCAACAAAGGCATTCAAGCCAAACACGCATTCGAGCACTTGCATCACTGCATCCTTGGCTATATCACCCCCCAAACACACATCTGCAGCCTATCACACCTTAGTAACTGTCGAGGCCCTGTGTCATTTCAGCAGCGCCTTAAGCACAACCATATCATGAGACAATGCGCTTTTACAGTGCTGGCAGAAAATGCATTTACAGGAAATAACCCAGCCCATTAATTACAGTGAGAGCTAGCTGGCCCCAATTCGTCACTCAATAATGCCCCGTCTGTGTACTTGTGATAGCTGCAAACCGGATAATGCTGCCACTTAGTAATTAACACTCGATTCGTGACTGTCTCACTAAACAATAAATAAATGCACATCAGAGAATCATGGTACGGCATCAGAGTGTTCAGAACCTAAATAATGACTGGAAAATTGACAGCTGCTGGAGGTTTGTCTGCTCCGATTTATAGTTCAGTTCATACTTTATTTAACTTTACCAAGGCTTTTTCAGCCCTATAGATCTGTGAGGATCCCCCAATGATTCACTCCCACAGACTAAACCTGTAATGTTACTAAGAGGCTCTGCTACTTATGGATGAGTGCATTAGACATGCCTAGAGAAATATGGTTGTGCCGGGGAAATTAAATTGAGCTCTAGACACACAACAATCTTGACATTTTTTTCCCCAAAATTCATCAAAGTTATATCCAAATGACTGAAATCCAATTCAGTCCGCCTCTTTGCTAAAGTCTTATCCTTTTCTCCATTTTTAATTCAAATGAATGCAGTTCTGAAATGTTAGAACAGCGTTTTTACTCGGCCACAAAAGGATGAACAGAGAAATAAAGTGCAGGGAACATTTCTAAGCAAACTCAAAAACAAGAAGTGATTATATTTTCCTTTTAAGTTCTCTCTGCTGCACAGGGAACTTATTAGGGACTTCGTTAATAATGTTTAAAGTTTCCCAGAGAAGTAGTGAAATTATCTGCCACCACTTTACAGCTATTGAGGACTTGAGTAAAATGACAAATGAGCATTCACCATTTAGCATTAGTTCAGCTTCAACACCTCTTGGACTTTTTCTTTGATGCCATATTTTCTAGAAAAAAAAAAGCTAGTGTACTGTGAAAGGTACTGTAAATTACTTAAATGATTCATATGCAGAGATGGAGAGGAAAAGAGCGGGCCTCATTGAAGCACCGCATACTTTTCATTGTGCTGTCAGCCAGTCTTTGAGCGTGAGGGGCCATACAGGAAAGGGGCACGGATTTCAAGCCAAGTGTCGCTGAAGCAGGGAAATCTGGCAGTTGAGGCCAGGTTTAACTTACTGTAATGTAAATGTGATGCTCGTTGAAGCATAAATCAGCACGCAAATTAGCTTGGTTTTTGTCCCTTTTGGGTATTTTACATTTTATGGTGTCACTTAAGTATTTTTTCAGTATTCGCCACTATTCCAAGTGTTTTGGCCATTGTACATCAGCCATCGATCCGGCGCTACGAGGGACTTAACACTTGTGCCCTTAACAAAAACCCTGGACTTTCTTTTGACTCATCAAGCCAGGACACTTTTATAGAAGAGTAGCATCCTCACATACACTTAAAATCTATTGGTAAAATAATTCATCTGATATATAATTAGCAACCATTAATTCACATGTTCAAATATATAAAAAATTCAAATTCAAATCAGAAGAAGGCATAGATGGGTTGGATTTTCTCCTTTACTTTCATGCAAACCACATCCAATATAAAAGTAAAGCGACACATCCCATGCAGTCAGACAACACATGCACAGACAAGAACAAACTTTGTGTATTAGGACTCCAATTACAGACTTAGGTCATTTTGATCTCTACCTACCACTTTGTCAAAATCAACTCTCGTACAAAAAGAAAGAAAATAAAATTCATCTCCTGTGTAAGACATCTGAACTACAAAGTCATCCTCATAAATCACACCAAGATATATCCATCAATCCCAATGCCAGCTTCTGCACTGCTCAACAGAGGAACAGGAATGCCCTTAGCCCTCACGTTAAATGTTAATCAGTAGAGTGCACTTCTCTGGAAAATAACCAACAGCAATTAAAAGAAGAAGCATTCAAAATAGAAGTTTCCAAACTAATATGTGATGTTACAAAGGCTACTGTAGTTCTATACGTGTCATACACATAGTCTACTTTCCTGACATCTACTTCCTCTACATCAGGCAGTTTATTCCCATTACTGACACTCTACCTCTTTTCCTGTTTGGCTGCATCCTATTATGCTCTTTCTCTGCTAATCTGTGCAAATGATTTGGTATGTTACCAATAAGTCCTTGGAAATGCCCTTCACTGGATCACATTAATTCTAAGAAAAAAACAGCACATGAATATGTATTAATGTTTATATATACTGTCTGATACCATTTTAATTTAATATATAATAAAATGTCTGAAAAACACACAGATCCTCGTTGGCTGCTCTGTCTTAGTTTCTTGAATATTCGCAGATTCACTAATGTCCAACTCTGGTTTTTTTTTTTACACTTTTGGTTCATTGTATTGCAAAATTAGACGAAAAAGTACAGCTCCACCAAACACCAACAGTAGAGCTTTTGTTCAGAGTGAAATTCCTCCACTACTCAGTGGTTGCAGGTCATCACTTGACCGGCATTACCATGGTGACAGAATAAGGATTGGTTTAGGAGGGAAAGGTTGCTAATTTACAGCAGCCTGAACAGCGACGCTTGACTGATCCTGATTCAAGGACAGGGATGATTCATACAGACTCTGGTCCCGGGAGTGACCCCCCCGTGCAATGGCAACAAGGCCCTTAAGCAACAGAAGCCTGGAACTGACAGTTAGCCTTGGTGAGAGGGAGAGGGTGGAAATGGATGCCAAAACGATGAAACAAAAGCACATACTTTCAGTTTAAAATAAAATAAAAGCACATACTTTAAATAGAATGCACACAGCTGCATATAAACACAAACTATTTTATTCAGTTCCACAAAACAAAACTCCTACTATTACAACATCCAGACAGACTTAAAAAACAAGGAAACAGGAAGCTGCATTGCCTTAGCTGTTGGTGGCAGGATCAAACTAACAGCATCTTGCCAACTGCTTGGCCTTTCTTGCAGACCAAGAGCTGAGAGTCTCTTAGTATTGCTTTGTGATCACTTTAAGCTACCAAAAGCAAAAACCTGAAACTTTTCCAAAGCTGAAAACCATGGGCGGTGACATGTGCAACCTCTCCTATTTGTGCCTGTCAAGTGTGCGTTGGCTCTGATGAACTGGCACTATTACATTCCACTCCCACACCTCAGTCTACTGCCATTATATTCCCCTACACTATTTCATGCTCCCTCCCACACCTTTCTATCTCCGCCGGCTCTCTGAGCTCTGCTGATGAAGGGCACGAACAGACCAACATCTCAGCGTCATATACGTCTCTACCACAAAAAATGACCATGGACTAACTTTTCATTTTAATCTATAGCGCCTATATTATCTGGGGCCAAAGTCAAGCAGCAGTCAGTGGGGGGAGGATGTAGCTGTTTGAGAAGCTATTAGCAGACTAAAAGGATACCAATAGTGAATAGAGGCTCGGGGACTTTTAATCACTCTGCCATTCTTTGTTCTTTATATATCAGGCTGACACTATATATTACTGTCTAATTTACAGGCACTGTTATTGGGGAGGCTGGAGTTACTGCTAAGTGTCAGAACACAGTCACTGTATATACAGCCCTATTTGAATTGCTGGTGTTTATTGGCCCAGTAAATGACAAGGCTGTGAAGACAGGTTGTTGAATACACAGTGCTTATGCAAAATAGCAGATGCAGTGCTAGTGGATCTATCTAGAAGTTCTTACACAGCCTAAGGAGGATATAACAAATAGAAAGCTGCAGATTACTCTCCGTGGGAGGGGAGCATCCCTGGAGTTTAAAATGAGGGATTTGACTTCTCAGAGAGCGTGCTCACTATACCAGCTAGAAGGTTAAAACTGCTTATTGTACTGCTGGTGTGGATTGAAAAGGGTTTGTGGACATGTGGCTGTGGTGGCCAAAATGAAGCTTTTTAGCACATTAGTGTTTTAGTTGAACAGGCGTTTTTGGAATACACCAAATTCCTCTGACAAGCACTGAAAACAAGTGATTCCCACTGAGAGGCTTATCGAAATGTGCAAAAGAAACTGGCAGATTTAATTAAACACAGTCGAGTTATCTAAAAAAAAGCTGTGATTCAGTTTCATTTTTCCAGATCTTGGATCGTGTTTAATGGGTGGGCTAATTTTCATCAAACCAGTCAGGGTCAAGGGTGATGCTAGCTGCCAATGTTTTGACAGTGTACTCATGTAGCAGATTAATGTTGCACGTCAGCTCGGTGCCCAGTGTCTCACTCTGACTGACAGCTCTCTGGGGACCTGCAGCCAATGATTCCTCCTAAGGAGACATTAGTAAAGACCATAATGATGAAAAACATGTATATTAGGACAGTGCAGTTTTCAGGTCCCTGCACAAGCTGCACAGTGTTTTTAATGAGACATATTCAGTCGTCTTATTTATTGCTCGTTTCTACTGGGGTCTGAACATAGCCAAATAAGTATACTATATGACACACAATAAACAAAGGTCTACCCTTGGGTGTAATCCCCTAATTTTAACGATGATGCAAGACACACTTGTGTCAAAAATACTATAAATAGCTACAATTGCAATGCACATGTAACTGGCTCTATCTTGCAAACAATGTCAATGTATTCTATGACGCAATCTGAATGCCAACATATTTATAGAGTTTCGGTATTCAGACCCGATGTCACCCCTTTTGTTCAAAGAAGGAACTCAATTACTGTTGTGAGGCTTTCACAGTGTTTGTGCAATCTTCGAGAGTTTAAAGATTTATTATTTGCCCAATTATTGCCCTGATATTAAAACAAATGTAGTCTAGGGGAGAGGCAGCAGAGAGGGCATAAATCTTACTCATGCAAATTTGAAAGCTTATGCTAAACTTAATGCAGGGTTTTAGAGCTTTGCTTCTGCATGCTTCACACAGTTTTTTGTGTATGAAAACACAACAGGAAAAAAAACACAATTCTTTGATGGCTGTGACTCTACAAAGCATGCCTTATCTTCAGAAAAGCACAAAGCCAGCTGAGAGGTTTTTGAAGCCCTCAAATCATCCCCTGGCCCTTCTGTTCCCACCTTTACATCATTTCTCCTCCCTGTTTCTCGCTTCTAAACTTAATTAAAAAAGGACAAGATGAATTGTCTTTGAGATGGGGGAGGTGTGAGTTTTAATCATTATCACACTTTTCGACAGTCTCCACGCCATCTGATACTCTGTCTACTTGTGTTAATTAACGTGTAACGACGCTGATGTGAGTGTTTCGGCTGCTTTTCTTAAAAACCTCTAAGGGCAATCTCCAGTTTTTAAAGCGGGTCAGCTGCAGTGAATGGAGCTGTGCTCATCACTTTTGTTCTGAGTCCTTTAACTTGTCAAGTTCTGCGACCTTCAGAAAGTTTTATGTGTCCTGACAGCATTATTTTTCACATCAAATATGCAGAACAACCAGCTTCTGACACACTGTGGCTCTGTGTGTGTGCTTATCCACTCATGCACATGCTCTCTTGGATATGCAGAGAGGCTCTCTTGTTCTCAGTAAGGGCTCCCCCAACATCTGGACCTGTATGTCCTGTATGCCCTGCAGCAATGTTTTAATAAAAGTTTGTTTCAGATGCAAACATGCACAAACATTGACTGCACTCTATCCTCTGCTGTAAGAAGAAGGGAGGACTGGGGAGAGCAAAGCGAAGCTCGGCTGTGGAAAACCAGCTTTCAAGTCATTTCTGTTTCCAGAGTTGTACCGGTCAGCCTCAGGGCCCGACGTGATAGATGCTGCTCTCATCCTCTCAAGCTTATCGCTACCCCTCACTCACTTTTATCCAAATCCCTTCTTTTCTCTGCCAAATCGCCTGTCTCTCTTTGCTTACCTCCATCTTCCTCCCCATTGCTATTCATTGCTTCCTGCGACTCCATTTCTGGTTCACTATATTATGTTTATGTGGTGCCCCTTTCAATTTCTTTATCTCTGATATCCATTACAGTAGACCCATCCCACTCCTCCTATCTCACTGTGCGATGATTGCACAAATACATTTATAGGAATTGTGTATTGTCTGCCACTTTGGCACCTTTCTGCTATTTGAAAAATCAATTACCTATCCAATAAAACATTAAACAGTAAAAGCAGCTCTGTGCTCTGCTCTGTTAGTGCCTAACTGCGCTACATAGTTTAAAATCACTCGGATGAGAACTAAAAACACTGGAGGCATAACAAAGCCGAGAGGATGATGCTGCCTTTGTAGATTTCATTGCCTGACCCCTCCAGGGCAGGATAACCAAATCCTAGCAGGTAAATGCCATCACGTGCTATCCACTGACAGACTTGGGAGGTGATCTCTCACTACACTCATACACATAGAAGAACCAAGTTGTAGAGACACTGAAGCGAGTAATTATGAATAAGGAGAAAGAGTGGTTGAACAGTGGAAACGAGGAAGAGGATGGAGCGAGGAGGGTGACGGTATGGTCGAGCGGCTGAGAGCTGATATTGCATGCCTTATCAGTCACCTCCAGGTCTTTGCTTATTATAAAGAGAGGCAAAGTCAGAGTCGAATGTAAGGTAAAAGTGAGTGTGTGGGCCAAGCAATCCTCTTGTTGTGGGGACCTAAATGTGTTTACATAGTCACATTATGGGGTCGGGGCTTCCTTATAGAAACTGAAAGCAAGTCCCTATGACATTTACATAAATAGATTGACTATCAGACACAAGGTTAGGATTTTGTTAAGCTAAGGTTAGACAAGCAGAAGATTATGATTTAGGGTCGAGCAAGTCTGCACGAAATTAATACATTAATACAACAAAATGTGATGAAAGTCATGAATTGATTGTGAATGTCTGTGTGCAAATGGAAAAGAGATCCCAAGAGTCAAACCACAGCGATACTTTCACTCCTTCCGAAGTAGTGTGCGAAAAATGGAACTGATCTTCCTTGATCCTTTTCTGGGGTCAAAAGAAGAAGAGCTCACAACTTTTTAGCACTTACACTTTACGTAATGCTACAGTACACAAGCCTCAAGGAGCAAATATGAGCAAGAGAACATTTAGATTATTTGCTCTCCATGCGCACAAATATTACCATAAAACCTGTGCTGGCACAAAGTCTTGAGGGAATACAACAACATACCCAAACAGACTTAGGTTAGAAGTTGGTGCGCAGACACATTTCTGTGAAATCCAAAAACTCGCAAACTAGATAGCTGAAAATGTAAGCTTTTTGGGCGGAGTTATTTGAGATAAGGAAAGGGTAAAACTTGGCACTCCATCACCTGCAGACAGTTTAGAGGTAGATGCATTCTGAGAAACCACTCCGTCAACCATTGCAGCAGTTATAATAGAATTGCTTCTAGGCAGAACACTTTCTCTCTGTAGTTAATGGAGCCAAATAATTGCACTCAGGACCATCAAAATTCCCACTCATGTATCACTTGATAGATCTTCGCTGAGCCCATATTGATGCAGTTGGAACATTTTATGACATAATGTAACAGAGCTGTAAAAGATTAATGCTTTCTAATGCATTTGGAAACAAACAAACAAAAAAAATCATCTACCATTAGGTTTTCTGTTTGATCACTGCAACTCTCCATACAGTGTGAAGTAATCTAATGCTTCAGATGCCAAAGCTACAGCCAGCAGGATTCTTCCAGCAAGTAGTGGAGTTGGTATTGTTCACTTGTCAACAAGGAAATGGAGTGCAGTGGACACAGATATCGATCAATATTTCTGCACCATAATACAGTGCTATTCAGCATTCTGCGCCTTTGCATTGAGTTGTGGAGGACGGGCTTGTAATTACAGATAGACTGCCTTTTCGCTCTGTCTCTTTCATAACACAAGCAAGAAGAAATAATAGTAATGTGTTCATTAATTCGGCTTCACAAAAGTGGGAAAAAAGTTGACCAATTCCAGCTTATTAACTTTGACTTGAAAATAATAGTTTTTGAAGGAAAATTGGGCAGAATAATTAGCTTCAGCAGCTACGGCTTGTAGTTTGTCAGCAGTGGCAGTTGAGGAAAAGCTGGACAAAACTTTTTGACGGCTGCTGTGCGACTGCCGCAGTGCTCCTCCCTGTTTAGTAGACATGTTTTGCCTCTTGAGTTTCAATCAAGTTTCTGCCCGACTCAGTCCTGGTAATAACAGGAGTGTGTAGTGGGCTATAGATGCAGATAGTTTTAACTTTCCACTTAGCTTGTTTTTGTTTGTGTTACTTTTGACAGACTTTTGTTCTCAAAGTATAAATCAATATGACAACAGCATCCTGTCAGGACAGTTATATACTGATTTATTTATTTTTTTAAAAAACATGAAAGAACACCTGACAGCAGGTCCACACTGGGTTTCCGGTGGTTATACGTGCATCAGGATTAGACTGCTGGCAGAAATCACAGGCTTGCCAGTGGAAGAACAAGTGAGGTGTTGACAGTAGCTGGCTGTTGTGCCAGGAAAATAAGAATGCCAGATATAAGTGCTACCTGACAGTGAATAAGGCATGCTGTACCAGAAGGCATCATTCTCACTATCAGGGATCATCCTGCTACTACCTGAATTACACTACAAGTCGACACATTGCCATCAAACATTACACTAACGACGCTGTGGTGTGTGTCTCTCTGTTAAATAAAGGCACAGTGAGGGTTTTTTTCCCCAGTGTTGTGGGAATAAAATCACAGCAGCTTATGTCTTCTTTGGCATAAAGCTTAATCTGTCAGTGGTTTTGTTATAAAGCACAGACTGCAGAATATCTCTTAAGTGATGTCTCCAAAACATCCTATTTTATGACATATTGAGTGACTAAACACTGCAGCTCTGCTATCCAGTTTAACAGCGAATCTACAAGCTTCCACGTGTTTGGAAATCTGCTGCAAAGTTTACTGCCAATATTTCTAATAAGGCAGAAATGTGCTTGGAATTAGTCTTGCATACAGGAAAAAAATTATTAAGATTAATAATTGCTTTTTTTCATGAAGGACCAACTTTAATGAGATTAGTATTGGTGGAGTAAGACCGAGAGAGAAAGGCTGAAATAAAGTGTGTCTCACTCTTGTGTTAATGATATTAAAGTTTTCTCCAAAAAAGTCGTGGCTTTTACTGAGCTGAACAACTGCAGGAAAAAAACACATGCACAGTTGTAAGCATGTTATGTGATGTTATGTTATGTTAATGTGATGGAATGTATTCAATGATACAGTGTATTGAAATTGATACGCGCATGGATGCAGGGGTGTTTCCAAAAGGGGGAAATGGGGTGGCATCAACCCCCCTCAGTATACGATTGACTCCTCCAGTGCACATCCCGAACCAAAGCCGTTGGACTACATTTACTCTTTAAAAGCCACAACAGCAAAAGATTACACCTTTAATGTACTTCATGTACTTTATTTAAGTACTTTCATGCTATGCTGCTTTCTGCTTTCACTCCATTATAACGTTGATGCGAATAATATACTTTGTAGTCCACAATACTTATTTTAAAGTTGTAGTTACTTATTATTGTGCAGATTAATTGCAATATTATAGTTCAAGCTCCCATGCAATATAAAGGTTATTAAATCGTCAACAGCTTCAACATTAAAGAGATAAACACATCAATAAATCAGTAATTATTATCCAACAAGTGTTAATGCACATAATGAGGTACATTTACTTTAGATACTTCGATATATTGTCAATATACAACTTTGTGAACTATTAAGCTGCTTAAATAGGATTATTTTTTAATTAAGCAGAAAGCCTAAATACTGTTTTTCCACTTTGCAATAATTATCTGACGCAAGATTACGTTTAAATTCTTGTGCAGCTCCACTTTCCATATAACAAATCTGCAACAGGACACAGGGTTTTTATCTCTGCATCACACTAAAAGGTTATTATAAATAGCACATAATTAGTCTGGGTAATTATGGTATGTGTAAAATTGATTGGTATTTGTTTGCTGCTATCATTAGATTTTTGACATTCCTATTATTTGATTCATGTGCAGTTCATAAGATAATTAAATAAACCTGGTGCTTGCATATCTTAGATGCAGTTCACACGTTTGCACATTGCACTCCAAAAATGCATCCATAATGAACATGAAACATATACATATATATTATAGATGAGCTTAGAACGTGCGTAAATATTATATGTAGCACTGTGTATACATTATACATCTGTATGGAATCTATAACTGTTTGATATTCTTACATGTTTCTAATTTCACATGTTTTTGCTGAAGCTGTTTCATTTTCATGTGCTTACAGAAACAAATCATGCTTTATTGCATTTTACCAGGAAAGGTGTGTGTTGAAGCTGAATAAACAGATAATCCTGTGTGTATGTCTCCATGCCTCAGTAGATGTTTCATTTAGTAAAAAATTAAATTCAATAATAAAAAAAAACATTACCTGCTGTAGTCAAGCAAATCTCCTCGTCACTGTTGTCCTGACAGTTGTCCTGTCCATTACACAAGAAGCTGCGGTCCACACAACGGCCATTTCGACACTTAAAGCGAGCCTCCGAGCACACCGAGGGGTTCTCCGCTGTGGTCGAATCAGAGCAGAGGTAAAGGGTCAGCTGTTAGCTCAAACACATTTACAGGGAAAAGTTTTCAGCTCAGATTGATCTGCTGTATCTGACAATTTGTTTAAAGTCAGGTAAATATTATATGGTGGCATTTTAGCAGAAGATATGAAACATTTAAGAACTATCGGCAAGTTTGTCTGGAGTTTGATAAAAATCAAAATCATTTAAAAGAGAGGACAAAACCTTTTTAAAACATTCAAAGTCCTGCACAGAACTACCACTCCTTTTTCAGTACGTTCTGTTTTTTGTCTTTGTTCAAGCCTCTGCAAAATGAGGCATAATTATCTTGTGAGAAGATCCAGACAATTACACAGTTGTGACGCAGTATGTGCTGGGAGCATAGAGCAAAGCTCCATTTAAATGGCTAGATTAGATTTGTGAGCATGGGGCCCTGCAGGCTAGAAACACTGCCTCTGACAATGGTGAGTGATTGGCTCGAATCACATTCCCCACTGGGAAAGCGGCAAAGGGGTCATGTGAAAGCCAATTATACTCTAAAAAAAAAAAAAAAAATCTTGTACATCTTGTACACCTACTACAACAACACTAGGGTAAAACATGGACAACAATATTTACATTGTTAAACAGATGTAAGAAAGTAAAGATAAAATGATGCATAACCATGGAGTTATGAGCGATGCATAAAAATGATATTGTCAACACTATAATATGCAGATGTGCAAAATCCAGTTTTTAAAAATTATTGAGACACAGCAACTCTGCAGAACTTGGACTCTTTATAGAATGACTTTTCCCCTCTCAAAGTAATGATGTAACTAAAAGTCCAGCAGGGATAGCTGTGCCAGATAGTGCTGTGTCCACTGAAGCTGATGTGTGCCCACCATGTGCCACAGCATACTTCAGAAGACTCACAAAAATGGATCGCCACTCTTCTCCACTAAAAATACATGGGTTCACAGCTTTGATGGAAGTTTCACAGAGCAGATCACTCCAGACAGTGAAGTCAGCTTGGTATTTCATAACCCTGCTTTACCATAGTAGAGACACACCAAAGACAGCTTTAAGGCACATAGGTTGTGCGAATATGACAGACTTCAAAAACCCAGAAATGTGTTAAAAATGATCAGAAAGAATCAAACTTTTGACAACATAAATTTGTGGGAGTTGGTTCTGCTGAGAATAAAGTGCAACTTTCACAGGACGAATCAGGAATCTCCTGTAAACCACTTTAAACTCAATAAGGCACCTGTACAGGTGGGATTAATCCTGGAAATGCAGTGAAACTTTCTACCAGTTCTCGTGCAGCTCGTCCAGCTCCAGCATCCTTTCTCAAGAACATTTTTTAACCAGAAATATTTTGAAGTGAGAAGATTATTATAGCTTGTTTTATGACTGCAGGAGACACATACTGTCAGGAACTTTAGGGGGGAAAAAAGTGAAGTGAGATCTTGCAAAGTTGTGCAACTGTGGGCTGGTACAGCAGACAAGGTTTTCAAAACCTGTCAAGTGCTTGTAAAAAGTTGGACAGAGCAGACAAAAAGCACAGCTTCTGAAATGCTGTGTGGTTTGTTGAAGCCACATGGTGGAAACCTGTCTATAAAAACAGCTACTTCAAGATGTGGAACTTAGTCAGAGAAGAATATAACCTACAGGATAAAGTGAAGGTATTTAAATAGTGTGCACATGACCCCGATGTTAAACCTAACTAGATGGATAGCAGATTTAATACCTGGATTTCAAAGAGTATTACAACCCTGTATTCTTTAACAGATAAATCGACCCTGAAAAACTTACAAGCCCTCCAAGCAAAATTTCTACAGATATCTTCAGCTACGCTACTACTTTGACCAAACTATAAAAACCACATGCATAATGATGACTTAGCGATTAAAGAAATGTTAAGGGTAACATACCCTTTAGAACAGGGGCATTATATCAAGTTTATACAAAAAACCCAACTTAATCCACAGAAAACATAAAGCATAAATGGGAAAGTGAAAGAAATTTTGTAATCTCAAAAGAGGAATAGTCTAGCTGCTGTAAATTCTTATACATGGAGAGAATTTGGGTGGAAATGCCTAATAAGATTTTTTTTATTACTCCAAAGCAGAAAGTTCACATTTCAACAGAGAAGTCCGAGTGTTGGAGGCTCTGTGGAAATCATGAAGCTAATCGTGGTTATCAAAGTAACATACCGTTCCAGTTCAATGTCTTTTTGTTGGGAAACACCGATTTTCATTTAAATAGAAATGTATATTTTGACTGAGTATTTTATTTGGTGTCCTGATATCAGCTGGTAGGAAAGCTCTAACCAGACACTTGTTACAACCAGACCTCCCCACAAAAGAGGAATAGATAGAGGTTGTTGGCAGCATACAGTACTGTGCCAAGGTTTTAGGTAGGTGTGAAAAAATGCTGTGAACAAAGAATGCTTTCAGAAATATTAATGATTGTTTTTTGGCTTCAAATGTATTCTGCAGCTGGACAACGACCCCAAACATACAGCCAAAGTCATTAAGAACCATCATCAGCATAAAGAAGAACAAGAAGTACTGCTAGTGATGGTTTGGCCCCACAGAGCCCTGATCTCAACATCATCGAGGGTGTCTGGCACTACATGAAGACAGAAGGATGTGAGGAAGCTACATCCACAGAAGATCTGCGGTTAGTTCTCCAAGATGTCCTCCAGCTGACTTCCTTCAAAAACTGTGTCAAGTGTACCTGGAAGAATTGATGCTGTTTTGAAGGCAAAGGGTGGTCACACCAAATATTTGATTTGATTTAGATTTCTCTGTTGTTCATTCACTGCATTTTGTTGATTGAAGAAAATAAAAGATTAACACTTTAATTTTTGAAAGCATTCTTTGTTTACAGCATTTTTCCTCACCTGCCTAAAACTTTTGCACAGTACTGTATATCTAATGGAAAAGATTCCATAATCACACTGATTACAGACGGAAAAGTTTGTCAACATATGAACTGAATGGACTCTCCAGACGCATTAGACACAGACATTGGAAGGGCAGTCGCTCTGAATCTTCTAATTTGTAATACAGAGATGCATTTATATGATTATTGTAACTAACTGAAATTTTTGGTACTAATAGGGGTGTGGCAAATCCATTAAGCTTAAGCAAAAGTATTTTACAGTTTACTGCAGAAGCATATTTGTTAGTTGCACCCCTATAATTTTGCTGAAGAAAAAAAAACACATTAAAACTGCTATAATTTTAAAAGGGCTGTTTAGCAGAGAGATATTTATACTTTAGTTTTTAGTGTGTATTAATCTCTCCAAGCAATGGAGCCTGCCTTTTTTTTCCTTTAACCTGTTCGAAATTTATAGGCTCCAAGCCCATTAAACATAACTCTGATGGTGACGTCAGGGTTATTTTCTCAGATTTGATGAAGCTCTACCAGAGGAACAGAAGACGTACAACATATATATTCCATATTTTGCTTAGATCTGCCTTGATATAAACAAGACATGGCATCATCTGGCCACAGATCCATGGATCTGGGTGTCATGTGAGACTTACTGCAGTTTTCCTCGTCACTCCCATCAGGACAATCACTGAAGCCGTTGCAGCGGAAGCGTCCAATGATGCAGTGGACACCGTTAGCGCAGGCGAAGAACGTAGGAGAACACTTTGACTTGACCTTAGCTAAAGATATAAGGGTTGGGGGAAGTGGTGAAAAACAGAACAATGAATTAATGTGTGCACGATGCAGAGACGGTGCAGAAATCTTTCAGACATCATGTTTTACGACAGCATTTGCCTTGGCTGTGATGAACAAGGTAAAGGAGAGACCTTCACTAGGAGACAATGCTTGTATTACACTTAGGTCCATGTGTTTTTGTGACACTTACGCAATTTTGCCTTTCTAGAACACCATGATAGATTTGAAATGAAACAATCAGGACAAAGAGGAATAAAATCAGTGCATACGCTTTATCTTTGCTTCAAAGAGTTGAACAAAAACACTGCTTAAACCATAGTCCTCTACTTTCAGAGGCTTGAAATGTATTTGAACTATCCACTTTAAAGCAGTTTAATGTAACTTAACTCTAGAATTGGCCAAATCAACAGTTTGGCACATTCTGTGAAAAACAACACAATGGTGAACTCAACAGCATAAGGTTTAGATTTTCATTGAAATCAACAGTAATGATCACAGCATCAGTCGCACAATCTGATATCCTCGTGTTGGTGTTGTTCCCAGATCATCATACTAAAGGTTGTTCCAGGATCAACATTGCAAGTGACCAATCAGAATGTTGTGATGTCATACTTTTGCGACTTCGGGAAAAACCGGCGTAAAACAAAAAACTGTACTTAAGCTGCGAGAAACCGCCTTTGTCCGCCGATCAACGGACCCTAACCCTGACCCTAACCCTTTAATAAACGCTAAGCAGAATTGATATTGTCCTTGCAACATTGGAATTTCATAAATGCACGAATGGGTTGGTGCGCAAAAGAATAACGTCACAATAATGTGATTGGTCACTTGCAATGTTGAACCTGGAACAACATTTTCATGATGATCTGGGAACAACACCAACGATATCACCACGACGATATCAGATCATCCGCATCAGTCATATGCTAAAGTAAATTCCCATCACAATATTCAGGACTTAGTAAGGGAAACAAAAAGGCTCAGCACAAGGTACAAACCAATGATCAGTCTCACCGAAAGAAAGGCCAAATTAGACTTTGCCAAATAAACACACACACATGTCAAAACATAGCTTTTCATCTGCCAGGTGATAAGATTAGCCAGTAACAGAATGACACAAAAAATGTGGATGGCTTATTATCAGAAACAGAAATCAGAAACATCAGAAACATAATCATCTGTAAAAAACAGCAAAGTTAGTGGTTTCCAATGGCAACGGGTCACTAGTTCTTACTGGTTATATTCCAAAGTTATCCCAAAGTGTTTAGGGCTATCCATTTTAAACAGATGCATCCTAATTAAGCATAACCGACTGGACAGTGCAGATAGAGATCCAATAGTAACAGAATATTTTCAATTGCCCAAGTCAGTCATCTGATTTCAACCTGATCTAGAAGACCTTTCACTTGGTAAACAGGTAAAACTAAGGGGAAATTAACCCATGATCAAACAATAACCAAAGACGGATGCAGGAAAAGGTTCAGCAAAACATCACAATGGAGAAAAACTCATTTTGGTGACATCCATGGTTCCTTGACTTGATAGTCATTGCCTCTAAAAGATTTCTTCAAAGTATTAAAAATTAACAGCTTATGTATGATCATGATAATTTAAAAGCTGACAGTCTGCATTTCATTTGCATTTGTTCCTTTTCATATCTACCGCAGTTAGAAATTGTCCAAAAATGTCAAACCTGCATGTTCTAACGTTCAAAGACACACAGCCGTTCAATATTATATAATGTTCAAACAGTTGCTTACGGATAAAGAATCATTAAAGGTAGCCCATTTTGTTCTGCATTGCTAATACTCCCATTTCCACAATTATGACACATAATGGGTAAGATCTTAACCAAAGAGTACTGATAAGAGGAGAGAAAAAAAAAATCAGTTAATGACAAAGAAAGTACATCGTGTGGGAGAGAGTTTGTATGGATTCTGCCATTGATCAGCCTAAGCAGGCCATGGGCCTTATCTCTCAGGACAGCCCTGAGACTGAGTGAAGAGCTTGCAGAACATCAATGCCTGGCAACCTCAGTTAAGCACCAAGCCCTAGCTTTTTACCTCAAACTCATTGATCTTCCCTGGCAGAAGAAGAAAAGCAAGATAACAGGTAGATACAAGCAAAGACATCAGAAAAGACCCTGCAAAGTTACTGTAGAAGTCGGATTCCAACCAGGAAATACACACACACATTGCTGCAAGAGAACCATGGTTGCTATATTTACAGTTTGCATTACTGAGTTATATTATTATAAAATGCAATGTTTCAGACTTGTGTTTCTCTATTCGAGACTTTTTTTAAATTACCTACTGGATGCATTTTCCCTTCCAATAATAAGCATTTAAGTAAAGCTGGCATTTGGAAATCTAATCAGAGCTGCTCCCACTGTAAGAGTATTTACTAAAGACAGAGAAAAGAAAATATAATTACTACAGCTAAGACATTGTTATGATGCTTTGGTAAATAACAGAAACGCATGCCAGTGAGGAAGTAGCATGATACATTTGATGAACACTTGGAAACAACAGAAGGATGGAGCAACCCACACATACAAACACACAGGGAGGGGGAAGTGAGTGGGCATGCTAGAAATGTCAAAGAAAGCCACCAAACCTTCTATGTGTTTTGTTTCCCTGTGTTGAATGCAGTGGGTAGAATTGGCTCGCTCATAGGCTGGCAATGTGCTGCTTCAAATGCCAGGGGTGCACATTTTTCCCTCTACAATTTATTGCGGTAGCCTGATTTATGAGCTCTTTCAAGCTGTGGCGATTATGTGTAGCAACAGGGAGGGCAAGGCGCAATAACCACAAAGCTTTGGAGCACCCATCTCCGGGATGAAATGTAATCCTCTGGATGCGGGAGGAAGCTGGGATAGTGCCCGATCTATGTGTCTATAGTCTGGGAAGCCTTTGTTTACCTGGCCAGCAGAGCTCCTAAACACCCAAATCTCATTTTGTGCAGCATATCACATTCATAAAAGTCTTCTTCTGTAGCTTTCAGGGATATTAAAAGATTAGTAATAAAACAAAAACACACGCTCCGCTGGGGGTTAAAGTGAGAGTCTGCTGGCCACAAACAAAGGAAACATAATCCTTTGTTATCTATTTGTATTCATTTACACTGGTGTTTCTTCTTTTACCAATTTTCTTTTCTATTTCTATACATAAGAAAGAAATGTTATTGCTCTGAGATTCATGTGAATCCTAATTACCACTTATCCAGCTGGCTAGGATTCTTCCGACCCAGCGTCTGTGCGCAAAATTAACTTAAAAGTCACATCAAGGGCAAGCTTATGAAGGGGAATTGGTGGGTGGGACAAACACAGCTGGCTGGACAGATATAGCTAATGTGCTTAGCTGTGTTTTTGGGTTGCATATCCCCTCATAGCCTAAGCCAAGCTGTTTATGAAGCAAAAATGCAAAAACTTAATTAGACCCATCAAACTAGAGTGGAAGAGATGGCAACACAAAACCATATCCCGGGCATTAGAAGTTCAACTTTAAATACCGCTGCTGATCCAGGTAATGCTGATTGATTTCAGGTCCTCTGCTACAATCTTCAATTTACATTGTAAAAGCGTCGATTTCCTCCTGCCTTCATCCCTTCTGTCATCACTGTTTACTGCTTTACTTTTGTGCCAAATTTTCTCTCGCTCCTTTAAGCCTTTGTAGAAGTTTGTTTACGAAAAGCAGACAGGGTGTTCGGTGGCTTCCAAACTTAGTTCCAGTGTTCAGCTGAGCAGCACAAATGAAAACGAATGGGGTAAGCAGTCGAGCAGATTTCTTGAAGTAAGACTACCACATGCCTGGTTCACACTGAAGCTCACAGGTGGAGGACACACAAACACAGGCACAAAAAACATAAACATGTCTGTTTTTTGTTGTCTGATATATGCAATTACACATAATGCTTGACATTTTTATTAAAAACTATACTTCTGCTAAACACCTATGTGACAACTGTCTTTTAATTTTAACTTAAAGGTAAATAAATAAAAGAAGACTTGTTTTTTTCACCCTTTTTCATAATCTACAGGTTAATCGTAGTTCAAATCCTGACCTGGATTTGTAGCACCGTGGCATATTTTGTACTTAAATCATTGGATGATACAACAGAAACTGAAACAGAGCACTGCTCTTTATATTTATCTCCCCTGTGGCTTCACTGTTCATGTCGGGTGGAATCCGACAACCCTGTTTGCGATGGCATGCTTTTGCTCTTCCCCCGGTGTGCACCTCTATGCCCTTAAATTATTCTCCCCTGATTGGTTCTTCAGAGAACAGAATGTTCAGCTCAGGTAGTCGCAGCCATGATGGGCATGCATGACTGACAGAGTAAGGAGAAGGACTCGCTGAAGAGACTAACAAGAAGAAAAACACTTGGAGTGAGGAGAGAACAGAAACTAAGAGTAGAAAAGACTGATGACTTCAAAGGTTTCTCTGACCTTGCAGAGTATTTCTGAAAGGAAGAAATCAATAGGTAATGGAGTCAGGGTGCAAGCAAAAAGTGCATGGGTAGTTTCAGTGCAGTGGGCCTAGGGATCAAAATAATCCCTACATTGCACTGTACATTTCACTGTCTAAGCCCTGCACACTCTTTTGTACAATAGCACTCCGTGAGGGGCATTGCAACATTATAGAGCTGCCTTCATCTTAAGTGTTTACGGACCAATGGTGTTCTGCAAAGCCATCAAACTTTGTGCTGGATGGGGTAGCGAGAACGGCTCGTATACCACACAGCGAAGGCGCGTGTAAAATATCTGTGATATTTCAACAAATTCCAATAAAGGGAAGAGAAGCAAGGGCATATGGTGAAAAAGCAGCGCGCGATCTGTCAGATAATAACGCTGCTGCAATATTCATCATAGAAGGCAACACACTGCTAAAATTGGCTCGTTTGAACTGATAGTGTCCAACAATGTGTTCTGAAATGACAAGACAGCATTTCTTATTCCTTTGAAGCATCAGCAGCAATCATTTTGGCTAATTTGTGAAAATCGATGGAACAAGGATAGCGTTCAGTCGAAAGTGAACAAAGAGCCAGAGAAGAAGAAAGACACGGCACCAGAGTGAAAGACTTCATGCAGGAACCTAATAAATATTTCAGCCCCGTTCCTTGGTATCAATTACACCAGCTTATTGATTAATCAACCATTAAGCTCATGGAATCCACCAGACTCTGACCCACTAAACCTTTGTCTGTTTTCCATCTTCCAAATTCTTTATATTTTAATATTTTATTTCTCATTTCTTTTTCATCGGGTAGGCTGATACCAAGACCGACCCCTCTCGGGATGCATGATATTTATATCGGAAACCAAACTGAATATTTGTGACTACAGATTTCTCAAAGTCCTTCTAAAACCAAGACTTGGCACTCCAAAGCCCACTTTATTCTTCTTCTTCTTAGTTTTATTTTTGATACTAGGTCATGCCTGAAACACCTGGCTACCCAAGAGGTAGCCTGCTCCTCAATTTGAACATTTCAACACAGAAGACTACTGGCTCTACTCCAAGTCCCTCCCACATGACACTAGGGGTGGGGGAAAAAATCGATACTGTGTAGTATGGTGATATTTTGTTTGCTAATAATGTATCGATACAGGGACAGCAGAAATCGATATTTTGTTACAAAAAGGTTTTTGTGCTCTGACTTCAGAGCATGTTGATCCTTTTTCTGAGCAAGAATCCTGACATTCCTTCACTGTCCAAATGTGTTTAACTTTTTTATGGCAGCAATAAACATGACAGTTTACTTATTTTAATTTAAGACATGTTTTATTTTAATTAAGTTTAAAACTTTTTTATTTAATGTAAAATTATATTTTGTTTTAATTTACTTTCAAATTCTTCAGTTGCTGAAGGGGCTGCATAGTTTTCATAAACTGCATAGTTCAGAATAGCTATAATTGTACCAGATGGTTGTTCAGTTAAGTTGGACTAGACTGTAATACAAACCGTTCAGTTTGTCAACAATAAAACTGAAATGAGAGAAAGACTGAGTGTGAGACTTTGATATTAGATAAATGAATATTGATAAAGTTTACCTTTATGTACAGAATCTGAATATCGCAAAATATTTTAAAAAATTGCAATAATATCGTATCGTGCGTTAAGTATTGTGATAATATCGTATCGTGGGATGTATGGTGATTCCCACCTCTACATGACACCCTCTGGAGGAAGCTCATTCCCACTGCTTATATCTGCAATCTTGTTTTTTTGTCACTAGCCAGAACTTGTGACCACAGGTGAGGGTAGGAATGTAGACTGATCTATGAATTGACAGCTTCACTGTCACACTACAGAAGATTGGTACAGCATTCCAATTACTAAAGAAGCTGCACAAATCTATCTGTTACACTCACTCTCGACTCTTCCCTCACTCGTAAATAAGACCTCAGAATGCTCCTCTTGAGGCATCAACTTGTTCCCGACCTAGAGTGGACACTCCACCTTTGTCCAGCTAAGAACCGTGGCCTCAGAATTGGGGGTGCTAAATCTTGCTCCTGACACTTCATGCTCAGCTACAAGCTGGAAGTCATGGTTTGATGAAGCCAAGAAAACCACATTATTTGTGAGAAGCGGAGTCAAAATCCAGAGACCCGAAAACCACCTCCTTCGGCTAGGCCTAGAAATCCCCCCCTTAATTATTATGAAAAAAAACAATCTGTGACAAAGGGGAGAGCGGTGGACCTGAGCACCCACTGGGACTGAGTCTGATTTATTGCTGGCAATGCAAACCGAGCTCTAGCTTGTCCAGGGAGAGGAAACGATTCAAAGCAACTGAAGCTAAACACAAACAACAGGCAGTTATAGCACACAGTTTACCTCATGCTATGCTCAGGACATGCTGGCATGTGACAGGAGGAGCAAACAGTTACTACCTTCCCGTTTGTGATTCGGGAGCAGAGGTAACACCTTTTTTAGGCCAAGCACTGCAGTCACATCAGCAGGTGGAGTTTTCCTCCAGGCAATGTTACAGCAATGATGGGCTAGTTCTTGAAACTATATGATTTGAGGACCCATGAAAAAAACTAAACAACTAAATAAATACATTAATTTATTAATACTGCATAGGCAGAATTTTGCTTTTGACTGGGTTCAAAACATTTGTAACTCCAATAACCACTAAGACATCACTAGGAACAAACTGATTGACAATTCATAAAAAAGGTGAAATGACAGAAAAAAACTAATATTTTGAGTAGATGTGATATCAAATATATTTTAATATAATAATTAATAATTAATAATTTTAATATATAATATAATTAAAAGCAGTGTGGAGCTAGAAAAACGGTATTCGTAGTATCACCAGTCCGATATGGGAAAAACAAACCCACATATACTAAGTTGTTTATGGTCACAGAATGGTCAGTGTCTCTGTATCATCCTACCAGAGCTCTACTACATGTTATGGACACATCTTTACTATGATGTTGATTTAAGCAATATGACTATATTGTACCAGCAGGCTGTGCTTGTTACCAATTTCGGTCCTGTGTCAGTGCCACAATATGACTGGCTCATAAGATTCCCTGCTTGGCTGTTGATTGGCTCGCTGGGAGCAGAGCGTGATACCAATATCTTTACTGCCATCTACAGAATTCTCCAGTAGATTTCTAGTTTGGATAGTTTTCTTAGTCTTTTTAATGTCCATGTTGCATTAAGAGTTACTATTATTAGCACTGCACAGGTAGGCGTGTACATGTAGCTCCTGTTCAACCCACTTTACCTTAGTCACAGAAAGGATTTCTTACACAAGTTCCAACAATTTGTTTGCAATAGCTTGTGATGTGATTGTGATTTAATGGCAAACAGAGGTCAGGTGAGCTCAACTGATGGTGAAGTAAAAGCACCATTTCATTTCTGTTGGCTTTGCTCTCCCTTTTTCATTAGCTTGGTAGGCTTAACATCTGTTGTTAAGCCTTTAATTACATTTGCAGTAATAAAACAACATTTACATTTCGCTTTACAATATTAGGAAACTATTTAAACTAAGCTCGATCTTGGCTTAAGCATCATAAACAAGTAATTGGCACATAAATCATTCACACTATTTATAACTGAAGTCACCTGCATATCCTTCTACTCTGTCCTCATAAATTAAACACACACAAACGAGCCAATTACAGTAGAGAAACACTTCATGTAAAGCTGGGATTTGCCCAACTTTACATTGCTCTTGTGTTAAAATTAAACACACACAGTCCTAATCTTAGCCAAACCTTATATACTAGGGCTGCCACAAACGATTATTTTGATAGTCGACTAGTCACCGATTATTTTTGCGATTAGTCGACTAATCAGATCATGCATCCATTGGACATAAAACGTACAGCTTATTGCACCAGCAGCATCTGCTCTTATATAACTATCATTAGCTTACAGCTTTAAGTGTTTAAGGTATGTGCTAACTAAAAATAAAGACAAGATGATAGTTTATTAAATTTTAATGAAATTTGCAGATAAACTCCTTGCTATCTAAAATATAACGGGACACCGGAGTATATTCTCGAGCATCTCACACTTCTGATAATCAGTTGTCTTCTTCAGCTGTGTAAAAACTATAACTTTAATCTCAGCTGACCGATTTACTCAGAAACAAATAAAATACTAAAAAAGGCCAAACAATAACATTTTTAAGTTATCTAAGTGACTTATATATGTTTAACCTGAGTAGCGAAAGACAGCGGTGGGTTTGAAAATGATTTGCCAGGAGTCCTCTAGTTAGCCTTGCCCCCGGCTAGCTATCGAGCTAGTGGGTAACAGACGTCTCCGAAAACATCGGAGCGCTTTTGAAAATATGTGGTGTCTTCATAAACTGAGCAGATATTTGAGGTTTACAGAGCTACATTCTCACCTGAAAATATGTTAAACGTGTATTTTGTGACCCAGAAATAATAATAAGAGTAATATTAAAACTAACTAGCTGCCGCCATTGTTGGAAACTGAGCTGGGCTGCGCTATGAATTCTGGGACAGAGCTGCTACTTCTTCTTCTTCTTCGCGGTTTAACGGCAGTTGGCATCCTTGTACATGCAGTGCTGCCATCTTCTGTTTCAGTCCGTTATTACACGCTTAAATCCGACTACTTATTCCCGTGTCTTTTGTGATCTTACAAAGCTTCAAATGACACGTCGACTATTAAATTAGTCGTCGACGATTCTGATAGTCGATGTAATCGTGACTAGTCGACTAATCGTGGCAGCCCTATTATATACCCACGAAGAGTTTGGTAAAGAACCATTCTGTGTCAGGAATCTTTGTAGAGACAATCAACCCTACTGATGTGGAGAGCTTTGTTGCTGATGAGCGTTTAGTGGTTCTTTTGAACTCGGGATGTCATTAATATTTTGTGCGAAGGCCAGTACACACAACAAAACAAAACAAAACAAAAACAACACTATTGATGTTGGTCCCGGCTTTAATATTCATTTAATCCAATAAACCGAGGAGTTTATTTTGCTCCTAAATGTTATGAAGATAATAAAAAGTGGAACAAGAAATTAAAACTTGAAATAGTGATTTTTGCACTGTTAATAGAGTCTTAATAGAGACTTCAATAGCAGACCACGTGTGAGGCTACAGCTCACAAGTAAAAGTTTCAAGCATGTCTGGAATTACAGACAGATTTAAGTTAATATTGTTTAAAGATGTCAAACACATCTGCTGCTAAATGTAAGGCATAAACCAAGCTTTACTGATTGGTATGACAAATGAATGGTATTGTAGCTCAGCTCAGTTAGCTGTAGTAATAGCCCTTTTGGTTTTTACAGTAACTGTTGGCTTGTGTACTCTGTTTCACATTAAACAACTTCTGAATAGCTCCCTGATTTTATTATTTATATTTGGGCAGAAGATATAGTCAAGTGTTTTCCCACCCTCATAGCTTGATTTTAATTGAGCCACTGTGCAACAATTACAAATGTTCAAGATCAAGTTCAAGCAGTGAAGAGTTATCGCCCTAATTAAAGGCATGCTGCCATGCAAACCACTTGAGTTTGAGCATTGAATTAGGAGATGCGCAGCCTTTCGGTATGGCCAGTGGCCTTCCTGTTGGGCCCTGTAGTTCAAAGCAGCATAGAAGTTTCAGAGAAGTTTGTGAGTGCAGAGTTCGGAATATGTGAACTCTCCCACACAGAGAGGCCAGAGCCTCAGCCTGCAGGGCCACTAGTTCAGAACAATCATTGCTTTGAAATGCACTTCTCCGTCTTTTCTCTTTCTCCTAACTACATTTCTGTGTCTGCGTCTTTGATTCTACACTTCTTGCATTCTAAATCATGTCCACTCACCCTTTTGGCCCTGCTATGTGTCCGTCCTCTCTCGTCTACTCATGTCCTGTCCAGACAAGGGCAAAGAGGCTAATCCTGGCTCTGAGGCCCAGTGAGCTCAGTCAGCTCTCCTCCTTCTCTCGTCTGTCAGCATCCATTTCGTCTAACACTCTCCCGGGCTGGCGCTATGGACACCAGAGAGCAGGATGGTACTTCTGACCTCTTTGTGCGAGGAATTATTCAACAGCCTGTCTCTGAATCTCAGTTTAAAGACGCCTTAAATCTACCGACGTACATATATACACAAGCACTGCCCATAGATGGCAGATCCCCAGGACTGAATGACTGCAAAAAAGAGACAAAGTACAAATGACATGTTTTAATCTAAAATGTAATTAATTTAATGTACAGCAAAGTAGAGGTTGCACTCCAGGAAAAAAAGGCTTGATCAAAACAATACTTTGGGGGTCCTGGCCTCAACTAGTGAGGCGGAAATACAATAAGATTCATCTTAAATGAAATAAGACTCAGGCTGGAGATATTGCCTTTTTCCTTCAGCCAAAACTGAGCCAGCAAAAAGTATTTACACAACTCCAGTTGACCATTGTGCTACAGGCAACTGGAAGAACAAACAAACAGCAGAGGAGCAGTGGGGTTTGGGAAGAACACAGGAGTGGCTTTACAATTCCTGGGCTGACAGCTGTGACATAATGAGATATATCTACAAATAAATAAAGGATTGAGAAAAGAACATGCAAATGCAAATGCGAACCGTCTAACTGGTATCAACACTGGAATAAAATGTAACCAGGTCAATAAATAAGGCAGAAAGAAGTTTATTTTGGAAGCAAAACAACTGCTGGCAAAAAAATCTAACTCTCCTAGAAAATGTCATCCTAAGTTCACGTGTAGGTGGATCCATCTTCCAAAATAGTTTTTTTTTTTCTTACCGATTGGACCACTGCACACCAGCATGAGCGTATACGCTTATGTTTTTAAAAACTATGTTCATGTTTTATGTTGAAGAGATCAGAACGAGTTGAGACTGATTTGTTGTCTCTTGCGTTTCCCATTAGCTACACGGTGTTCAAAAATAAAATTCTCATTAATGAGACACCAGGGGGATGTCCCCACATATGACCTTTACCTCAGGTACAGGCTAAGTATTCCTTGGTGAGAGACTTCAGCACAATCTGTTGGCTAAAGAGCAGGGGCTTATGCGGGGATCTACTTTCTGAGTACAGCTGTCTTCTGCAAATGAATGAGATAAAAATAGGCACTGCTCTGCGGCACAAAAAAAAAAAATGTAAGAGAATTTTATATGGTCACACATATGGCAAAAATAAACACAACACAAAGTCACCAAATATATGCACGCCTGCAAAGCACAATCCTTCCATGCTTATGAGGCACACAAAGACGAGAATTGAATTCTTTTGTTGTTGTTTCTTAATCCACTTGTGCGACACTTAAAATGGACCAGGAGACGGAAATGATGTAGACATCGACACGTATCAACAATTAAGGCGTGTATTTATGGAAACCTTTTGACAAAAGCCATCTGCTCACATTACAGATGGAAATTTAATATCCAGTAGTAGTCAACACTGCTCTGCCTCCACGGTAATGACTATGAGTGCAAAGGGCAGCGGATGGACACTGGACACCTTAGAGATTTATGATACTATAAATATAAAGAAAGCAAGCCTTGCAGCAATCATTTGTAATGATAGTAATATTTCAAATGTGTTTTTCTGAGAAGTATGCTCTCAAAAAAAACTACCCTTATGTCTCAACGACAGAAGGAAAGCAAACAGAGTCAACAAACCTACCACCTTCCACATATACCCATAACTGTGAGTTTATTTGTGTTTTCTTAGAGGGGCTGTCTAATTATAAGCCAACCTGCAGAGAATGCATAGCTGCAGTCACAAAGTTTCCAGGCACTGTGTTCTCCTTAGATAATACAAATCCTGACAGAACTCTTGCTGAAGCCACAATAATGAGTCCCCCTTTTTGCCCCCTCTCTTTCTCTTACTCCCTTGTTTCCGATCCCTCCATCTGTCTGTCTGTCTCCGAAGAGCCCCTAATGGAGCCAGAAGTTTGTCTGGGGATTTCGGGAAGCAGCCGCCAGAGATACCAACCGACAACTAGCCATCTACTTGAGGATAATAAGGCCCACTTATGCCAGAGCAGATAATGTAGATGTCTACAGCAAACACAAATAGCGCTCCGACAGCCCGAGCAGGCTGAGCGTGATGCCTTGTGATAACTTGTTTTAATCTGTAGCGGTATATTGTACATACAGTACATGTTGTGTCAGCGAGAGACACCGCGTGCACTATATACATTCAGTTTATGTTGGCAGTTCAGTGATCTGCTTTCTTGAGAATGCAGCGAGAAAGTTAACTGAATTCAAACTCCAAGCACAAACACAGTGGGGCGTCTCGTTCCTTTTGTGTTGTGCCAAAGTTTAAAATTGTTTGCAGATATGGATATACTGCTTCTCGTTATAAATGACATGTATTTTGAGGAAAAGCACCAATGCAGACACCTCCATTCACTTGCAAGACAGTTTTCTGAGCTAACAAGCTATGCTAGTCTAACCCTGATCATAAACAGCTTATGTTATCCTCATCTGTTAGCTCATTTAGAGGCTACCAGACATTCCTCAGATATTTTTCCCCTATTTAATTTGTCAGTTTTGTCATGTTTAAAATAAAAACAACTGCAACTATAGCACTAATTGCATGTTGTTGGAGTGAAAGTGGCTGACCAGAATGATATAGAGGCTGTATTATACTGGAAGTATCTGATACTTCATATGCATAAATGATACTATTCCATGTCTGACAGTTGTTGACAGATTAAGGTCAGTGAGTGATGACAATCTGAACGTATAGTCGTCTATTAATGCAACAGTCTTTCTTTAAGTTAAATGGCGTCACAAGCAAAAGATATACAAAAGAAGGTTAGTCTATACCAGTGGTTTCCAAAGTTTTTTTGCTGGGCCCCCCTTTTTTTTTTTTACAAGAAAAATGTTCGCGGCCCCCCTCGCGCGCACGCACGAACACATCCTCCAACCACACACACCCATATTTTGCTCCATTGCGGTTTATTTCACACCTCAAACATTTAGTAAACAATTAAGCAAATACAAGTAATCTGCAATAAATTACAGGTAGTAAGAAAATAAACTACTAAGTCTTTTACGCTACGTCCACACCTACACGGGTGTTTTTGAAAACGCAGCTGTTTCGTCCACACATAAACGGCGTTTCGAATCCCCGAGAATGGAGATTTTTTAAAACTCCTTTTTTGCGTTTATGTGTGGACAGGAATATAGAGTTCGTCATGCAACGTCAAAGGTATGTGCCTTTTTTCACGTCACGCTGTGCACCACGTTATTGTTTACATGAGATGAATTGCAGAATGGCAGATAGAGACAAAATACTGTTAATCTGACTGTCTGCAGGTTTTACATGCTTACATATACACGCAGTTACTGTCCCTCCATTTAGAAAGGCAGAGGCGTCACGGTGTAATTATTTTACATGTAGTTGTTTTTTTTTCCTGTGTAATAATATTCAACATTGCTATCAATACATTTTTCAAAAAATCCGTCTGCAAAATGGGTTCAAAAACATAAACAACTGTTGGATGCTGTTTGTCCGTGATTTGAACCGGGGGAACAAATTGTGGCAGGATCAGCCTGATATTATTTGTATCCCACTGTAACTTTAATGTATAAAGAGCTAGCATCTCCAAAATGTCAGGAGTAGTTAGTCATTACAACAAGTGTTTGTGAACTACAAATCAAGAATGTGGGATACTGTTTGTCCGTGATTTAAACAGCCCAGCGCTGCTCCCAACGAAGGGAAAACCAATCCTGCAGGGAGACCTACCTCGGCACTTGTGCAGGTAAAACCAAAGGGAAGATTTGCTTCACCATATTTTCTAGTCTTTTGCTTAGAATGAAGTTGGTTTGGAAACATATTCAGCGATGCTTCATCTCCTGCTTTGCGTTTGTGTGGGCGCCCCGTGCTAGCGGTGTCCAAACGTTGTTGTTTTTTTTGTTTTTTTCCCTTTTCATGCCGTGCCCCCCCCTGCAATGGCTCTGCGCCCCCCCTAGGGGGCGGGCCCCACACTTTGGGAACGTCTGGTCTATACAATAAAATTCCCTATGAATATACATCTTGGATTTCCAAGTCATTCCAAATGAAGACAACCAATAACCTCTACAGTAAGTTTACCGACTGTAGTGTGACAGTGTGTGTGTGCTTGTATGCCAGGGAGCACACCTTTGTCAAGAGTCGTCTGCGTTTTCCCTGAGCTGCTAAGAAGAGAACAGTGAGAGAAGTGACAGTTCGAGGAGGAAAAAAACAAAGCATGGAGGGCAGGATCATATGTTTTGTTTTTGTTTTCTAACTGGGGGAGAATTAGCAGGGTTAGGAAAAACAAAACCAAAAAAAAGATTTAAGAGGAGGTTTATTGCTCGCTAAATGAAAACAGGCATCTGCAAAGCAAATTACAAGCCAAAAGCCAAAAATGATCAGATGAGATAAACTGGGATGGTGCACAGAGACGACTGAAAACGGGAGGTCGAGACATTCAGAGAGATGAACATATCGGGAGATGAGGGATTCTATTTGGTGTGGCAGCGCCTCAAAGTCGATCTTCATCAGCAATCCCATCTTTGTGTGAGCTCTGGCTGAGATGGGCGGGAGAAAAGGAGGAGCTGCAGACCAGAAAGATCAAAGCCGACTAAAATTGAGGATCAAAACCAAACTATTACTCTAGTGTTACAGTAGAATTATGCACGCGCCGCTATTTGCGCGCACAGAAGTAATCGGCCTTTGCTTTGATGGTATTAAATTTCATCCTGGTGCTAAACTGAGGCCAAGGGTCTGGAAGAAAAAGAGGAAGGCTGGTGCACTGAGGGGGAGAGCGATTTGAGGATTGAGGAGGGAAGTTCATTTAAGTTGGCAGAGAATTCGTTTTAAGTGGCCCTTGTGGCTCTTTGGACGGGGATGTCAGAAGAAGTACAACTGCTGGATCGCAAAAAGAGTTGTGAAGACTTGCTGTAACTCTAAATAATCAATTTGGCTTCAACGGTAAAGGCGGATCTAGTCGTTAAAAAGGGATTTATTAATGACGAACTTACGACAGCCTTTCTCGTCGCTTTTGTCAAAGCAGTCGGGCAGTCCATTACACTGCCGCCCGCCCGGGACACACTTGCCATCGCCACACATGAAGATTCCGGGGATGTTGCAGTCCGTGGTGAAGTTATTCCCTGGAAGCAGCTGGCTCTCTGTTGATAAACAAGAGAAACAGAGGAGAGGACAGACTATTACGAACTCGCTCTGTAAAGAAATCAAACAGGTGGAGCGATTGCATTACAGCGATACTCATCACCAGAGTCAAAATGGAAATCTGTTATTATCTCCATTGTCTAAAGACAGAAAAATATTAAAGGCAGCGGCTCTATTTAAAAAGCCGTATCAATCTATGAGCAAATAAACAGAGGGAGATCTCATGAATACAAAAGCGGTCTAGGTCATTCGGTGTTAACAGTATTGTGGGCGAAAATCACGATAGGGAAGATAAAGATACAAACATCAAAGAACACTAATATACAAACGGAGCACATATTTCACCCTAGACTTACACAGATGCACCGATACACACGTGCAGAACAAAAATAAACACACCGTCGGCACAGTAATCGTGTGCCCCGAACCAGTTTGGGGCATTTCTAGTGGACGCAGTGCAGCTGCGGCGTAATGGGCTGGAATGTGAGACACGGCCTTTTGGCTGAGGTTTGACACTATGTGGCGAGCAGTTTAGCTCGCAAACAAAGCTGCGTGGCAGTAATAAGGCGTCTCGGACAGACCGCGGAACACTTTTATGCCGCAGTGCTAAAACGGGTTCAGCTGCTAGGCCACGTCGTTACACTTGAGGACGAGATGCAAAAAGTGCACCTGCTGTAAAAACGTACGGACCTTTGCACCTTAAATGGCAGTGCGGCTTACCACAACAATGACTGATGGAGTCCTCAGCTTAAATGACTCCAATTGTAAAGTGCAGCGATGTGAAAATGTAATTATTATTTACCGTGCTCTTTCGGTTCTTTTTCTTTTTTAATTTATTTTCATGACTGAACTGAATAACAACAAAAGGAGGGATATATTGGTATATGAATGAACTGCACAGTACTACACAAACTCTTAAGTCCTTCGTTTTTTTCATATTTGTTTTCATGAAGCCAGGAATTTTTTTAAAGTGGTTTTATGCAATAGTTCTCCAGGCTTTCCGACAGTCTTTTTACACTGGCAGGTTTTTGCTCATTTCCAGTTTAATTGTTGTACCCGACCATTTTCAGAGGAATGTTGTTGTTTTTTAATATCCTATTGCTAAACCATTTATCACCGACCTACCCGAGCATACAAAGCAAATCTAACCCAACAGATGGCCCAGCGTTTTGTCTACACATGACAGAAAACTTAAAGCACCTATTTTAAATGGCATATTTGTTAGTAGCAGCGTGTTGCAAAAACATATCAACTGTTCCAATTTCTTTAGTTGAATCTATGAAAATGCCAAATATAGCTCGACATCTTATATTTTCACAGCCATAAAATAGAATTTTGCATCAACAAGGTGATTCCCAAAGTGCTTTTAGCTTTAAAAAAACAAAAACAAACCAAAACTGGTATATCTTGGTCAGGTGTGGTGTGCAGTGTATGCTTAAAGAAAACAGACAAGTAGGGGACGAAAACAGGTCAGAACCGCCCCGCAAAAACTAAACGATCTGCAGCGGATGAACAGTATCTGAAAGTCACGCCCTTAAGTAAGAGAAAACCCCGCAAAGACCTGACACATGACCTGAGAGATTCATCTAACCTTTCAGTTGATCCATCTGCTGTTCAGTGAAGCCTCATTAGAGATGGTCTCAGTGGAAGGGAGGCTATCGTGAACATGAAAGGAAACAGGGAGAAAAGGTTGAGGTATGCCAAATTACACCATAACCTGACTTAAATAAGTGGAAACAGGTCTGATGGAGTGATGAATCCAAATTTGACATTTCTGGTTCAAATTGTCAGCAGGAGGAAGTCAGGAGAGAGCTACAAAAGTGAGTGTCTAGAGCCATCTGTAAAACACGACAGGAGATCTGTCATGGTTTGGGGCTGCATTTCAGACAGTTGAGTTGGAGATCTTGTTAAAATTGATGGAGTTATGAATGGAGTTAGATTTTGATCCACTGTGCAACACCATGTAACACCATGGAAATCTGGAAAGATTGGCAACGGATTCCTTTTTCAGCACGATCCCAAACACACTGCCAGTGCAGTAAAAGCATACCTGGATAGAAAATACACACAATGGAGCACTATCAGTCATGAACGTGGCCCTCCTCCGGAGCCTGGACGTCAATATTATTAAAGCGGTGTGGGATCAGCTTGAACAGAACTGAACAAAAGGCAGCCAACATCCAACGAAGAGCTTTGAACGCCCTTCAAGGAGCCGACAGAACCACTGACTGCTTAAAGAAATTACAACGAAGCTTAAAAGAGTCTAAAACAGTTCAGGCTGTGCTAAAGAACTCAGCTGGGCATACCAAATATTGACTTCAATAAGCTTCGTTAAGCTCAAGAATTCAGCACAGTACTTAATATATGTAGGTACCTGCAGCTTTTTTATTTTATTTGACATTAAATATTTATAACAAAAAACAGTGATGGATGTCTAAATGTCCTTGTCAACAAAATCTGAAAAAGAGAAAAAGGATAAAAATGTTAAATGCAGAATAGTAATGACTAGGGCTGGGCTATATCATACCGTTCACGGTAATACCTGTGTAATTTTGGGCAACGATAGGAAAATGAAATATGGCGATAGAGTATGGGTAAAACGCGCATGCGCAATGCCTTTGTTTACATATGCACATGGTGGATCGTTGAATGAAACGGATGAACCAGAATTGGTTTGTAAAAATGCTGCAACTTCAGTGGTGGAACTGGTTTAGCTTTCGTCCGTCAGATACACAACAAAGCACTATTTTTGGTAGCTAGCATGCTAGCGGGCCGTCGTTATTACCGTGTTGTTTGGAAAATACGGCGCACTTAAAATCAATCCTTTGATTTTTCTGAAAATCAACAGTGCCCCTTATAATCCCGTGTGCCTTATGTATGAATTCTGGTTGTGTTTACTGACCTCGAAACGATTTTTTGTGGTACACGGCGCTCGAAAATCTGTCAAATGTTTTAGTACGACTGTGCTAAGCTACGAAGTAGTGATGTGCGGATCGATCCTGAAATATCGATTCCTCTGATACCAATCATTTATGTTCTAGAATCGATTCTCACATTAAAATATCGATATTTTAGTAAATTAGGGTAAATTTGTAGTTTATCATTAACAGGAACACAGTGGAAAGAAACTATAACATTCGGATTGTCTACATTCAAAGGAACTATTTCCTCTTCCGCCTTTCATAGTCATTTGCGAAATAGGCTGTCTCGCAGCCCCTTGGCGTGCGCACTCACAACCATGGCTGAGCGTAATTGGAGTCATGTGCGAACCTATTTTACCTCCACAAAAACTGAGACGTGGTTTGCGATACATGTGGCAAAAACGTGAGGTGTTGTGGCCACACTAGGGAGACATTCAAAAAGGCTGTTAAAAAGGCTGTTGGGGGGATAAATACATTTTATAGTGTTTATTTATCGGATGAAATACGTTAAATGTCCGGAAACAGCGGGGGTGTCCAAATTCAGAGGCTGCTTCCACCTGAGGACCCGGCCTTCGTGGTCGAGAAAGCCGGGTATACGTCACGAGCTCCCTCGGTGGAGTGAAACTCTGCCTTTTGCTCCTTGCTATCTAAAATATAACCGGGCGCTGGCGTAAACTCTCGACCGTCTCACACTTCTGTTTAATCAGTTTTCTGTTTGACGTTTATTCAGCTGTGTGAAAACCCCGGAGGAACCCTCCCGAGGGATTAATAAAGTTAAATTTAATTTAATCTAATCTAATAACTTTAATCTCAGCCAAACTGATTTACTCACGAACAAATAAAACACTGAAAAAGCCAAACAATAACATTTTTAAGTTATCTAAGTGACTTATATATCATGTTTAACCCGAGTAGCGAAAGACCTCGGGGATTTGAAGACGATGTGTCGGTTGGCTCAGATATTTGAAGTTTACACAGCTACATTCTCACCTGAAAATATGTTAAAAGTTTTTTTGCGACCCAGAAAGAGAAATAAGAGTAGCCTAATATTAAAACTAAGCAGCTGCCGTCATTGTTGGAAACAAGTACTCTGATGTCCTGTAATCATTATGATGATATAATTTGAGATACAATAAATAAAATAAGTTTTTGTACAAAGTATCGGTATCGGATCAGTATCGTCGATACCACCCTGAATATTACTTGGTATTGGATCGGAAAGGAAATCAGTGGTATCGCACATCACTACTACGAAGCCGCACCCTTGATGGATTGTCGGAGCATCACGGCTATCGTAGGCGGAGCCTCGCGGAGTGATACGTACTGTGCTTCAACATAATATTACCGTATTGTGTGTATAACCTCTTTTTAAGTTTTGTGCATATTATACATGGTTATGCTGAGAATATGTCGGCCAATTTCAGCTGGAAATGCCTTTTGATTAAACTGTCAGCAAGGAATTTGCATTTCCACTGTTACATGTTTATATAACTTTAATGCACATAACAAACAGCTGCTTGTTTAAGTGAAAATACATTGATTTTTTTTTTTTTTGCACTAATAAAGTTGTGGAGTTGTAAAGTATGTAGTCTAGTGTCAATTATATCGTCAGTTATATCGTTATCGCAAATTTTCAAATGTATATCGTGATAAATATTATTGGTCATATCGCCCTGCTCTAGTAATGACAAATATTAAAACCTTTAAAATGCTTGGATGGATACAGATCATAGATATCGCTCTGTATTTATGTTCAGATGCCGCTTCTATTTGTTCAGTCCTTTAAAATAATCCAGTTAAATGAATTCCCCTTTTCCAGCAGTGACACTGTTCATTTTCCTCAAATAAACCATTACAGCGACACATTCTCAATGAAGTAATCTTCATTACCACAAAATCCACTGCACCCCACTTCAAAATAAAACCTCTGACTTTTGAGCTTTTGTGAATTCATAAGTAAAACTCCACATTTTTCACCACAGCTCGTTGATATTCACTTAGCACATGTAGCCAGCCTCCAGAGTGCAGCTGAGTAACTGACACACAGAAATAATCTGTTCTTACATCACCCTTCCACTGCTGCTTTTTTAACAGCAGCAGGTACTGGAAACCATGTATAGATCGTCTCTTAAATGAAACAGCACAACCCTTCTGGATCTGAATGCATGACGCAACGCCTCCTTTTGTCTCACGCAATATGAAACAAAAAAGCTGAGTGATAAAAAAGAAAAAGCTCCTGAATCTTATGAGGACAGGAAAACATTCAGATTTCTATTTCTTTCATTATTTATTACGCTGATTCATCTAAACTGGAAATGAAAAAGATCGACGTGATTATCTTTTTGTCAAACAACCTTTCCAAAAACCAAAATAAATAACGGGCTTACTCTTAGCAGCTTCAGCTGAGTGGTGTGATATTTCAGTTTCCACTTCTCTCAACTTCAACATATAAACATTAAGGCTGGTTTGATATAAGAACAATGAGTCATCTCTTCTCTTATCTTGAGTCGCTTCAATGATGTTTCAGTATCAAGTGAAAAAAAAAAAAAAATCCAGCTTAACTTCAAGAGCACAGTGAAGCATAGAGATGGTGCAGAGATAGCAGTCGCACATTAGTGTTAACTTATAGCTCGGCTTCAAGGAGACGCTTTCAATTTCAAGTTGCAATCAGCTTACATACAAAGCTACTCACACACTGTTCAACCATTGACCCTCATCAACACCAGCTGGCTTATTTGCCCATGGAAACAAACAGGAAGTGAAAACGATATTTTACAAATTAACAGATCAGATTGAGCTGCAGTCAATAAATACATGCCTTGGAAAATTTCCTTATACATTTTAGAGCCGATAAGAAGATAAAGCCTATCTGATTAAAATATTTATAACATAACCATCGTCAATAATCAACTTATTATAAACCTGATGCAGCATTTATGCCATCTGCTAATTAACTATGCTTCGACTATAACTTATAAGACTAAAATATGTTCAGGTCACTTTCAAAATGTAAATATTACATCTTTATCTGACCAATTCTTCACAACGAAGGCATAATGTGCACACTGACAGCAGTATACTCTTTAGCAAAGGGATCAAAATGGGATTTGGCAGGTAAGGGAACCTTAAGTTATGGTGTAGCACTGCAGGGGGGGAAGTGATTCACCTCAAAAGGACTGATCTGATTTGTTGAGTTAAATAGAGTTAGCCATATATTATATAAGCAGATGTTACACGAGCGATCATGGCTGCTGTCCAAATGCTAGATAAAGGTGGGAATTGGCAAGTAATCCTTAAGAGCACCATCAGCTTAAATTTAAATTAATGACTGCTACCCCTGACCTAACAGTGGGCATGGCACCAGTCCAACATGGGCCATTATGTCCCAATGGTGTTTCTTGCCAGGTCTGCAGCTCTTTTTGAAATTCTTCATTCCATATTTAGACTACACTCAATATTAACGAAGAATAACATCGCGCAAATGGCAAAACAGGAGGACAGAAGTTTTCAAAAATGTGAAAGCATTTCACGCAAAACAGACAAAGTTGAACGCAGACTGTGCAAAGCAGCGCTTTCCTTCCATGAAAGCACAACTGCGGTGCACACGCATTTAAAACACCGACACTGTGGAGCTGTGATGTCAAATCTGGGTGGGTCAGCTTTAGAGAATTAGTTGGTGTGTCGCACTGATACCTTGTTTATGTTAGCTTACCTGGCAGAAACTTCTCATGGTTGATGCTTGCTGAGTGAACACAATTTCAGTTTTGTTAGCTAATGAGTGAATTGCGATCGTAAACCATTAAACTGGAGTAGCTACGCCGTCTCCTAGTTTGTTTGTTTTTTCTTCTCACATTAATATTAGCGTTTATTCTGAATAGTAAACCCTTTAAAACAACAGGGTGATATTCACAGGTGGGCAGACTTGAACAGGTGAGGTACTGGAGCCTAGAACAGGAGGTTTGCCCACAGGAAGAGGAGATAAGAATTATTGAAATAATCATTAACTAATCGATTAATTAGAAAAACCTGGCAAACTGGTCGATTACCAAAATGATAATAAATCCATTTTTATGTCTATGTTTCATTCGTTTCATGTAATCATGCACAGACTAGTAAAAACGATCGGCGAAAGGCTCAGCCTATCATCGACAGTCGATATATTCGTCCAATCGCCCAACCTTACCATTGACATAGATACTACATATTACATATTGTCTACATATTACCTATGCTACAGTAATTATAATGAGATTACCACAATACATGGATACAAAGTATCCAATTGAATCTCTACATATGAATCTGTCCAGTACCGTCACACAACTTTTGAAACAAAAAATTATCATTTTGTCATTTCACAAAATTAAAGAAGATAGTTTCAGTGGCACGTTATGAACAATGTCTGCTTTAGCTAACTCTGAAAAGAATGAGGACATCACATTTTATTAAATGTCAATTCCTGAGCAGTTCTTGACTTTCAGTTCTTACCTAATCTCTCACAATCCTAGTATATTTCTTACACGTTTCTCAGAGCTGTTTCTTTCTTCTGCCACGGAACTACAGCAACTGCATCAACACATCGACTGCAAGACACACTGAGTGTCGAACTGCACAGAAACAGCTTGTGTGCGTGCGTTTGGTAATGTCTGTTGAGCTGTTTGAGACGTCCCATTTGAAATTACTTTCTACTTTGAAAAAAGTAACTTTAGCTGATCCCGAAGTGCTGTGACTGCAGCTTTTTTGGCATCTGCAGCATGATAGGAATGAGACAGAAAAAAGAATGTGCATAGTGTGCATCAGGGACTGTGGGGCGGTTTTACTTTCTGCATTGTTATCTTCATCGTGGCACCAGCTGCAGGGAACGCCAGCCTGCAGCACATGAAAATGAACTTGCTTGAAGTAATTATGTATTGTAATCGAAGGTGATGGAAGTCCATTCAAGCTTGTTCCAGTACACTAACCTCTGCTTCAGAAGCTTATTTTTCATCAGACTTTTTAAATATAGTGCCAAATCACAACAACGGTCATCTCGGAGGTTTTATACTGTTCAGTAAATGTCTTTCAATATGACAGAAAAGAACGCAAACAATTCCCTATGAGGATTCGGCGACACTGGGGAGACGATTAAATAAGAACCTGTTACAGAGCTGTGAGTATTCACAGACCAAACACCGCACAAAGAAGCGTGATTAGGGCAACGCATTGTTGACAACCCAGAAATGTCCATTCAGAGCCCCGCAGAACAAGTGTAGGCGAGAACCATATAAAATGACTTCAAAGAGCTGACGGAGATACACTGGGTTAATTGGAAAGCTGCTTTGGGAGCACAAGAGGACAGGAAAAGGGCTGTCTCTCATATATGTGCATGTGTGTCTGCGTGGGTGTGTTTGAGGAGTGACCAAAAAAAGAAGAAACAGTTGATGGACAGCTCGTCTTTTCCCAGTCTAACACTGCCAGTAGCAAACCTTTTGCAGCACTTCTTGCAACGAGCTTGTGATGAGTACATCTTTTGGCAAGCTCGACACCTCTTATCCCAATGCCCCTGTCATTCTGTCAATTCCGTAATAAGCCTCAATACTTGTTCGCCACTGAGGTAATGAACAAAAACCCACCTCATTACCGCAGAAAGTGTAGCTATGCAGGTCATTACAGATGGCACTACAAGAGAAACGAAATAAGAACAATTCACTATGCAATAATAATTCACTATGGTACTCTGGGGTTGCTGCAACACTCCCAAGGTGACCTGGGCAGTTTTATTGGAAGCAACTGTGTCGAGCATTTATCCCTTAGTGTGTCAAGCATTTATCCCTTAGTGTGTCAAGCATTTATCCCTTAGTGTGTCAAGCATTTATCCCTTAGTGTGTCAAGCATATCCCTTATGCTTTTAAACATTATTTTGTGGACTGCTCAGGGCATTGTGCACAATCCCCCGTGTATGTGTGTGTAACTGTGGTCGCACAGCGAGTGTGCGAGGGAGAACAGGAGGAGATAACGCGGGGATGAACCTGGAAGTGTAGACCAATTACTCTGAGTAAATATTGACTACACCATCCTTCCCTCTGCACACCCACCGTCTGCATCCCATCTTTTCTCACCCTTCAGCAACCCTGTGTCTACTAAGGCTCCATTTAAACTGTTAAATCAGTAGAGCGTAGAGACATCAGCTGGATACTCTACCCCTTTTTAAAAAAAATTTTTTTAATTAGCATGTACATTTTTAGTTTGTGCTACTTTCACAAAGTTTCAGTGGCTCAAACTGGGTGAAATCGTCCTCTCTCTATTTGTTCAGCTCCGCTTCTGTTGCAGTTATATTGATTGCACCTCTCTTACCTCAATTATAATTTGACATGAAAATGAACTCCCAGCATAAACACAAGCTTAATTTCCCAGCGGTTCTGAATAATACTCAAGTTATTTCTCAAGTAAGCTTCCACATTGTTTCATGTTAAGTAAGTGATATGCCATATGATGGAGGATTTTTTTGCAAGATTATATACAAAAAGGTGTAATTGCTTGACGCTGGCCGATACAGGATTTTTAACTCCGATACCGAGGATTTTGTGATATTAAAGAACCGATATAGTGGATGATAAAGAGATTGCTCTAACATTTATGAGCCCTTAAGGTAACATAAAAATGCAGCTTAAAATGAATCTTGTTTTATTGTTGCAGCAAGTCATGGATTACTCTTTTACACCCTGTCTGACTTGGCTCAGATCAGCTGGTTGTTGTGTTTGTGGTGTTGCCAACAGGGAAGTTTCAAAGTGCCTTTTGGAGGACAAACTATGTAATGTCAACACTCATTACATGGTTGAAGGCTCTTTCCCCCCATTTCTTCTATACTTTTTAAAATGTTCATTTATTGGCTATTATAAAATGACATCAGCTTATTGTTCCGTGCATTATAGAAACTAAAATCTAAAAAAAGATGGTAGATCTTGTTATTAAGAGAATAATTTCTCTGAATTAAGCTGAATTTAAGTGAGCAAGGAGAAACCCGAGTATCCAGGTCGTTCACAGTTTGCAGTAAACCACAAAGAAATGTGTGTGTTACGTCCCCACATAAAATCTAGGCGATGAGGATGGGGGGCAGTAACAGTTGGATCCGGGTTGAAATGAAAAGAACACCAGGTAGAGGTAGTCAACACAAAATATATCTTTATTATAATCAATTACCTCAATAATCATATAAATAGTAACAACAAAAAGAGACAGCACCGCTGCTTTAATGAGAAATCAGACAGGTCAACCCAAAGAGCAGGTGACCACTTCAACAAAGAAAACAACTATAAGGCTTCAACAGAAAAAGACAGCAACGCTGCTATTAACAATAACCAGGCAGGCCAAACAAAATAATGGAGGCCGACGTCACTTAAGGAAAACCACCGCTCAGTTAAAACTACTCACAAAGAGCCACGCACAGCAGGCCTTTTCCACACCTAGACCAGACTCACACACTGACCAGCACAGAGCAAATCCACCAGAAGCCTCTCCCACCTCCACACTGCTCATCTCCAGCTTATATCACCTCTGAGGGTAGTTGGTGGTAAACGAGGGCAGATGAGCAGCAGGTGTGTCCTAAAAGGAGAAGGCAGGGGCAGAGAGAGACAGGGGAGGGGCAATAAAGAAGGAGGAGGAGAGGGAGAAGACAACACCACGCCCACACACTCCCACAGCCTCACAGGATGTAACAGTGTGTTTCCACAAAGACGAGAAGATGTTGAACATGGATCCAAATGATGTAGCTTTCAACAGTTGGATTTATAAATCTGGGTTTGGAAAGTTAGGAAATGCTATTAATGCTGACTCTAGGATCTTTAGCGAATAAAAGAAACTCATTTTAAAAGATAACTACCTTTGGTTTTTTTTTAACCCAAACAGACATTTCTGGGTTGTGTCTGACCTTGAGAAATACCACAAGTGAGAAGTGATCCCGCATGCAAAGAAGATTAAGAATTGCAAATTGGAAAGATCTGGGAAATATGTAACCACAAAATTTCTTAATAGGTTAGGACTTGAATATTTAGGACCACTGTTACCCATTTAAAGGGGAAAAAAAAATCATATGAGTGCACTCGGAAAGCTTCCAACTCTCATTCCACGATGTTCCATGGGTATACTTCATGCATAATGATTCTGGAAATGGCAGTCATGAGACTTTTCAGAGAACTGCTTAGGGTGCCTTAGCAGTTCTCTGAATATGCAAAGACAGGTCCAACCACCCACATCTGCCTCTGTCTTCTAGGCCTTATGAATATTTTCCAACCAAATGTCAGTATGCTGCCTCGACAATGAACAGCTAATTTGGTAATAAAAAAATATATATTACTCTTGACAGTAGCTATTGAAAACGTATTAAACCTTAAAGCATACAGATGACCTCCCTTCACCTATAAGACCCTTCTGGGTGTGTGTATAGACTCTGGGTTGTACAACAGAGATATGTTACTGCAATACTCCACAGGGGTAGACAGGAAAGTACTGTGTAAGGCAGAGTAACACACAACAAGATGCAATAAGGATTAAACCAACACTACACGAGCATGTAGCACATAAGTTTTTTAAAATTCTGTTTCAAAAAAGATGAAAGGAAACTAATGAAAGGAGGAGATCAAGATATGACTGGATGTGAGTCATATGGAGCATTTATGAAAGGATAGAGTACAGGGGTAATAAAAAAAAAGAAGCAGGGAGGTGACCAGTAACATCATTTTCTGTCCTTGGCTTCCCAGTAATATCCACCCTAAGCAAATTCTGTTCCCTGTGCTCTGCACATAAAAGGTCAGTGATATAAATCTATGGCTGAGATGACTATTGGCTTGGCTGTTACTTCTCTAACCTCCATCTTCCCCAGCAGCCTTAGATATCTGACCTGCATTGATTAGCCCCGAATAAAAGGTTGAGCCTCAGATTGAAACAGCACCCGAGAATTGATTGGCCCGACTTTGTAAGCTCGAGTAGCAGTAAGAAATAATACTATGGGAGAAACATCACAATGAAATGGTTATGGAGGGGAGTTTTTGAGCTTTCCAGACGAAAAAAAAAATGTCCTCAGAAATAAATCCGCATCAACCACCCCTGAACATAATCTTTTTGTCCACACTACCACACCATGCTGCTAAAACTGTCTCCAGCGAATTATGTGAGATTGTGTTTGAAGCTGTAAAGGAGCATGCCAAGTTACATTACAGACAGATAATGTCAATACAAACATGGGCTGCTTCTGCTGGAGGATAAGGGAGGAGTGAATCAATATAGCCCAGCTCGGAATGAAAACTAGCCTTTCAGGTTCAAGAAAAGAAACTTATTTTTCAATTACACACCGCTCTAAATGGGCTAACTACAAGCAGGGGGCTCTCGGACGCAGCAGGGGGTGATTTGGCTGTCTCTTTCATTGTGTGTGTGTCTGTATGTGGCAAAGGGAGACAGATCTTCCCAGAGAAAAGAAGAGATTCTCCATCCTGTTACTTTGGCTCACTGAAGCATCCAGTATAAATAAGTGCAAGTGTAAAGAACCTGGTCTGCATCAATTAAAGGCACCCTATGGACAGACAGACACACACACAGGAAGGGTAGCATAAGCACAGAGCAGCAGAGCAAGCAAAGCAATAATGGTGAGAGACGGAGAAAAGAGCAACCATGCATGAAAATAGACAGCAAGACGGAATAATATGAAACCAGCTACAATGTAGCCACAGTATCTTTCAGCTGCTGCTTTGCCTTTTTTGGTTTTGCCTGTAAGGATGAATCTGCTGTGTGAATCCATTTGTTCCTGGGACGAGTCGCTGACTTCATAACCTGCTGTGTAGTTACTTTATTTGCAGTGTCAGTTGGCAACGAGGGCTAAATGAGCTATTGACAATATCACCGAATGACAAACTGAGCGAGGGCCGCGTCTGATTTAAAGTTAATGTCATTTTAATGTGAAAAGAACACACGGTGAGAAAAAGTCACAAAATGTTCACATTAAGTCCTCCACGCTGTGCCCGAGTCCTACAAGGCAAATAAAACCTGCCTAGCGCTGATGTACTTAAAATAACCAAGAGCCTTTCAATCTATAGATTAGTTACCCTTGAATTTAATGAAATGTATTTTTCTTGTGCTTTTAATGCCTTTTTCTGTCTATAGATGATATGTACACCCACTTCACTAAGCCTTTTAAAACACCTTTAATAGAACTTATTGTGCACAGAAATATTAGGGTTATCTGACAATTAATTCCTCATTAAACACACTGCACACTCAAAGTGACAGGTGCTCAGACACACTTAACTTTGAGTTCCAAAGTAATTGCAGTACAATCATAGAGACAATGTAATAACTCTGTTCCTGACACAGCTGCTAAAGTAAAGAAATTCATGAAAATAAAGACCATAAACCACATATAATATTTAATATTTTTAAAGAAGCTGTAAGTAGGGATGGGTACCGGTATCATGGCACCGGTTTTGACATAAACGGTAGTAACCAGACCGAAAAGCAGCGCACATTTCGGTGCTTTATTTCGGTGCTTTTTTTTCCTGAGCTGTGGTACACCTTCTTCTTCCTTACATTTGTATTGGCGGTTGGCAAACAACTGAAAGGTGCATTACCGCCACCAACTGGTATGGAATGATACACTTTAGATTCTAGCCAATCATTTTAGTTTCCGAGGATAGTAGGCGGGTCCAGGTACGTACGTTCTTTTAGAGCAGAGCTACAGATTAAAAATGTCCAAGGCGAAGCGGTCAAAAGTCTGGCTGTACTTCACAGCAAAATATGCAAACTCAGCAGCCTGCAACAAGTGCTTTAAGCTGATACTGTGATACTGTCAAAGGAGGTCACACTTTAAATCCGATGAAACACCTGGCGATGCATAGCGTTTTTTTAAAGCCGAGAAATGCGCCGTATTTGATAGCTTGCTGCTGGACCTCACACCGTGCACATCTACTGCGGGTGTGGTGCCTGTTATCGGACCATAGTTAGCAACATCCCCCAAAAACCGAAGAGGAGAGTCCTGGCCCCTAGCCCTGCCAGTGTAGCAGAAATGATGAAGGATGATGATGGCAGCAGCAGCCGTTCTTCTCTGTGTGAGTAGCTTAATGTTGTTCGTGTGTAATTTACGTTGAGTAGGCTAACCACGTTATTACATTAATGTAAGGTGAACTAGCAAACATCCTATCTACATGTGGCTGTCTTCTTGTTTGATGGCAGATACTCCCTTCACCCTGGCCAAAAAGGCTAAAATGACCAAAGAAAAAGTGGAAAACAGCTAAACGAGAGGTTTTTGGACAAAGTTTGTGTTTTTTCCATTGTTTAAGCACTGCTTCCAGCCAAGAGTGATACCATATATGCCCTATACCTGCAGAAAAGGCTAACATTGTTATCTTTTTACAAAAAAACAGCTGAACATGAGAAGGTTTTGGACCAATTTTGTGTTTTCCATTCTTTAAGCACCGGTTTGGGCACCGTTTAAGCACCGGCACAGTTTCAAAAGTACCGGTTTGGCACCGGTATTGGATAAAACCTAAACGATACCCATCCCTAGCTGTAAGCATGTACTACCTTTTCAATAAACCAAATGCATTTGAACGTACTATCAAATTACACTCATCATTAGCAGTTTATCCTGTTTATGCTGATTCTATGGTGTAGCTTGTTTACTTAATAGGCAGCGCATCTCTTTTGTTAAAGCTTTTAATGTGTAGCACATTCAAGAAAAACGACTTTCTCACAGGGGAAAGCTAGTCTAACAGCTTCAGAGAAACAAAAAAGGAACGTAAGAGGTCAGGACAATTCTTTCTAGCTCCAAATTCTTGTGATATACACATCACTGATGCGCACATACATTCGTCTGTACACACATCTTAAACTGGCATCACCGGATCAAAGAACTAAATATAACTTTGTCCTTAAGTGCGCATAAAAATGGTGCAGGAGAAAGGGGTTGCTGTTTTGCTTGGCAGACTTGCATTTTCATCATGATTCACAACATATTTTGTTTATAATACTGACTCACTAAGTTTCTAAATCAGTTTTACAGCACAGAAATTCTGCAGCTGTGTGGCCAGGCGTCCAACGTGTCACCTGGTAGGAAGATTCTGCAAAAGATGCACGAGGAAGCTCGAGTTTGCCAGGAGAGCAGTGGTCAATGCTTAGCTAAAAAGAAATGCTAGCTTTTATCCCTGCCACCCTGCTCACCAGTGGTCATTAGCTTATGTTGAGTTTTCTGTTTTATACATGAAGTTAAACTCAGGGCAGCCAGACTAGAAACTATACTGGTCTTTACAACGTTGTCTTATGTAAGAGCAGTCGATTCCAACAGTGCTCAGGTGCTCGGGCACCTTCGGAGAATGCTGAGCGCACAAGTTTGCCAGCACAGCTCAAGGTTAAATTTATTCTTCATGGGGTGTTGGTAGATTGGATCAATTTAAGGAACTACGCGTGACTGGTTATTTCGCTGTCTGTCCTGTCCTGCAATCAGACTGGCACTCCAGGCAGATTGGTGAGCCTATACTTCTGACGCGACACTCACTGCATGTACATTAGCCTTTAAGAGGGGGACTTAATGCTAACAAAACAGACCAATTTAAAAACCAAAGCAAAGTGATGCTTCTATATCTACCAGTTCCACCAGTGCCTCCAGCAGTGTCCAGTCAGTTAACAATAAAGACACAGACAACAGAAGTGAGGATGAATGCAGAAAAGGAAGGATTATCAGGCTGGTTACAAAATGGAATTTCTTTGCATAGCCTACAGCTCTACTGAGGTTTTGTGAGGTCTCTGCTACAAGTAACAATCAAGAGTCTCTGAAAGCTTTTGTTAAAGATGAATTTTCAAGCTGGGCTAAAGCACTTGAAGCACTCAGATTACACGAAAAGTCCAATCTGCAGCACACGGCTAGAATTGTTGCAGCTACTAATGCAGGTGTTAATGTTGCTGCTTCTTTGTCTGCTGGTAAACAAAACCAGATGGCTGATGCTAGAATCGCTTTGTTGGGTATTCAATCCTCTCTGCTTTCTTTCACTTCAAGGATTGGCAAGTCAAGGAAAAACAGATGCAGAGTACAAGATGACGCTATGACAGCAAGCCAAATGTGTAAAGAGGTTAAAAGTCCAGCAACACTTAAAGTATGACAAAACCCTATTACTGCTTGACCAACGTGTTTTGACCTGTACATTACACAGAGAACTTTTATAGGAAAACATAGACTTTCAGTCATTTTTATTGACACAGCCGGGGAAGCAGAAACTCTGGTACCTGCAGCTTTACTACAAAGTCCAAAGGTTAGAGGCATGACTAATTCTATAGCCAGATAAGCTTTAAGGAAATTGTGGATTTACTCTGTTATGCAAAGTGAAATTTTGAACAAAACAGTCACTGCATGCTTTGGAAAACTACAGTAAATACAGACTATAAGCTGCTCAAACTGGTTTGGTAATTATTGAAAATTCTATGAAAACTCTTAAAATTAAGAAAAAAATTTATTGAAAAGGACACATGTGGTCAGATTCCTAATGTAACAATAATGTAACAATAATGTAACAATGCTACATTGAACACTAATGTGCACAATGTTATCGTTTAAAGGTTTGGTAGTCTATTCTTTCTATAAGTAAAGGGTTATAATTTTAAAAAAGACCCGTGCATGTGGAGGTAGCCTGTGTAACACAGATCCTAATTATCTTAAAAGTGACAAAATGAGAATGAGACAGAGCTTTGAGGCATTCTCAGTTATCATTTCTAATCAAATCTAAAATTCGAGGGTTTTTATTGGAGGGTAAGAGAGACATAATGACTTTTCATCTGATCATCATCACTTTGTGTATTGGAGAAGTTAGTCTGAACTGCTTAACATTCCTATTCATAAGGTATAACTTAATATACCAGTGGATATCTATATCCTTGTGACTGAAAGACAGTGCTTTAAATAAGAATAATATTAGGGCAGTCCTCAAGTTTTTGTTTCATCCTATTGCATACACTGCGATATTGATTCTCAATATTACATGTACTTTCATCAGCTTTAATCCGAAACTTTGTAAAAATCTGTTAAACTTTTATCAGATACCGACTTCTAAGTCAATGTACAACAAGAAATACTTAAGCATAACTATTTTGAAATGCTTCAAGAATACAATATTGGCGCGCTGACGCAACAGGAGGGTAACAATGCTAATTAACAAATATGTTTCAGCATTTATTACTTTGTGGTGCAGTTTGGAATTGATTTCTTCCACATTCACATTATTTTCTCGCACACATATGGTCTTAATTAAAACTTCCAATGCATTGTTTTGTCTTCTTCTCAAAGTTTTTCCCCATATCACTTTGTCCAAACTATAAAGCGCAACAGTACAGGTGATGAATAGATAACTGGCCTTTGTGTGTAGTGCCAAAGACTTTCTAGGAAGAACTGATGACACAGTGTTATTTACCCGTTCTGTAGGTTCCTCTTCTGTGTTTGACGCACAGCACAGAGAACACAGAGTAATGGGAATGTCATTTAAATTCATGTGATCTACTCATTTTATCTCTATCGAGGATGCCGCGCATAGACACACAGCCAGAGAGATATATACATAGAACGAAGGAGGAATACTGAGCAAGAAAGTTAAACAAAAGCAGCAGGTCGCTGCTGAAGAGAGAAAAACAATGTTTAAGAATCCACCCCCGTCACTTGTCTGATTTCCACGTTTCACATGACATTTAAAATATTCACCAAGCAGCGCTGTCATTTCTGAGCCGCACGCACACCCATTTATCCGCATAACTAAAGACTTTAATAAAAACAGGACTTTCTTAGCCCACGCATCCTGCTGAAAGCAATGCTAAACAATCATAAAGCAAAAACACACGCTTAGAAAACGCTGTTAAACTTATTCTTACTCTGACATAAATTGTGTGGTTTGAGTGGCTGTAGTGGTTGTGTTCTGATCAAAGTGTAATGAGACCAGCAACGTTTCACTGGTGGGTGTGACACGGCTCACTGCCGCACCTAGAGGCATCTCTACATTTGCATATTCATGGAGCTTGGAATTTTTGATGAGAAACAAGAAGTAGACGTACTTCTAATTCTTTCCGTTAAATTACCGAGCATGTTTTTGTCGGGGAGAAAAACATATCGCACATAAAGCCTCTTCACTGCAGAGTATTTTGCGTATATGATGCCGAGGGCTCCTTTTTTCATCTTTAGTCTAAAAATAAGATTTTAAAAAACCCAAACAAACCCTCAAACAAACAAAAAAAGGCTTAACACAAGGTGACCAAACTTGAATTTGGGTGTTAAAGGACATCTCAAAAATATTTGCACCGTCAAACCCAATCAAGAAACCCCTGAGCAACAACTCTCACAAGGGGAGAGTGATTAATTCTCGGCTGGATTTGCCACAGCACCGGTCAGCTCTCTGTGGGTGGGCAATCAGCAAATCCCCCTGTGTGCATCTGAAGAGAAGCAAACAATAGACCACAAGCTTGTCCTCTTACTCTAGGATGAGGGAAGATTAGTCACCAGTTGTTTGGAGGATTTAACATTTGCTTTTTAATGAAATAAGGACGCCAGAATTCAAGGAAACTCACAAAACAGAGGAGCATTGCTTAATACCAGCCTTTAGATGTGCAAACCAACTCCTCCTTATTGATACAAGACAATAATTTAAATAATCATTGGTTCGAAATTCAAAAGAGGCAATAAAAACAGAATATGTGACTTGTTGTATAAGTCACATATTGGTTGTAACTAATTACAACCAATCTGGTAAATAAGTGCTGCAGATTTATAGCCCGTCAGACCAGCAGGAAAACCGAAAAGCCAAATTGCATTTTTAAAGTAATGCTTTTCTATATACAAGAGTAATATGGCAATGCTACAAATCAATCATTCTCTCAAAGTGCACATATTATTTTTGCTTTTCTTCAATGAATCTATGGGCTTGTGTCATTCAATATGACCGCATAAATGTACGTTTTCTGTAGCTTATGACATTATCACAGACATTGAGGGATAGTTGTAATTTCAGAACGCATTACTCAGAAAACCAACAGCCTCCGTTTCCTGCAGACCTCCTTGAAACTAATCCAAACACACATGCTCCACACAGAATTAAGCAGTCTTTACCCACATGGGTTTTACCCCAAAAGACGTTGGGGTTGTTTGGGATTTGCAATGCCTCGCCAGCCTTCTGTTTGGTGCATAAAAATGTAAACAAGTATTAAAGTGAAATATGAACTTTTTGTGACCCTGCCTGTCTTCTTGCTTTGGCTGCCATTTTACTCTGTCTACAGCTTAGGCTTTACATCCCTGGCAAGACACCGACTTCTTGGCCCGCCAGTATTAAGTGTGCTCTAGCTTTTTCAAGCTTGAGAGGAAACAAACTCAATAACAATATAAATAAATGTCTGTTAGCAACAATTTTATTTCTGGTTTCAGTACAAAATCAAGGACTTTTCCACCAGGACATGACCACCCAGTGACTAGCAGGCATCTAAGAAAGGAGGGGCTTTGACAAACCCTCTTAAAAGCCTGAGCCTTGTTAAAGGGGGCTGAATTATTGATAGTGCATCTGTGGTCTGAAATAGCACCGGAGCGAGTGGAGTGAGGCAGACACACAAGGAGAGAATAGACGTGGGAAAGTAGCAGCTTCAAGAGGCAAACTAAGGCCAGACGGAAACTGTGATTAGTTTACTGCTTACAGTAGAACTCATTGTGTGACTTTTGACGACATCTACACTACCAGTTAAATGTTTGGACACGTCTTCTGATTTAATGTTTTTTCCCCTCTTTTTTAGGTTCACCTGTAGACTGAAGTTCAAACTGAGCATCAAAATGGGGAAGAATGGTCATTTAAATCAGACCGTAGCGTGACTGTTGGTGCCAGATTGCTAGTATTTCAGTATTTCAGAACCTGCTGATCTACGGGGGATTTTCTCACTCAGGAATCTCTAGACTTTACAGAGAACAATCTGAAAAACAAAAAAAATATTCAGCTCTCTGAGTGAAAATGAGAGCTGAATAGCTTGTTGAAGTGTGAGGACAACAGGTAGATAGCAGATTATCTCAAATAACCAGACATTACAATCAAGGTACAAGATATGCAGAAGAGCACGTCTGAACACACAACACGTCAAAACCTTGAAGTGTAATTACAGTTCACACGGGTTCATTAAAATTGGACAAAAAGTTGTCGAGTCATTCAGATATTCAGAACATTCAGAAGCGTAGATATAGCCTGCTTTGGTATCAACAATTCAGACTGTAATGGTGTGGGGAATATTTTCTTGGCACACTTAGTCCCAGTTGAGCATCGTATAAATGCCACAGGCTATCTAAGTATTGTTGCTGACAGTGTGCCCGTCTTCTGATGACTACTTCCAGCAGGATAATGTGCCATGTCACCAAGCTCAGATCATCTCAGACTGCTTTTTGAACATGACAATGAGTTCACTGTGCTCAAATGGGGCCCACAGTCATCAGATCTCAATTCAGCAGAAAACCTTTGGGATGGAGGATATGCACCATGCATCATTCAACAAATCTACAGCAAATATGTGATGCAATTATGTCAATATGGGCCAAAAGTGCTTATTTGTTTTTCATACTTTTTAAGCCTGTAAAGTCTGAACCATAAAATAATTGCTAGCAAACTCTATTTGTTTGGAAACTGCAAGTGCTTATTTAACTCTAACGGGAAAAAAAATCAATTTGAATATACGAGTTATAATTTGTATAATTTTTACCACATTTACTGCATTTTTGTGCAACTTATTTTGTCTTTTTTCTTTGAACACTTTACCCCACAATAATAGGTACATTAAAAAGTGATTGACATTGATCCATAAAAATGAAAAAACAAACCCAGTTTAATTTGGAAATTGTTGTCAATTTCCCCTTCAGTCATCTATTAATATATCTCTAGAATGATTTCAACACATGTGCTATTAAGAAGTCCTATTAAGATTTTTAGACTAAAAAGTCAATAACCCGACTGGCAAAGTCACTACATAGGAAACAATAAAGGGAGCCGCTGACCAAACGGCTTTCAAACTTGCATCCACATACAGCTTCTATGACAGGATGTTTACAACAGTGTTTCATTAGTTCTGCATGATAATTTTATACTATTAAAGCAACAAATCCAATGTCAAACAGGCCTTTTTATATCGCACTTGAATCACTGCAATGGTGACAGGCGAAATTACCCTGGCTTGGCTAAATAAAACTCCATTAATCACACAATGGTCCCCCATCAATCTAGGGTCAAAGATCTCAATGAACCTATAATCCCAAAGCTTTGATATATTTTAGCTGTTTATGAGTCCATCTGTAGTTACATTAAAAAGGAGGTCAGAACATCAGTGCATACCTATGCAAGCTCAATACTGAGCACATAAAACCCAAAAGCTGTAATGTTAGAGGTTACTTGCATGCTGGCAGTATAAGGCACTTTTAGAAAAGTTGTTTTGTTGCGGTTTTCTTTGAACTGCTTGGCTTGGGCTTCATAGCAATTGTCCATCTAATCCTCTAAGAGATGACAGTGGCAATTTCAACAGTATCCCAGCCTATTAACATCACCTTGGGATTACCTTCACAGCATTTAGGAGAGAGAGGATGGAGGGTGGGAAGAATGGGGGGCAGAATGAAAAAAAACAACTAGATTTAGATGTTGGAATCGTGGAAGAGCTGCTTGTCGCTCAAATGCAGACAAAAATAAAAAAGCAGTGTTGTCTGACACAAAAAAATACAAAAAACTATCACGTATTTCCAAGTAAAGCATGCACAACTACACACAGTGGCAGCTAGACAAATGTCTTCCTATAGACTTGCATTTCTTCATCAAACAAACTCACAAAATCTATTCCATTAATTCTGCTTCCCTACACTGGCCATCAGTGGCACAAAACTAAATGTCAACACTCCCCTGCGTCTCTTTCATCATGCAGTCAACTGTCGCAGAACACACTGGTAAACAGGACATATCCTTCATCCAGTGCTATGCTGCGAGACCCCTCGCTGAGCAAATTGGCATTTCAGCAGAGACAGCCAGATAGTGAGAAATGATGCAGACAGTGCCACAGAGGGAAATCTGACAAAGCTGACCTTACGTTACACCTGTGAGGCTCTCTCTGTTCCTCGGCTTGCTTTTAGTTGTAGACCCTGAGCTCTGAGCATGAAAAGATGGAAACTTCAAACAAAAGCCCGCATTGCTCACAGTTACAGAAACAACATTTAAAAAAACATTCAAATTCCAGTCAAATTCGAATTATTAATATGTATAAATAATTTGTTTGCAAAACCTGAGGGGAAAAAAGGAGCAGTTGTCTCTGCAGGTACATTTGATGACTCACATTAGCACAAATGCATGGGTTAAGGGGAAAATCACAACATCCACTATAGATAAGGAGTATTTAGCTCCCTTTGCAGCTGTGTCTTTGGTGGGGTCAGTTTAGAACTCTATTTAAACCTACAAGCCAAAGTTGCATAATTATAACTTTACTATAAAATCATGATCTCCAAATAGTCATTTGTTGTCACAGCTATATTGATAAATAGGGCTGCCACGATTAGTCGACTAGTCACGATTACGTCGACTATCAAAATCGTCGACGACTGATTTAATAGTCGACGCGTCATTTGAAGCTTTGTAAGATCACAAAAGACTCAGGAATAAGTAGTAGGATTTAAGAGTGTAATAACGGACTGAAACAGAAGATGGCAGCACTGCATGTACAAGGATGCCAGCTGCCGTTAAACCCCGAAGAAGAAGAAGTAGCTGTGTCCCAGAATTCATAGCGCAGCCCAGCTCAGTTTCCAACAATGGCGACAGCTAGTTAGTTTTAATATTACTCTTATTATTCTTTCTGGGTCACAAAATAAACATTTAACATATTTTCAAGCGAGAATGTAACTTTGTAAACCTCAAATATCTGCTCAGTTTATCAAGACATATTTTCAAAAGCGCTCCGACGTTTTCGGAGACGTCTGTTACCCACTAGCTCGATAGCTAGCCGGGGGCAAGGCTCACTAGAGCCGGTGAGAACACCGGACTCCCGGCAAATCATTTTTGAAACCCACCGCCGTCTTTCGCTACTCAGGTTAAACATATATAAGTCACTTAGATAACTTAAAAATGTTATTGTTTGGCTTTTTTTTTAAGTATTTTATTTGTTCCTGAGATTAAAGTTATAGTTTTTACACAGCTGAATAAACGTCAAGCAGACAACTGGTTATCAGAAGTGTGAGACACTCGAGAATATACTCCGGTGTCCTGTTATATTTTAGATAGCAAGGAGTTTATTAAACTTCACCGAAACAATCTGCAAATTTCATAAAATTTTTATAAACTATCATCTTGTCTTTATTTTTAGCACATACCTTAAACACTTAAAGCTTTAAGCTAATGATAGTTATATAAGAGCAGATGCTGCTGGTGCAATAAGCTGTAGGTTTTACGTCCAATGGATGATGATCTGATTAGTCGACTAATCGCAAAAATAATCGGTGACTAGTCGACTATCAAAATAATCGTTTGTGGCAGCCCTATTGATAAATATAAGAAACAGCTGCTTCGGACAAATTTACCAACTATACATGGAAAAGCAGCCTACACTAATTCGTAGGCATAAATTGCTGATACCAAAACAAGATGATAGCATACTAAAGGTCACTGGGCAGACAGGATAAAGTCTCAGGAATGAGATGTTTGGCTATGCCCATTCAGCAGTAACAACACTATTTGTGAAACCCAGCTCACACCAATAAAAGCTATTAAAAACACAGGTAATGTGGATCTTAAAGTAAATCCAGCTCTCCTAATCATTCTTAAAGTTGCCGAGAATGATTAACAATTGAAAAAGTGCAAAGAGCATGTTCGCCTTAAAAATAAAAGTTGTGCATTACAAACTTTTGGTTGGTATTTAGAAACCAAAAGCAACTAAAAAAAGGCTTTTCATACAGAACCTTTGTGACTCGCAGACTGCGGCTGATTGTGACATTGACCAACGTCTAGGCTTGTATGGCTTGGACTTTAGCAATCACAGCGACTGCTGTCAGCCTCATGCAACCAGCGGCCAACCATGAGGGAATACGCATTTCTCCCTCTAGCAGCCAGTGGCTGCCAGACGGCCATGAACCAGTCTCTAGGCCTGTGTCTGTCGAAGCCTAAGGATACAGACATGAAACATTTGTCTGATGAATGTCATCAGTCATTGGCGCTGATGACATTGTACTCTGATATTCATATTTGAGTGTCAGAGGATGGCTAAAGCTAAGAATGTTTGCTCACATTATTATAATATTATTCTAACCTACCAAAATTTATGATTTTTTTAAAAAAAAAAGGAAAAAAAAAAAGAAATAGATGAATCTAACATTAGAATTCTAGAAGGTTTAAACACTTTTCCATTGGTTTTCTGCAATCATTTTTGTGTGTATGTGTATCATCCATTAAGAAACAAATGTCAGATTTTCCTGTAAGCAGACTTTAAGCTTTCTGGATGCCAAATGAACCAGAAAATAAGAATTGGAGATTCAAATGTCTTAGGTGTAAGGGCTGAGAGTATATCCAATTTCACAAAAACAATGCTTAAGCGATGGAAATTGAACTATTAATTCTTCTTAGCACACACAGGCTCATTATACACCATGGAGAAGATGTATTGTAGCAGAGGGTGAGATGAGAGAAGTGAGAAGAAAAAGTGCCTGGGGAGAAAGAAATATAAAATGATGGAAGCAAGGAGCACAACAAAAAAGCAGACTGCCTTTGTCTGTCTTCTAGTCTGTGTATTAGCAAGTAATGAGCTCCTAATTGTGTAGCCAGGCCATGGAGTCACTTCAGGGCTTGAAAATGAGTGTGAATTGACTATATCTGCCAAATGTAACGGGCCAAAGAGAGTGACAGAGAAACACAAAGGTGAGAGGGAGAAGAAATAAAGGTACGTGGGATAGACGTTAGATTCAAGTGAAGGGTCAAAGAGGGGAAACACTTTTTCCCCCCAATGCAGATATGATGAAGGAAATAGTACAGGTGACTCTTGACTTCAGTCCATTTCCAATGTCTGTCTTCTCTATATAATGTTAAATCCACTCGGCCAAATGGTAGTATGAAGTGAAATGAGGGCGACAGTTTAAAAAGTAGAAGGTGTATGTGTAGTTCACAAAACGGCATCTGATGCCGTAACTAAAGGTCACTCCAATAAGACTTCAGTCAGTGTGCTACCTCCAAAAACGGCGACTCGCGTACGAAATAATGTTCATAGAAAAACATGACTGGTGATGAGGAAGAAGGTCATTGCTGAATTCCAGGTGACCCTTTTCCCCCTACCTGTTAATTAGAGTAAAGGCCATGAGCGAACAGGTTAGGGATATCTCACTTTCTATTAACGCCGCACTATACTGGACAAAAACTGAAAAAGTGATATGGTTCAGATGTCTCAGCGTGCACCTAAAGAATAATAATAAAACAAGCGAGTCTAATAGAACAGCATGGTTCAGCAGCCGCCGGTTGAGTAAACCGACTCACCCCTCCAATTTATTGCTTTTCTTTCTGAAACCAAATCTTCCCTTTTCTAAGCATCTCTCCTGCTCCTCTGCGCTGAGATTGCAGACCCATTGTTCTAAAAATAAAGAGCAGTAATTTGATATATCCAAGACTCCTTAAATCTAAGTAAATAATTTTATATCAGGCCAACTTCTTTTTTAGGTTAGTCATGGAAAATGAGAAGCATGTGAGTCTTTTAATGTCACAGCAGTTATAGCATGAAATGCTTAAGTAAATTGGCCTCACTGAGGGGACACAGTGCGATTACTGCTGCCCATGGGAACATCGCAATGTTGATGCTCAAAAGATATGCTATGCAGCCCTGCTTTCTATTGCTCTCTGATAAGCGTTTAGCCTTCCTGTGTGATAAAAAGTGGATGTGACTAAATCACCACCACGTTACTGCAATTTCACCCCCCCACCACCACCACCATCCCAACCAACCCCCGCCTTGTTTTTCTGGCTGCCACTTAATTCTCCTCTGCTGGTGAGCCCACTTGCTCTGGCTTCACTTCCCCTTTGTTTTACTTAGCCCTGTAATTCTCTTACATAGTGCAGAGCCCTAGTCCTCTATGTTGTCATGGCAATGCCTAAAAAGTACTCTCAGAGTACATTAGGAAAACGCTTCATAGAGCTCATGTAATGAAAGGCAACCATTTGCTTTTCTCCATGTAACACGCCAGTGCACCTGCTGCTCAGTATCGCATGCAGAGTCACGGCATCCAGCGCCGTGAAATCTCTTACAGCCTCCCCCTGGGTCAATATCACCATCTACGCTGACATTCCCCCACTTTAGCCATCACTGATGGCCTTTGCTCTACATCTGTTTTCTTTAGCGGCTTGTTGACCAGGTGACTGAACGTACATCAGTCTGCACCGGCGATTAGTGCCATCCACCTCATTTCTCATCGTGGCTGCTACACTAATTCCATCTGTGGTAATGGAACGAGGGGTGGTGGTTGTGGGTGGAGGAGGTGGCCGATCTGACAGAGATGCACTGCTCAAAGTGTTCTGCACAGCACCGGTAAAGACACCAAACAAAATCAAAACAAATGGCCTGCTGTGAAAGCGGCTCGCCTTCTCTGGGTCTGCTTTTAGATTTTTTTTCTCCTTTTCCCAGTGGGTTTGTGAGCTTTCATCTGAGTTTGTGGCGAGTTAATTAGGTTCAGAACTACGTATTACTGATCAGTGGCGCTGCATTATCATTGTACTTTCATACAGCGATTTTATAAAGAATGTGTTACTGTATGGTCTATGCTTGCCAGTGGGTAAAAAGATCATTCTGTTGCAGAGTGTCTTTCGAGGGTCTATTGCAAAGTGTCACCATTGTGAACATTTGCGCGTGCGAGGGTGTGAAAATGCAGTCGGGGAATGTGCGACTAGCTGCAGAGGACAGTCAAGGAGGGATCTATCATAATCCATCATAATCAGCCGCTGTGCTGCTCCTTCAGGACATAAGAGCTCCTGACCCATGGCGGACACGGTGGAGATGAGAATCACATGACAGTGAAATGTGATGTTTACCAGCTTCACTGGTTTCTGTATAAGACATGTTCAACTCTGTCCAGGGCTGTGTAGACAACTCACAAAGGTCAAAGCATCTCCAGTTTGATTGTTGCAAGATTGTTGATTCTTGCAGTTTTCTCTTTATTATTGTAGGATCTTTTTCTTTACAATATAAATCACCTTGGGGAGACTGTTGTTGTGATTAGTGCCATATAACTAAAATCGAACTGAACTGAATTCATGAGGATGTGGTTACTGAGGCACTGAGGTACTGTCACTTAGGGAATTTAGCTGCAGAGAGATCAGATCACCGACTGATGGAGTGGTGAACATGCTATACTTTGCCAAGCAAATATAGCTTTTGTCTAGCCTTGATATGCAACTTACCTTATTATATAATTCCTTAAAACTTAGAAACCCACTGCTCCTTGATAATACTTTAATACACAGTGCCGGCAAAATGTTCCCCACAGCTAAGCTGAGTCAGATCCCCACGCTACGCTGAGGTCAAGGTTTAAGATTTTTGCTTTAATTTGCCTCTGCTCTGTCTGGATATATATCTATAAGCAAAGTGCACTTTGAGGACATCAAAAGCCTTTGAGTTTGCAAGTCTCCCGAGTGCACTATGAAGTACATTAATATAAACGCTTCATTCATGTTTTTGGAAATCACACCGATCCTTCATTAAGTATCTGGAATCATTAGACACAGGACAGCCAGCCTGACATATTGTTCTGAGCATAGGAGAAATTAGTCACCCCAAGGCCTGCAGCTTCTCATTAGAGCAGGCTATACAGAGACGGGCTCAATTACCATCTCGGACACACTAGACCAGGGGTGGCCAACCTGCGGCTCTTAAGCCGCATGCGGCTCTTTGCCTGGTTTCATGCGGCTCTTATGTTCATATCAAAGTTTGTGTTTTGGGGTTTTTTTTGTGTTGTTGTTTTAAAATGTGCTTGAGTTCAATACGGTATTTTCATCAAATGCGCATGTGTGTGAGATGAAAATACTGCAAAGTTTCCCAGTAGGAGCACGTTTGCCCTTAAAATGGCAGGAAAAAATGCACAGCAAAAAGAAAATATGAAGATGAACACAGGACGTTTTTAACAGAGTGGGAGAGTTTATATTTTTTTGTTGAATGCAATGGCAAGCCAGTCTGCCTTATATGTCAGACGTCATTAGCGCATCAGCTCACTCCATGCTAACATCGACCAGGAATTTCCAAAAGGGACTGAACTTCGCATGCACGAGTTGGCCACTTTGAAAAGTCAGGCAGAAAAGCAGATACAGTTTTTCCAAAAATTTACGAAGCGGTCAGAGACCATAACGCTCGTATCCTATCAGCTGGCTTGGAACATTGCACGGGCTAAAAAGCCAAACAATGAAGGGGAGTTCGTTAAAAAAAATGCCTCAGAGACGTTGTTGAAAGCTTGTCTGCTGAAAACGACAAATTAAAATGCATGGTATCAGACGTCCAACTGTCCCGCCACACTGTTGAACACAGAATATCGGACATTAACACGGCTATTGAATCACAGTTGCACTCTGACCTTCAAGCGTGTGAGTATTTTAGTGTAGCATTGGATGAGAGTTGTTTTATACAATACAAGCCTCCGTTGGCAATATTTGCACGGTCTGTGTCAAACGATTGTGTGATCAAAGAAGAACTCCTGAATATTGTGCCATTAAAAGACAGAACCGGTGGCATAGATGTGAAAGAAACCGTGATGGCTGCATTTGAAAAAGCAAATCTGCCCATAACGAATAACAATAGCCACGGATGGAGCACCAGCCATGATGGGATCTGTGAACGGGCTTATGGGGCTGTGCAAAGCTGACCAAACTATTCCTGACTTTTGGAATTTCCACTGCATCATCCACATGGAGCAACTCATCTAAATCATTGAATTTAGATAACATCATGAAGCCTGTGATGGAAATCGTCAACTATATCCGCACACATGCGCTTAACCACATGCAATTCAAGAATCTCATCGCTGAGCTGGACCAAGGGCTTCCAGGTGACCTGCCGCTGCACTGCACTGTGAGGTGGCTGTCAAAAGGCCAGGTACTCTCTTGCTTCTTTGAGCTTTTGGATGCCGTGAAACTGTTTATGGAAGAGAAGGACAAGGACTATCCCGAGCTCTCGGACCTCAAGTGGATTATGGATCTGGCCTTTTTGTTCGACATGCTGTGTCACTTGGACAGACTGAACCTGACCCTGCAGGGTAAGTTAAAAATGTTGCCTGACCTGGTGCAAAGTGTGTTTGCGTTTGTCAACAAACTGAAGCTGTTCAAGACACATATTCAAAAGGGAGATATAACGCATTTTCCCACTCTGCTAAAAGCCAGCGGGCAAGTCGCCAGCGCTGCCCTGAGTAAGCAAAGATTGAGAAATTACCAAGATTGAAAACTTGCACAAAAGCTTTGTGACCCGGTTCCATGATCTACAATTGAAAAGGCCACAGATTACGTTCCTCGTCGACCCATTTAATGCAGAGACCGGCTGTTTGAAAGTCCCGCTAGTCACAGATGAAGCTGCGGCTGAGTTGGAGATGATCGATCTTTGTGAGGAGGACCAATTGAAACCTGCTATAAGGGAAGGGACCATTGAGTTCTGGAAAAGTGTGCCAATGGAAAAATACCCCAATGTCAAACGGGCTGCGCTTAAGATACTGTCAATGTTTGGGTCAACATACAGTGGGGCAAAAAAGTATTTAGTCAGCCACCGATTGTGCAAGTTCCCCCACTTAAAATGATGACAGAGGTCAGTAATTTGCACCAGAGGTACACTTCAACTGTGAGAGACAGAATGTGAAAAAAAAATCCATGAATTCACATGGTAGGATTTGTAAAGAATTTATTCGTAAATCAGGGTGGAAAATAAGTATTTGGTCAATAACAAAAATACAACTCAATACTTTGTAACATAACCTTTGTTGGCAATAACAGAGGTCAAACGTTTACTATAGGTCTTTACCAGGTTTGCACACACAGTAGCTGGTATTTTGGCCCATTCCTCCATGCAGATCTTCTCAAGAGCAGTGATGTTTTGGGGCTGTCGCCGAGCAACACGGACTTTCAACTCCCGCCACAGATTTTCTATGGGGTTGAGGTCTGGAGACTGGCTAGGCCACTCCAGGACTTTCAAATGCTTCTTACGGAGCCACTCCTTTGTTGCCCGGGCGGTGTGTTTTGGATCATTGTCATGTTGGAAGACCCAGCCTCGTTTCATCTTCAAAGTTCTCACTGATGGAAGGAGGTTTTGGCTCAAAATCTCACGATACTTGGCCCCATTCATTCTGTCCTTAACACGGATCAGTCGTCCTGTCCCCTTGGCAGAAAAACAGCCCCATAGCATGATGTTTCCACCCCCATGCTTCACAGTAGGTATGGTGTTCTTGGGATGCAACTCAGTATTCTTCTTCCTCCAAACACGACGAGTTGAGTTTATACCAAAAAGTTCTACTTTGGTTTCATCTGACCACATGACATTCTCCCAATCCTCTGCTGTATCATCCATGTGCTCTCTGGCAAACTTCAGACGGGCCTGGACATGCACTGGCTTCAGCAGCGGAACACGTCTGGCACTGCGGGATTTGATTCCCTGCCGTTGTAGTGTGTTACTGATGGTGACCTTTGTTACTTTGGTCCCAGCTCTCTGCAGGTCATTCACCAGGTCCCCCCGTGTGGTTCTGGGATCTTTGCTCACCGTTCTCATGATCATTTTGACCCCATGGGATGAGATCTTGCGTGGAGCCCCAGATTGAGGGAGATTATCAGTGGTCTTGTATGTCTTCCATTTTCTGATGATTGCTCCCACAGTTGATTTTTTCACACCAAGCTGCTTGCCTATTGTAGATTCACTCTTCCCAGTCTGGTGCAGGTCTACAATTCTTTTCCTGGTGTCCTTCGAAAGCTCTTTGGTCTTGGCCATGGCGGAGTTTGGAGTCTGACTGGTTGAGGCTGTGGACAGGTGTCTTTTATACAGATGATGAGGTCAAACAGGTGCCATTCATACAGGTAACGAGTGGGGGACAGAAAAGCTTCTTACAGAAGACGTTACAGGTCTGTGAGAGCCAGGGATTTTCCTTGTTTGAGGTGACCAAATACTTATTTTCCACCCTGATTTACGAATAAATTCTTTACAAATCCTACCATGTGAATTCATGGATTTATTTTTCACATTCTGTCTCTCACAGTTGAAGTGTACCTCTGGTGCAAATTACTGACCTCTTAATACTTTTTTGCCCCACTGTACGTCTGCAAGTCTGTTTTCTCTACCCTAAAACATGTGAAATCAAAGCATCGATCTGTTCTGACTAACACTCATGTGAAAGAATACAACGGAATACAAGCCAGATTTGAAGAGGATTGTTCAAGGCAAGGAATGCCACTAAACAACATGCATTGTAAAAGTAAATGCTATTGTAGATTATTATATTTTTGTTTGTGGACTTGGTTGAACTGAGAGTTTGTGTGTGTGAGACAGTGCACACAATGTTCATTGCTGAAAATGACTGGCCTTTGGTTTTAGTACTGTAGGAGTCCATTTCTGTCATTATCATCTGAGCAGAGATGTGTGTATTTTGTGTGTGTGTGACAGAGAGAGAGGGAGAAAAGGATGGGTGATATTTAGGGCTGTTCGATATAATGATATATATCGGATGACGATATAAAAACGTCTATCGTTTCATTTTACGCTGTCGTTTCTTTCGTGGTGTCACAAAATAAACTGTTTACGGCAATATTTTCTCATCGTTTTGATGGTCACTGTAGTGGCTATATTAATTTATCAAAGTTCTCTCTTTCTCTTATTTTTTATATAACCACACTACAGACAGACAAGTGCCTGTTTTTATGCGTTGTCGTTAGCAGCAACAACAACGGTAACACCATCGCGTGTCCGCTTGTTTATGTTCCACATAAACCTTTCACAATAAAGCTCAAGATCCTGTTGAGACTTTTCAAAATAAACTGAATCACGTGAAAGAGCAGATTATTTACGGATGAGAAGTAAAAAAGAGTCGCCAGGTGCTAAAAAATAAACCATAGACTCAAACGTTAGAACAGGCTTTTCCCCGCAGCACGCCGTGTAATAAATACTCACAAAGAAAACAGCGACTGTTACAAGTTATGTCTAAAAATGTATCATTTCATGCATCTGTTAAAACACTACTCCAGCTACATGACGCGCAGCTGGAAACACTTCGCACAAGTCGAGTTGCCCGAGATTTACAGAATTTACAGAAAATGTTACATTTTTGTGATTTATATCGTTATCGGGACGATAGAATTCTTATATCGGGATATGAGATTTTGGTCATATCGCACAGCCCTAGTGATGTTCATTTGTGCCCATGCGTATGATGTGGCTCTTTGCGGTAACACAGTAAAAAAAAAAAGTGTCTCTTGGTCTCTGACTGGTTGGCCACCCCTGCACTAGACCCTTGTAAGACTAATAGTTCTGGTCTTGTAATGACCTAAGATGGGTCTGAACTTCATGCTTTGCCCTCATTTCATATGATACCAACCTCCACTTTCATTCGCCCTCCCATTGATCTCTTCTGCTTTCCTTGCTTTTAAATTTGAGTAAATAAAAACTGATTCTACTTTGCATCCCTGGGGAGCAGAACTCCCTTTTGTCTTTGGCATTCATTGATGAATTCAAAAAAAAGAATTTATTTTGTGGCCCGGTGCTGAAGGCCGCTGCCAAGCCATGGTTGACAGGGAAGCAGCATTAAGGCAATTAACATGGGCTTTGCATTTGATTTTGGCTGGCAAGACTGCCTGTAAACAGCAGGCGGGATCGGGTGATTAGTTCCTGTGAAGATGAGCGCCTCGCCTCCTCTGGTGCCTTTCCAAGAGAGGATTACCCTTTGTACATATTGCACATACACTCTACACCTTATACCTCCACAAACACAGTAGCATGCACTGGCTCACGGGAATGATAACTGGCAGAGAAGAAAGACAAATGTGGGGAATAAAGTGTGCACACCTAAAGCAAGGCGCTGACAGCTCAGGGGGTTAAGCCATATTTGTGACATGACAGAGGTGGAGTTAGTGCTCCTCTGCACACTTCAAACTTCCAGTTTCTGCATGACTTTCTCTCTCCTTCCTGACCTTTTTCATCATCCATTCAACACAGAAATGAATTCTTCAGATTCAGATTCATTTCAGGAGCAGGTAATAATGAAGACATTCAATATCAATATCATGGGGTCTTGAGTCAAGGCTCTGAAATTAATTGTGACAAATAAGCAATTACTTCGGGTCGGACGAATTGAGATTGATCTTATTTGCTCATTTACGCACTCGCCTGGAGAAATAGCATCAACTGCATAATAGCTTTTATGTCTCTAGATTGGAATTTCACCTGAGAGCTTTCTAAATCAAAACGTGTGTCCGTGTGAGTGAGCACGCAGTAATAGGTGAAGAGGCTTCAATTGGCACTGTCAAGTAAATGTCAATCTGGTGCGAAAAGAACTGCGGCCAGATCGCTCCCTTGTGCTTTTCCTCGTAGATAAGGGTAGATATCAGAGTAGCTGAGGTTTAGCTGTCCCTTTCTCCCACTCCGTCAGGCCTAGTCAAACACAAGTTACGGAAATATGTCACATAACGGCATGCAAAAACCTCCAAGGCGATAACATTCACGCTTAAATCCAGAATCTGTCAGATTTCTATTAGTAAGACATAGAGTGTGTAAATTTCACACTCTGTAGCACCTCAATTATAAATGCGCGGCTTGTTTCCTGAGCCAGCATTTCTCTTGTTTTAGTTATAGCTGTGAACTCTTGACCCACTGAGCAATCCTAAATTACTGTGAGGTGTAATACAAGAAGAAAAGAGTTCCATTAACGGTCTTCATAATCCTAAAGATTAATCTAATCCTGTCAATGAATACATTAGCGGTAGCTTTGCTTTGAAAACAGCGTTCACCTACAAAGCTATTAAGACAATTTGCATATTTATCACAACACACTAAATGCTCATGTACTCACAGTTGGCGCACAAAAGATACCAGCAGGGGAAATAAATGTCTATGTGATTGCAATCAAAAACATCATCGAGTCGAAATGAACATTTTTCTTATGATTACATGTTTGGAAAATTGCACATAATTGCAGCTTCCAAATCTGGTGGATGGAGCTGGGCCACTCAACGGAATGATGAAACTGCCAGGGCTGTGTAATTATTTTAAAACAATTATGTGTGAGGTTAAATATGTACACACACAAAGGTTTAGTGCTGCATAATTTTCACCACAGGCATTTGGTGGCTAATATGTACATCTTGTAATAAAGGTGGCAAAAAAGGAAAGAGTAGAAAGGAAATGCAGGCATGGAAAACTAAATCAACAAGAGATAATTAAGTACAATTTTTTTCCATATATCTCAAGTCAATTTCACATGAACCCAGCAACGTGTAACTGCGCTTACACCCCATATATTTTCACATAGTTCCACTAGCAAACAAAGTATCCGCTGCCCTGACGGTATCCATTTTTCTCTGTGGGTTTTTGTTGACCTTTAAGGTAGAGTTTGTTTGGTTTGACAGTGGGATGGTGGAATTTCAGTCCAAAATAGCCTGTCAGTGTCCACACTGGCTCCCATTGTGGCCGTGAGACAAAGTACAGCAAATGACTGCTGATCACATGGGACAGCAGGGGAGCCAGCTGTCAGCATGCCAGGATCTCTTCCCTGTGTGATAGGAGGAAGAGCAACACAGGGGACACATACAGCGGGTCATTCTGCTCTCACAGGGAGCACCTTGGATGAGGATGAAAGTAGAGAAACCAAGGTGAGCGGGTGGATGGAGCCAAAGCTGTTTAAGATCCAAACAATGTAATCTCTATTCAGCTTAGGGTTCAGATCCAGAGCAGTGTGCATTTCTGGTCTGAAGTAATAACACTGGAAGCTGTTCAAGGTCAAACATTTTAAAAATTCAAAAACTTCGACAAGACTCAACGTACTGACAACAACACGGTCTGATTCTGACACCTCAAACCCAGTCATGGAAAAACAAAACAAAACAAAACAAAAAAAACTGTAGCAGACTCGACATCCATCCAACTCGATCAGCTAACAATTACAGCCCACTGTGAGAGTCCTGCACTGCAACAGCAAGCATAGGCAGGCTTCCTGATACTTTGACATTTAAAATCAGCAAGTGAGCAAGCTTAACTGTCCTCAGGGCTCCACAGTATAAACAGGTTCTATTTATACATACATTTACTGTACATCAGGGTTGTCATTGTTAATTACCTTACATACAAAAACTGATAGACATAGCTAATATGGCCAGACTGCAACTCTTTGCATTTCACAAACCTCCCTTGGAGAAGCTCAGTTTGGCAATTTGCTGCTTTCTTGTTCCAGTTTATATACATTAGACAAAACGATACAGATCGATGGATAAACTCCATTTGAAATTGCATTGCAGCTTTTATTTCTGCAGTAAAATTTCTTCATTTAGATTACATACACTATGAACGTCAGACATGAGTGCTCTGCTGATCATTTCTTTCCCACCTCTGCTGTAACTGAGCACATTGTGAGTGTTTTGCTACTTCAAAAAGTGAATGAACGCTGTTCAGGAGCTCCATCAATGTCACAGTGTGAAGAGTGTCTTCACAGTTAAAGATTCTTAAAAATCATAAAACAATGGGATATCAATAAAGAGGAAGGAGCTGTTTGAACTAATAACGGTGACCCAAGAGCGGGATTTATTAAAAACATGCAGGGTTCCTAAGTTCATCTACCTCACCTCCACGAAAAACTAAAACATAAAAGGTGTGAAATGTGACATTTTTCTGTTTTATAACAGACTAGTGTCAGACTCTCCTCCTCTTAGCTGCTACAATATGTGTGTATGTGCGATAAAAAAGTCACTAAGACACTGCAGCAGTCTTAAAAATGCTACAGAAACATTCAGTGCTTAGGCATATCTTGTAAGTAAAGTTCTGAGCACATCTCAAACTACTTTATGGCTCTGGCACTGCAGACAGCTACAATCAATGTCTAGCACAAACTATATTCAAGGTTGACCCCACTAGGAATAACTATTGGCAGTATATACTGTAAAAGTGTAGCAAAAACACTGTAGTTGTAAAAAGTGCAAATGCCATATTCTTGGGGTGACAAAAGAAAAACTACATATTTTCATTTAAACAGCTCAAATCAGTAAATAAACAGAAATCCATGATCTGCTCTTGGCACTGAGAGACAAGGCAGATGAATATCAGGTAACCATCAGGGATTAATAGAGCCTCAAGCCTCAAGGAAACAAGTTAAGATCAATCCAAAATCAATGCATAGCACTGTGCAAAAGTCTTGATCCACCCTTCATTTCTTTGCCTTTTATTCCATTTCCAAGAACAGAACAACAGACAAGATAATCACATACTGCTTCAATGCTGCTGAGGCTCTGGGGAGGCCAGTACACGACTGTTAGTGTTCCACTGTGTGGTCACCTATCGTGTACGTTTTATTGCATTGGCAGTGTGTTTGGTGTCATTGAAGGCTGTTGTAGGGCTGTGCGATATGACCAAAATCTCATATCCCGATATAAGAATTATATTGTCCGATAACAATATAAATCACAAAAATGTAACATTTTCTGTAAATTCTGTAAATCTCGGGCAGCTCGACTTGCGGGAAGTGTTTCCAGCTGCGCGTCACGTAGCTGGAGTCGAGTGTTTTAACAGATGCATGAAACGATACATTTTTAGACATAACTTGTAACGGCCGCCGTTTTCTTTGTGAGTATTTATTACACGGCGTGCTGCGGGGAAAAGCCTGTTCTAACGTTTGAGTCTAAGGTTTATTTTTTAGCAGCTGGCGGCTCTTTTTCCCTTCTCATCCATAAATAATCTGCTCTTTCACGTGATTCAGTTTATTTTGAAAAGTCTCAACAGGATCTTGAGCTTTATTGTGAAAGGTTTATGTGGAACATAAACAAGCGGACACGCGATGGTGTTATCGTCGTTGTTGCTAACCACAACACATAAAAACAGGCGCTTGTCCGTCCTTAGTGTGGTTATATTAAATATAAGAGAAAGAGAGAACTTTAAGAAATTAATATAGCCACTACAGTGACCATCAAAACGATGAAAAAAAAATATTGCCGTAAACAGTTTATTTTGCGACACCATGAAACAAACGATAGCGTAAAATGAAACGATAGACGTTTTTATATCGTCATCCGATATATATCGTTATATCCAACAGCCCTAGGCTGTTGCCAATCAGACAGAGCCATGACAGAGCCTCCACCTGCAGACTCTTACAACATTGTCCCTTTCCTTACATCCTACAGACATATTGATTATGTTTTGAACTAAAACTCGGATCACTCCATAAGACGTGTTTTTTTAGTCCAGTTCTCGTGTAATTTGATATACCTCAAGCCTTTTCTCCCAGTTTCCCTTACTTAATAATGGCTCCTTGACAGCCAACCTTCCAATGACTCGATTTCTGATGAGGCTTCAGCAAACAGATGGATCAACTAAAGGGCCACATGAATCTCTTAGTTCCTGTTTCATGTCTTTGTTGGACTTTATTTTTTCCCCTATTTCTTAAGGACACAACCTTCAGATACTGTTCATCTGCTGTAGATAGTGTTTAGTAGGGGTGCAACGATACTCGTATCGATATTGAACCGTTCGATACAGTGCTTTCGGTTCGGTACGCATATGTATCGAACAATACAACATTTTTAATTTATTTTATCAACTTTCCTTCTGACGATGCTGTCTGTGTTGAGCGCTCAGTGGATCTGCGCTCGACAGTGCAGCCTAGGCGGAGTAGTCGAACGCAGATTCACTGAGCGCAGGGCAAGCTAGCGAGACAGAAGTTAAGCTCTCCTTGCAACATGGCAAATTGAACCTCCCCCACCCTCATTCAGATCTGGCGTTTGGAACTATTTTGGTTTTCATGTGACGTATGACCCTGAAGGTAAACGCGTCACGGACTAAAGTAAAACAGTATGTTGGATGTGCCAGCAATGCTCAATTACATGGGTGGGAACTAGTGTGTTAGCGCAGTTAGCTCGTTAACGTGTTGGCCGTCCAGCCCCACACACGGAGCAATCCGCAGTAGCTCGTTAACGGAGATTTGCCGTGTTGTGGCGTTAACGTCATTTCAACGAGATTAACGCTGACAGCACTAGTGGGAACACAACGAATATGACTGCACATTTACGCCGACATCATCCTAGTGCAAAGACAAGTGGAAGCAGACAAAAACAACAAGCAGCATGCTACAAACTTTACCCGAGTCATTTAGACAGCTGTTAGCACATGATTCTCCTTATGGGGACCTGATATGTTTAATATGCTGCTGAGAATATAGCCCAGAAGAAGCGTATAGTATAGCTTTTATTTTGGAAAGAGCCGTTTCTCTGTAATAAACTCTCTTTTCCAAAGATGAGTGATTCCTCAATCAGATAAAGGGCTCGCAAAATCGCTAGCCCGACGTCCCGGGGCTAGCAATTTTTCCAGTCGGGCTGCCCTGCCCTGCCCGTCAGACTATCGTAGGAAGGAAAAATATATGTCAGTGCTTTTGCATTCTTTCGGAAATGTAGCTGGGTAATTATGTCATTGGCATCGGTGAGCCACTGTCAATATGTGACATATTGAAATCGCGTTTGAATTTGCGCTTGTTTTTTGCTTTCACTTTGCAATCGCGCGAACTGTGTATAGAGAGCGACAGCACTGATTGGTGAGTGATGATAATTTGCGCACCATTTCCTCTGACATCATCTTATCAATCGTTAGCTTACTATGCAAACATGACAAGTGAAATCTCCCGCAGCTTAAACATGTGAGAGGTTGATCGTGCAGAGAATCGCTGAGCGTTATGTGAGTGCGTGTGTAAAAGCAGCAGGATATATATTTAATTCTGCTGAGCCAAATAAGACGGGTCAGGGTGAAGAAGTGACAGCCAAAGAAAAGCTTACCACAAAACGGAAACGTTATGACAAATCAGACTATAAGGCAAAAAGAAAGTGCAGCTTTATGGTTTCATGGACAAAAGAATTTCTGTGGCTGCAATATGACGAGCTAAATAACCAGGGCTGCACATAAGTGGTCCGCAGGTGCGCATTCGCTGTCAAAATAAAAAAAAAAACGCGCACAAGATAAGAAGTTGCAATGCATGTTTGCATACATAAGATTTTCTGGAGGAGGACAGACATTTGTTTAGAACTCTTAAAGATGTTGAAGAAGCAAGCTCCGTTAAGCAATTACTTTGGTTTTCCTCCACCTCCAAAGAAATGTCAGGAGTCCGAACCACAAAAGAAGCGCGTATTCTCGGAAAAGTGGTTGCAGGAGGTGAGCTGGCTTCAAACAAATGATGAACGCACAGATGTGGTGCAGAATGAGCCGTGAAAATTTAATAAATGACAAATTAATAAAAAGGCATGAACATTTTTTTGTATTGAAAAAATATCGAACCGTGACACCAAAGTATCGAACCGAACCGAACCGTGAATTTTGTGTATCGTTGCACCCCTAGTGTTTAGGTATGCCACTTTTTATTCTTCCCTCCACTTATCCAGTGTCCTCAAACTTTCTAAGGCCACATTGTACACCATGCTGAGATATGCAAACTTGTGGGAATTACCTTGTCTATGCATAAATATTCCTTTTTGCTATGCTTTTTATGCATTTCTCAACTAAAGAAATTGGAGTGGAGCAATTTATGTTTTGTGACAGGTTACTAGTAAAAAATGTCTAAAGATACCATTTAAAATAGCCTCTTTGTCAGTTTTCTGTTATGTGTAGTTGTTGCACGGTACTGTATAATGTGCTGTTTCCTAACTTTTTCCACTATACTTTTTCTTCTCCGTTTCTCTTCCTCTCCTCCAATACACATACACAAGGATTCATGAAATATTTAGCATCATGACTTATAGATCAGAGCTGCTCGAAGAAACGGGACAGAGCACATACATTTCCCATGGAGGGAACACACATAACAGCCAAAAGGTCCAACTATGTACAAATCCCTTATTTGTAAATGTCCTGCAGCATACACGTCACTTCAGCACTAACTCAGTGATATAAGTTATCTGCAAATATTAATTATTTTGTCACATCTTCAGATTTGAAAATAATTTTTGGGATGTTTACTTCAGCAAAAATATCATATATTGCATTGTTAGATGCTTTGCAATGGTATAAGCTCAGTAGTCCTTTTGGAGTTAAAAAAAATAGTCTAAAAGGCACTAACACCAGGCAAAATCACAAATTTCAGTTCAGTGAGTTGAATTATCTAAGGTGAAGCCTAGCTGACAGGTTGCAGTGCAACCATCTGTGCCACGCCATAAATAAGGCAAGTTTAAAGCCTTAAAAGGGTCAAAGAGATCTGTTGTTTCTATAGAGAACCAAAACCGTTTTTGTGCCAAGCCTAAGTCTATCGACAGTGACTTGCTTTTGGCACTAGCATCAACCACAGGCTGTATATAAAAGATGCACAACATCAGCCACTGGCTTTGTCCCCTGTGTTTTGAAGTCTCAATGTTAGCAGTGCGTCTGTAGCCATGTTGGTTTTGCCAGACATTACCACATTTAGAGTTGTCGACATGGGAATGAGTCGACAGGTCTCTGTACTCTCTACTGGAGGGATTGAACAATAATTTGTTTGAAATACATTCACACGTGTACTTGTTTTGTTTTTGTTTGGTTGGTTTTTTGAGGATGATGGTGGGAAGTGCTGTCTAACACAGAGGGCTGTGTGTAGAGTTAGATGCAGAAATGTCTTTGTAGATTTACGGCCAAAAGTGTGTGTACATAAATGGTAAATGGCCTGTATTTATATAACGCTTTACTAGTCCCTAAGGACCCCAAAGCGCTTTACATATCCAGTCATCCACCCATTCACACACACATTCACACACTGGTGATGGCAAGCTACATTGTGCCAGGGGTGGGCGATATAAACGATAGAAACAATATAAATTTGGCCAACGATAGAGATTTTGATGATGTCATCAAGCTGCGCCTGTTTTGGTTGAAAGCATCGCAGTGGCTACAACCATTATCATCTGCAAATTATGCCGACAGTCATAGCAAAGAGATGAAGCACTCTTGAAATATGGGGAAAGCCAAAAACTGCGCTTCCTCCACTTCCGTAACATTGATTCATTAATGCTGAATTCTCTCGCAGCTGCTCTATTCCCATGTTGTTGCAGTATATTAATAACTAACCTCGTATTGTGGATGAATAATCTCAGTTGTTCTCCTGACTGAAGTTTGGCCCGTGTATAGCATCCTGCTATGCGATTGCATTTGTCCCTGACCACCAGAATCCCTCACGTTAACTTTTATCGAGTGGAAGAAAAGTTGGCGTTCATCCTCCAGCTTCACTGTGCTAATGTTATGCTAACATAGCTGTGTCGCTAGCAATCACATAGCACAACATTATATACCAGGTAGTCCAACTTCAGTAACCCTGCAAACGCCACTGCTGTTTAGTTTTCTTCATTTATGTTGGAAGTGGTAGAGCTGTACGTTTTAATTAGTTTCAAAAATCTCTCAGTCAGAACATGGTATGTCATGTTTAGGTGGAAACTAGCGAGCTAACTTCCTGTTAACTTCTAACTCTGTTAAATTTAATAACTCATGTTTTCATGGATGCCTGGATGTTAAACTTACTTGTTACACCTGGTAAAGCAGCAACGCTGATGATTTTAGTAAAGATTAAGGAATTTAGACCGTTTTTAACTCTCAGTGTTCGTTTGACTTTGGGACCTGAAGAGACGGAGTTTTGGACCCAGATTACTCTGTGAAGCTCCTCACTATTACGGCAGCCGTAATGCTCTGACAAGCCATCAAGCAGTGCAGCTTACCAAAGTTGTACTAAAACATTTTTTAACAGATTTCTGCACGCAGAAATCTGTTCGAGGTCAGTAAGCACAACCAGAATACATACATAAGGCACACTCTCGATTTTTGAGAAAATTAAAGGATTTTAAGTGTGCCTTATAGTGTGGAAAATACATTATACAGAAAAAAAAGAATATATCACGATATATATCGTTACCGCACATGCTTCAAATTATATTGCGATATGAATTTTAGGCCATATCGCCCAGCCCTAACATGTGCGTGGTTTAAAGTATGCGAGAGGTTTGCACATTTCTGCTGCATGTTTTTCCTCTATAAACACTAGTTTTGGGGAGGAAATAGGTTTGTAAACACTGTTTATACATGGGCCTCCTGGTGACTGCAAAGGCCATAGGATTTAACCGACAGCATTTTGATGTTCGTCAAAACATTCAATACTTACTCCATTTTTGTATGCGTGGCACTGACGATCACAACATCTTCATCACTGGATAAAGACAATAAAAAATAGCTTTGTGTTGATTTACAGTTAAATGTCCCTGTAACCGGACAAGCAAGCCAAAACCATTCCAGCAGAATACCCCAGGTTTTTATTTTAATCTGTCCCTATTGTGTATTAATGTTTAACTTACAAAAAAGGCATAAACCACACAATATGTGGTCACTACAGTTAATGATGCTCTGCTCCCAAGGACTGAAACATGACTCCAGTCATGTGGCTTTGTTTAACAACTCAGGGAATTAAAGCCTCACTGGTCATCCTTTAAGTCTAGGCATACTGAGCAAAAGCAACTAAGGCTGAAAGTAGGGATGGTTACCGTTAAGACAAGTAATATAAAACAGAGAAAAAAAAAAACAAAAACAGTTCATTTCTACCACTGCCAATACAAACACTGTTAGAGGAAAAGGTGGAAACAAAAAAGCAAAGCGTTTGTTGCCAGCAAATCACTGAATTCATCCCTGCTCTAGGCACTCTGAAACTGATGTTGAATTTCTGAATAACAGTTCAATTTATGCGCTGAACATTTCCATTTGAATTTATGAACACACCCACACCTAGGCAATGAGCCTGCAAATTCTATTTTCCTAATTTTTCCAATGCTGAGAGAAGAACCAATAATAACAGCATTTACTGATAGTCCTTTCAATAGTTTACCCCTGGAGCATGTTTAAAACTGGGTTTCAATACTCATGCCTTGCTGGAAGCATATCAGCTAAGTCAGCCACAGAGGAGGAAAAAAAACAACAGAACAACACAACATCTCTTTCTCTCTTCCCTGTTTCAAAGACATGCAGTGATAAGCACAAACACGCAGAGTTTTATGGGGCCAACTGGCCTGCCTTCGTGAACAAACACTGAGGAAATACAGAGCACAATAAGCGGCAAACAATGTGATTCTGTCGTTCTGTTCAGTAAGAGAAATGACCCGAATAGTCTTTCTCTGGTTATGAATGGAAAAAAACCTACCTCCTGGCATTTATGTGTGGCCTTCTAACACAGAGTGATCACTGGAGTGCAAATTATGTTGATCAAGGAGAATGGCTATGTCAGGCTGAATTTATGGTGTGGTTGTTAATGTTCAACACCACACACCCACACACACACAGTAATTTTGCATGCTGCCATGTACTTTGGGTGAGCAAGCCGGTTCAGTGTACAGTGAATAACAATAACCTGTAAAGCAGGTTTCATTCAAAATTCCCCACTTAAGTAAGGTGTGGGCTTTGACATCTCTTTGAGCTTACTTGAGTGGTTAGCAATCTAAGGATTTAATAAAAAACTACAAGTAAGGTTAAAGCTTAAACATACACAAAGAAGCTTAAAGCTAATCCTATGTTTTATGGTAAATAAGTGTCACAGAAACAGCGTCGTCAATTTCCAAAATTGTGTTGACTTCTCAGTGTTTTAGGATGTTTTTCCACCTTTGCCATTTAATCTGTTTTAATTGAACTACACCTCATTTTCCTCCTTGGGGTGACTCCTTTGTGCTGATGTGAACACTGTAATTGCATTTAATCAAGGACCAAAACAACCACGCCCACACTAGTTGGACGACAGGGTCCCCTTCCAGTTCCAAACAAACTCCTGAGCAGTTTGTTAGCAATAAGAATCTCAGTCCGACCCAAATAACATGTATACACTGCAAATTTGAACTAAATGCCTTTCTGCAGTCGGGTATGCGTTGCATTGTGGGATGCGGTAGATTACCATAGACATACGGAAAGAACAAACTATAGCAACTAGCTGTAATATGGGCTCACTAGCTCAGATCACAGCAACTTCACACTGTATTTATTTTGTTGAACCTTTTACGCAGAGTGAAACGTGAAACCAAACCCAGACCACCAGAAAACGGCTATAAGTTTAGAAACTCACTCAGATCAGAGTAAATGAGCAATAGATATGTGACCACTCTTAGTGTTGTAAGTGACTAATTTACTTGGATCAATTCTATTGGACAATAGATAAATATGCCATTAAAGGCCAAACAGGAGTTACAAAATATCTACATTAACATTCCAAAGTATAAATCATCATTTGTGATGACCTAACCCAAAGTCCAGTCATAAGTCTGACCATTAGAATTTAGAAGATTTAGAACCTGATTTTTAATAAAATTCAACAAAGAAAAATAATCTTTATAATGTGTACACTCAAAAACTAGTTACATTGCTTTTTCAAAACCAAGCCTGCTTTGCTCCAAAACACAGGGCTGGGTTGGTTTAGGGTAACCACCTAAGATGACTTGGGCTTAAATGAGTTAGTAACTTAAGCTGTGGACTGCAGTGTTTTTGGTCTGCTACTAAAAGTAATATGTTAAAAAGAAGTAAAAAAAAAAAAATAACTTGACAGTTGATGAAGACTTAATGAGCAGAACATCCAAAACGCTCCTAAATGAGGACTCTACAGCAGATGATGAATTACTAGAGAAACGGTGACCACTTTCCTCATAAGTAGCTCCTGATTTACTGAACCAAAACTAAGCAAAAATGATTAACCATCTTTTCATTATTGATCACTTCATCAGTAGTTTGCACACTAAGCTAAAGCGGCACGTCATACTGAGAAACTCCAAACTATCTTCAACATATCATGTCCTGTCTGCTCATTATCTATTAAATCATTACCATTATCAACATTTTATACAATCATTATCTACATTATCTTTCGTTATCATTATCATTTTATTGTCTGCATTATTGACTATCAATACCTCATTACCTCAGAAGCATTTCTTTAAGGCTTAATTATCAGGTAAATCTCCTGTATCTACTGACATATTGTGCACTAATTTATAAAGTGTAATATACTCATTCTTCACAGCTCATTGGTCACAGCTGGCTGTAGCTGATGGACAAATGCTGTGCTATTGTGTGTAAAGAATATTAAATGCACTAAAATATCATTTGAGCATTTGCAGATCTTCAACATTCACAGTTACAGGCATGGGGTAGGTAACAAAATATCTGAATCTGCAATGTATATAGAGAGTTTTTAATGTAAGGTTTGTATAATTGTAGTGACATTATCTGTTGCCAAACGTTCAAAAGTCAATGTTGTCATATTTCCCCATCCCCCCAAAACAAATTAAAACTAGAAAAAGTTGCATTTCCTGCGAAAATGCAGTGTGAATGCCGTGTAGTGGAATCTGAAAACAGCATAAGGAGAACTATCTGCTGAAAACACTGTGTACAAGCTGAACTGTTTGCTGAAAACTGCTTTATTTGAAAGACTACACTGAAGAGTGTCAAGAAAGCAGGGAGAGTGCAAGGAGGGAAGACTTGCAGCAAATGTCGCAAGTAGGATTCGAACCTTTGCTACCAGATCTCACGGTGGCTGTTCATCCCACTGAGCCAAACCAGTTCTGGTCTCAAACAAAGATATGATGAGAGAAAAAATGTGCACTGTGCAGAAACAGCTAAATTGTGCTGAAAAGAGGTGATGAAGATAAATGTTCAGCAAAAACAGAGATGAAGAACTTGAAAATTGTGCTGAAAAGAGGTGAAAAAGCTGAAAATTCTACTGAAAAGAGCAGAAGCGATGGAAAATTTTGCTGAAAAGGGGTGAAAAAGCTGAAATTTGTGTTGAAAATACTTAAAACAGTCGAACTGTTAACTGAAAAAAATGTTGCCATAAGCGGGATTCGAACCCGGCCCTCCTGCTCTGAGAACGGCTACTCATCTCACTGAGCTAAAACAGCCCGGCAAGCGAAACTGGTGATTCAGCAAAATGAAAAAGTATAAAGGTTATGAGCACCAAAAGATATAGCATACATCAATGCTGTGAGGCATTCACACAAATATATTATTAATGTTTATTGAGAGAGGAGAGAAAGACTACTACTAGAAGTTGGTTATGACACAACCTTGTATTTACTTTGGACTTGACCAACATTTCCAGTATAGCACAGCACTAACCACTATCTACTGTCCTAGTATCCTACATACTGATTCTTAAATCCTATGCTGTGTTTTAGCCTTTATGCTGGTTTGGACAACAATACAACTCAGTCACATAAACACAGTCTAACTCATATCGAGCTGACATTATTACCCTGGTCAGGCTATGAGCTAATAAAACACTGAAGCACCGTTTATCTATTCAAAGCTGAGCAGACGTAAGCCATACAAAAGAAAACAAACTACCGTAATATTTCGAAAGAAAATTTCTTACATTAATCACAGACACATCCTCCTTTGCTCCTGCAGAGAAAACCAGAGTGGGCAGCTCACACTAAATCTCTGTCTGAAGCTAATATAATGTTATTTGCACTTCTGTTTCAGTGACGCGAGCAAAAACATTTTTCTTCTTCACTGCAGACATTTCAGTTTTTCGTGTCAAGCGAACCACGGGTGTTGCTAATCACATTAATGACGACTCCATTATTTTCAAGAGTCCCAGGAAGTCATGACAGCGTGACAACCCACAGCACCGGGCCAATTATAATGAAGCCGCGAAAGTGAATTCAGCCAATAGGAATGCAAGAATAACCGTCTTGTGAAAGAGTTACAAGTGTCATCTTTAATTACTCTGAACTGATTGCAAAAATATACTGTTTATAATTATGTTAATGAAATTTTGTGGGAGGAGGGCAACTACAAGTGCACAGAGCTGTAACTGGCCTGTAACCCTCATCAAATCCTGCTAACTTAACTTTCACAGTTAAACTCCACTTGCAGGTAACAGCGTAGGCTACAGGAAAGGAGCCAAGAGTGGGGCACACAATGGACTAAATAGAGTAAGAGCCAAAACAAACACAGCCACCTCACCCACCTTCTTCTTTTGATTAAATACCCAACACCCCACCAGCCACAATCCACATTTATTCACATTTTGTGTGTGTGTGTGTCTTCTGCTGGGACAAAACAAGCATCATCATCACCACCACAAGCATCTTGGCTCTTTTTAAATTTCCCAGCCACGCCCATTTAATGCACCTGTAGCTGGGAGACCGTGAAAATCCACCTAAAACCCACACTGCTGGAAACATCAGCAACGCTGTCACTGTTACACTCCATAAAAGCCACGCATTTTTTCGTCATTAAAAAGCAATAAAAGCAAATCCAATTATCTGTGACTGATACTGTTTATTTCTGGGTCATATGTTTATTCACTGAAGGTCCTCACTGAAGCATTTGAGCATCCTGTAATAACCACCGGGGAAATTACACGTCACTAATGTGAACATTAGCTCAAATCTGCATCATGTTTAAACCGAGTAAAAGAAACAAGTGTCTGTCACAAGTGTCCCATAAACTACAAGACGTCATTCTCCGGGCCCCGTGCAGCTTCCACGGCGAGGCTGGAGAACAGCTTGACTTGTCAACGGCGCCCTGTCAACAACTTCTCAGTTATAACGTAGCAGGGGGAGACCACAGCGTCATCTCAAAACAACCCGGTGAACGGACACGCCACGGAGGAAGTCTCTAGCAAAAGAAATACTTTGTCTCAGAGGTGAAGGGGACATGTAGCGAATGCGAGACATTCGACATGCACGAAAAACTCTGGAACTGCTGCCAATAATCCAGATTTACAGGCGCGTACGCACACACAAAGTCCAGTTCAGTCGAGGGAAAAGAAATGTCTTATAAGTTCTTTTCAAAGACGTCGTTTCGCTAACTTTGAGGAAACTCGAGGGGGAAAGTAGTGCACCACAAAGCCCGTCCATAAGAATTTCTATCAGCGCCCCCTCTTCCTCTGAACCCGCACCGAAGCGTGTCCGCGCCGTGATAACTACGTTAGTTTCACCCTGGCTTTGAAAAACTTACCAACACTTCTTGAGCCTGACCCCGAACCAAGCAGAAGGTACCAGATCCACATCATACGGACGCCTTTTTGTGCACCCCCCGGCCTACTCCTGCTGTCCTGCCCCGCTGCAGGGCAACAACTGAGGGCAAGAAAAGGGAGAAAAAAAACTTCTCCTTTTGCTTCGCTACTCTTGCCTGTTTATGCTCTTAAAGTCTGGCTCTTTGACGTCTTCCGGAAATCTAAGAGCGCATTCGGCGAAGAAGAAGTGCTTTCGTTGGGACGGCCGTAAACTATGGAGTCCAGTTTGGGGAGGAGGGGTCGGGGAGGCATGAAAGCTGGAGGTGGCGGTCGTTCGTGTGTTGGTGCTCAGAGAGAGGCGGAGTCGGAGTCAGAGAGCCGGGAGAGCAGAGGCCGGCCAGTCCGGGACACTGGTTCCCTAACGGTGCCGTATGCGCAAAAGCGGGACCGTAACTCCAGCAATAACAGACTTAACTAACTTTGAATCTGTTCAGGAAAAGTGAGTGAAAGAAGTAACTGAAGGCAAATTAATATATATATATATATTAAAGAATAAAAAAAAAGGTTAAAAACAATCCTTAAGTGAGAATGACCTGAGGATAAAATGACCATATAGGTCTTTGTTAAAGTAAAAGGTAACAACACCAGCTGTACCTATCAGGCAAATATATAGCTACCTGATTTCAGTAGGAATGAATATATTCTGAAACTCTAAAAAAAAAAAATACATATGGTAGCAGATGGCACGGAGGAGGGGGAGCTATTTGGAGCAATCTTATAACAGATGGTTAGCCCTGATGAAAGTTAAAATAGGGAAAACATTTGTAGAAAATCAAAGTATGGATAAATTTGTGGTGTTGGCACAAAAACCGAGAAATGCACACAGAAGGAGATTAGTTCTCTCCTGCATTTCTGGTGTTCCATCTCAGCTCTAGCAACTTCCACACAAGCAGAAATGTAAAATTTAACAATCCACACAGAGCACCAGAGCATCCAGGCACAAAGCGTAGGCTATATACAGAGAGACAGGGAAGAAAGTAAGAAGGAAAGTAATCCTAGTGCTATATTTCGGTGTTTGTATGCCAGTGTAAGTTGGATTCAATTAGAAAGAGACAGGGAGAGGGATAGAAGGACAGGAGGCTTCACCTATCAAACCTCTTTTTATCATAGAACTGCAGCTGTGTGCACACAGGCAACCTCGCTTCAAACGAACCCTTTATTTCGATAGCAGGCGAACCTGGAGGCATAAGATTTGGATGAGGCCCAAAATCAGACTCCTCCAGCTCACTTTGTATTCATCCAAACACTGCCTTATCAAGCCAGAGCTTCATGCAGACTCGAACCCGTGGGAAGGGTCCTGGCATGTCAGTCAGATCTGTTGAAACTTTGTCAAAGATTCCAGCGTGATAGCTTCTGCAGGGTCCTGTTGTCCTCGTGTCCCCCTATTGCTGCCTTTCAGGCCCTTTGCATTTCATTCCAAGTCCTGGTGCTTCATGGGTGTACATGAGGAGTCACAATTGAAAAGTTTACTGTTGGCAGGCATGAATATTTTAAAGATCCCCGCAGTTAACAAAGACAGACACAAGTCTCCTCAGCAGAAATCCAGACTACAATCAACACTAATAAACTAAATGCTTGTTGACGAGGAAGAAGATTTGTCAGTCAATGTTAAATGGATTTTTATTCCGCTCCCCTGGAGATATCATTAATGTTAATGCTGAGCTGTCTCACAAATTATACAGCCTGATCCATGAACCAGAACGGCATAATCTGTTTTGGGGGGCTTTGCCCGAGAGAGCTGCAAGCTAAAAGCAAAAAAATGTGCTCAAATGCATTAGTGATTGACACACAGTGTTTCAGTAATGCTCATCAATTAGTATAGGCTATCTATAAACAGCTCAGACCTAATTAGCCGGTGGCCAACAAATGGACTCGTTAAGGGACATTAAACTCTAATATGAAGGTTGTTATTGACTTAATCATAGGAGAAACCCAATTAGTGGCCGAATTTGGAAAATGACTCTGAGGTAGTAAGTAGCAACCTGGGATGACTTTGCCTGTGGGCGAGTAGTGGCACTGAGAGAAAGATTCAGCTGCAGAAGCAGGGAGGGGTAAGAAGATGTATAATGGGAAGTGCGCAAAAAGCATGTGTGTGTACGTGTGGGGAGAGAAAACAACACTTACAGAGCAGTGCGAAAAAGACGGTGAGCAAGTATGCCGGCGGCAAGACAAGTATCAGGAGGAGGCTGAAGAAAGTTAGATGGAGAAGGTGAAAAAGAAAGTGTGGGAATAATGTATGCTGTGATAGAAGGAGTGAAGTGAGAGAGGAAAATATACCTGACCAAAATTCCCCTCGACTCCTCAGGTGTTGCCTCATGTAACGGAGACTTGCGTGCAAGCTGCGGTGTACTACTGAAGGCAAATATAGTGTAACTCTGCCAACAAGAATAGCTGAGTCCGCTGCCACGGAGGGCGCTGCTAATAAATCATTTTATCTAATGAGAACGTGAGCTGAGGATGAGCGAGCACAAATATAGCTCTTGAGAGCTCCGGGGTGACACGTCCTTGTCGTGTCAGGCTGCCATCAAGGTAGCTGCGAAATGCCAAGGCCCCTGAAGGACTGGCAACGGCAGGTTCGCTCTCTAGTGTGAATCTCTTGACATTCGTCTTATTTTTAATAACCAGTGTAGTGGTGGGAGCGATGTCTGTGAGTGTATGACGCAAAAAGCAATAGAGAGAAAGAGAAACACGAGAGTGAGGACACATCGTGCGTCAGTGCAGCAATGATTTCAACAGAAGTTTCTATTGAGCCATTCAGAAGTTTATTTTAGTGACTACCCTATGGGTGTGTGAAGCATGAGCATAGTTATGCACTGCGGGATACCACACCCAGCCTCCTTCATGCATTTCCAAATGCATTAATTGGGTTAATTAGCCATTGATCACATAATTACTCAATTATGTGATCAATGCTGTGTTTCTTTGACATTTGTTAGCAAAGCTGATTGTCTTGCCTGCTGCAGGCACCTCAGATAGGCACCGGCAATTGAATCACAGGGAGATGTGCAGACTAGCTTGTGTGTGTGTGCATGTGCGCACACATATCAATCTATACAGGTCTCAGGCTGAGAGTCAAATTAGGAACAGATATTGATTTGGGATTTCAGAGACAAGGGGAAATAACAATTTAAGACAGAAATGCCTGAAGCATCAACAATTATGTTCTTAATTAATCTAGATTTTAAAACAACATGTGGAATGAGTTACATTATGAAGTGTAAAATCAAGATGATGGAAGAATGTGACAAATAGAGAACAGTGTTATTATAATGCAGCAAGAGTAAGTGTCACGGTCTGGCTGGCAGACCGTGGGGAGATGGGGAAATAGGACCCAAACGCCGGACTCTTCAGTGCAACAGTGTTTATTTACAAGGTGGTGAAGTAAACAACAATAAATCCCCAGTTTCCCAGACTCCCGTGTAGTGTCTTCTTCCTAAAAGTCCCCGTGTAGTGCTCTCTGCCCCAGTGTCCCTGCACTCCCCGTGCTCACTGCTCCTTCTCGTCCCACACTCCTCCTGAAGGGAAAACAATAGAGGCAGCCGTTACACACTGTATCCATGCAGGCACACACTAACACTTGACTATGCTCGAAGACTGACGTGTAGTCAAATGCAATAATCCAGCGTCGGCTCCATCACTCTTCTAAATAGCTCCACCGACGAGCCCAGATGAGGAGCAGGTGTGCGGCAAGGACTTCGGGTGTGGCCAGGCCTCAAGTCAGGCCACGCCCCCAGGGCTGAAGGTGCCTGTAACTTGGCCACGGAAGAAAGGCAACACAGCCACATACACATACAGATGTGCACAGGGGCAGTGCAGACAACACACCAAATAATAATAATAATAATAATAATAATAATAATAATAATAATAATAATAATAATAATAATAATAATAATAATCCATCCATCCATCCATCCATCTTCATCCGCTTTATCCGGGGCCGGGTCGCGGGGGCAGCAGCCTAAGCAAAGAGGCCCAGACCTCCCTCTCCCCAGCCACCTCCTCCAGCTCATCCGGGGGAACACCAAGGCGTTCCCAGGCCAGCCGAGAGATATAATCTCTCCAGCGTGTCCTGGGTCTGCCCCGGGGCCTCCTCCCGGTGGGACATGCCTGGAACACCTCACCCAGGAGGCGCCCAGGGGGCATCCTTACCAGATGCCCAAACCACCTCAACTGGCTCCTTTCGATGTGGAGCAGCAGCGGCTCTACTCTGAGCCCCTCCCGGATGGCCGAACTTCTCACCCTATCTCTAAGGGAGATGCCAGCCACCCTTCGGAGGAAGCTCATTTCCGCCGCTTGTATCCGCGATCTCGTCCTTTCGGTCACTACCCACAGCTCGTGGCCATAGGTGAGGGTAGGGACGTAGATCGACCGGTAAATTGAGAGCTTCGCTTTTACACTCAGCTCCCTCTTCACCACGACGGACCGGTGCAGCGTCTGCATTACTGCAGCTGCAGCCCCAATCCGTCTGTCGATCTCTGGCTCCCTTCTCCCATCACTCGCGAACAAGACCCCGAGATACTTGAACTCCTCCACTTGGGGCAGGACCTCATCCCCGACCCGGAGTGGGCACTCCACCCTTTTCCGGCTGAGAACCATGGCCTCAGATTTGGAGGTGCTAATAATAATAATAATAACAATAATAACAATAATAACAATCCTAGTCCCCACTGCCCACGGACCCCGAGTCCCCAGAGCCAGGTCCGTGACAGTAAGTCTATTGATTTAATCGTGTTATGGCAAATTGTAAATACAATGTAAATACAAATACTATACTATAGTCAGATAAACAATAATGTATTCATTAAATATAATGTTTTAGCAGCACTTTAGCATCCACTAGAAAACAGGACTCTGTTGTAGTCTGATTTTGTTCACATTATAACTTAATGCAAAAGAAGCTCAGTGTGCTCCCAAGGCCACAGCAGTCCATTATCGCTTCTGGTCTCCAAACAACAGGCAGAGGCATTTCTAAATAACAGCCTTAAACAAGGTCAAACTGAGCTGAGTGATGGCCTCTCTCGCTTATACATAATTACATTGAGTTAACTTTGAATAGTCATCAAGATTTCTTCCCTTCGGATTCTGCCCTTGATTTTAGGAAGAAGAAAAAAAATTCAATCTCAGCTAATGCTCGTACAACCTTACATGTCACTCTAAATGATGAAATTATTATCAATCGAGTTTAAACAACAGTTGGTTAGAGAGAAAAGATACACCAGGGGCAGCTTGTCAGAATGAGACTGTCCTCCGCTAAAAGGTTTTAGAGTACAGTTGAGGATGTTGGGAATGTTGTTCGATTTTAGTATTAGTTCTTAAGCTAAAAATTAAGTTACCTAATAAACATGTACAATTGGGGGATAATGAAAGCATAAATATCTGAATCAAATCCAAAATAAACACAAAAGCAAGACACTGAGGACTAAACCCTTCAGTTTGTTCTGCGTTGCTAGTCGGGAGCTTCTCTGCGCGCAGGTTCATCTGGCACACGGTGAAAGTACATGACAAGCTGCCTCTCGAGTATCTTTTCTTTCTAATCTGTCATCATGTAAACGTCATTTGGTACATGTTGTGGAGTTTTACTGGATAGCTGAAAACCTTGGCATACCAACTGAAAATTGAGGACAACATTAAAGTCATTTGATTTATCTTCCACAGGAATAATACGACATATATTTAATCGCCGAGCCATTTAATACTTACATTGTTAACATCAAGGTGGTGCTCAGTCAGTATTTACAAAAGATATTTCAGTCTTGCGCTAAGGGGTGGGATCAGCTGCTGGCATAAATGAAGCAAGTGTGTCGGTGAAACCAGTTAATGTTGGTTTTTATTACCATTAAAAAAAAAGTCCTGGCTGAAACTAATTCACTGCAGGTGGAATAACAGTCATATTTTGACAACAGTGGTCGTAAAAGAACTTTAGTTAGCCGAGGTAGCATTAAAATGGGTTTCAGAATGAGCTGAATTGAAAAACTGAACCTTTCCATTTTGCTTCACTGCCCGCTGCACAGAGCAACACGTGACTAACAGCACACACAAAATCTAATAAAATATTTAAGAGAAGGAATAGGAATATCACAGAGAGCGAGCCAGAGAGTGGAAGAAAATGGGACAAGGACAGAGGAGAGCATCGGGGCCACGAGGGTCATGTGACAGAGATAGGCTGGGATGAGAAGAGGCGGCAGTGCTCCCAGCAGGCTTGGCCTGTTTTATAGCATTCTGGTTTGGCCCACTGCTCACGCCCGCAGGCCGCCTTCATTTATTGGACCACCAACTGTCACAGGTGGGGGGGGGGGTTATGGGTGAAAGTAGGCCTTTCATTCCCTGCCTCCTCGCCGTGCCATGACCCTAATCTATGCTATTTTTTTTAATCAAGATGCTCCATATATTTTTTTGTTAGATAAACCACCCAGATTAGCATCAGGAGAGTAACCTTGACAGCATTAAAGTAACAATGTCTGTCGAAGACAACGAGTACGTGCTTGGTGTGCTTTCACTTCATCACCTAAACCACTTTAAGCATATTTGCACTGCACAAGACACTAAATAATGTGGATTGCACAACACTGGACATTATATTCCTCATTTCCAGTTAATACTTGTACAGCTGCTGTTATTGTGTGTATATATATATATTTATATTTCTTCATACATTCTTATATATTTCTATATTGTGTATTTTGTTGTACAGTTATTTTATTTTCAACTTTAATTTATATATTTTATCTTATTCTTTCCCAGTTAAATTTACCCTTCATTCTAATTTGTGTTGTACAGTTATCTCATTCTTAACTTAATTTTTATATTTTATTTTATTTCATTCCTTCCTGGTTAAATTTACCCTTTTTTATTTTCATATTTATTTCCTATCTTATTCATAGCCTTTTCTTTTTTCTTTAGGTCACGAGCAGTTGTCTAAGCATTTCACTGCATATCGTACTGTGTATGACTGTGTATGTGACAAATAAAAATTTGAATTTGAATTTGAATTTGGTGGTGAGCAATTAAAGTGTGAGTTAGAATAGGAGGAGCAGCGGAAAGCAGCTGGGTAAATAGTGAAAGTTGTAGGAAACATTGGAAAAAGAAAGAGTTGCTTCACACTTGAGATTCAGCAGTAAAGTGCATAAATATAGGTGTCTGTAAAATGGTTTAGGAGGAAAGGGAGCATTAAATATCTTAACTAAACTGAAAGTTATTGGCACTCGGAGAGGACTCATCAAGAGCATGACAGACTGGAATGGATTCAAGAGACTAAACACAGGGTGGGACGGCGAGCAGTGTAACGGCATTGTAGCTGCCTAAGGTTGTAAAAAAATCCTTGGATTGAACGCAGTAGTTTATGTCTTGGTGCAGTTAAAGCATGCAGATTGACCATGACGGGGGGGAAGTTGGGTTTGGAAGGCTAACAGTCAGCGCAGTGAGGGGTTGTCAGTCAGGCAAGACCAGTAAGATCTGCAGGATTCGGGGATAGCGAGGAACACCATGACAGGGTTATTGCTCAGCCATCCCTGCTCTTGGCTATGACCGGAGCAGCGAGGAGAGACAAGGGAAGGGGGAAAAATAGGAAACAGAGTGAGGGCGTTAGGGGAGCTTGCAGGGAACTGGGCCTTTGATCACTGGGTGAAGAATTGCCAGCTCAATGCCCACTGCTGCTGGGTCCCAACCCTAAAGCACTATGGGAAATGTTCATATTCAAATATCAGCTTCTTTTCTTCCACCACATGCCTAATTCAGTTTTTGGCAGCCAACTAGACTGAAATACATGCACAATGTCTACACACTGAAAGACACACAAATAAATTGCTTTGTTCTGATGAGTTGCCCTGGGCAAACTCTCATTAGAGTCATTGCTGTGAAGCTTAGGGCCGTGACACGAGGCAACATAGCGTGGAGGCGTGCCTCAAACACAAGCGCACACATCTGTGTGTCAGCCACTGCCACACTCTGGAAAACAGGTGGCAGAAAGAAGGCTTATATGAAATACTGGACATATTCTGATAGCATCGAACTGTTTATGTTTTCCACTGACTGACAGCGATGCAGCCACTCAAGCAGAAACATTGTGTAGGAGTCTTCATATGGCCACAAAATACACCGGAATATAAAATATTCCGAACTGCTTAGCAGATTTTTGTTTTGTATTTCGCTGCCCTGTCGAGCATGCCCGAGGCTTACCCTACTGGCTGGTGCAGAGGTGTGCGTGCGTGTGTGTGTGGGCCAATGGGGGTTTCCCACCTGCTGTTAGGAGGGATAAAAAGTGAGTGTGGAACGAGCATAGCTTTGATCGTTTCTAATCCTCAAAGGAGGTGGAGGGCAACCTCAGCGTTTTGCCAGGGGAAGGCCAAAAAAGCATTTTTTAAGAAGGAGGAGTTCTGTGTTGCATGTTTATGTAGGGTGGATATCGTAGCTTAACTGCACACACTTGAAATTACTATTTACAAGCTTAACTTGTTTATGTTTGTGTGTTTTTTTTTCCTTGTGGAGAATGAGTCATCCTCACTTGATAGGGATAGGAACTTTCCATTGCTCGACCCGGTCAGAGTCCCCATGACTCCAGGAGGCGTAGCAACTTTAAGAGCTACACCTCCTGCGCCTCCTATCATGTTATCTAGTAGCTTTAGTTTCCCAGTGTGTGCCAGCCACTCGTCTACCTGTCAAGTCTTCGGATAGTGATGAACATGTCCACACTAAGTGTCGCTCGATTTCTCTCCAGAGGACTCCATCTCATCAGCCACAGACCTTTCTGAGAATCATCTTTACATATTCTTGCGTTTTGTAAATAAACCCCTTGAACTTCCCTTCAGCTTCCTGCTTTCATCGTTTTTTAGTGCGACCGTTCTGGCAGTAAATCTAAACAGACCCCACAAATCTGTAAATGTCACCCGGGTGCAAGAAGCACTGCCTTCTGTCTTTGTTTCCCTGTGCATAATTTAATTGAGAAAGTCTCATTAAAAAATAAACCCACTGCCGATGGTGCCTGGGCTGAGGCGCATGCCGAGTCTGACCTTTTGTCATAAGAACAATTAACTTCAGCGGGTGCTCATTAAATAAGACGGCCGTTTTATTATCATTACCTTAATGGCGACTCGTATATCAAGATTAAAGTCGAACCCTGTTCGCCGAGCTGTCCCGTGAGGTTGACGCCGGGGTTAAATGAGCACTGTGAATGGCGAGAATAGAGCGTGGCTTCAAAACAGTTTTATTGTATCTACTCATTATTCCACTCAGACATACACAAAAGGACTCTGTATACTGTGGGAGTATGACTCAAGTGAAGTGTGGATAAACAGATACTGGCTCTCAAAACAAGCTGGTTATTCATGTTCCCCTCGATGATTAGGTAGGGTAGGCTTTTAGTGTGTGAATTTGCATGCGCATTGTTGTCATCTTCTTGCCCATTATTTACCATGCAGTGCATTACCGCACTGTATAATGGCGAAAGAGATGCGACGTTTGAAGTGATTACATGCAGGTTTAGAGATGGACCTTTTGTAGTCGCGGCCTCCTCGACGCGCACGTACGCGACAGATGAAGCAGGAAACACAGATGGAGGGAGAGAGCTGTTTTTGTTGTGTAACTGTATGAAAGCATACAAAGCACAATCAAAGGTGCGCTTGGTATTCCACCCACAGGTAGGGATCACAAGGCCACTCTAAAGCAGTCCAAAGCTACCTTGGGATAGCTCCAGCTCCTCACTTCACAAACCAGTATACAGCGAGACCCTGCAGGGCGCTCGGAGGGGTGGTTAAAATTGGAACACATTCATCTCAATCCCCTGCCTGCTAGCACTAATGGATGTTAGCCTGTTTTGGAGAGACAATGAAATCGAAGAAAGACAGGATTTCAGGCTCCTGTGGACATGACTGAAAAACACATTTAATCCCTCTGCGCTACAAGCCGGTATGATGCACGATTTGAATTCAACAACTGCATCTTCTCAGCTTTGAAAACAAATCTTTTCTTTCTCGCCGTTGTTTCAGTAACCCTGATGTGTCAGTTGAGTGCAGTCAGTTCGGAGGATAACGTTACTTCTCATTCTGCTCCGTCTCCGCATTGTCTGCTCTTTCTGATGAGGCCCGTGTCCCATTTCCCCTACTGCAGATAAAAGAGGCATCAGTAATGCTAAAGGATGATTAAATAGGCGCTCCTCGGCTACCCGCCGAAACACGTCACTGTGTTCCTTACTTGCTGGAAAGGTATAAAAACCATCCCACAGCATTTGTAGTTTTGCTTTGTGCTCTCCGTGCACATCACAAGACGTCTTCTATCTGCGTCGCATAGGTGTAGAATGTGCCACACGCCTTCTTTTAGCTGTTTTAGTTTCTCTACTTTCCACGCATTTCAAAATGCACCTCTGCAATACGGGTAGAGAGGTTTCTGTCTACCTGTATTGTTGTACCATCTTTTCCTGCAGAAGAATATCACCCCTTGAGATCTCTGTTCTGCCAATTTGCTGCTCCGGTATAGAAATCCATTAAAGATCCCAGAGGTCTCCAGGTATCTTCTTTTTCTTCTGATTTCCCCTCTTCTGGCTCGTGCTTGTATTTACTATCTAACCACCATGAAATACTATATGCCATTGTAGCGTATCAGCTGTAGTCTCTTAGCAGCAGTTTGGATGATAGCACTACTTTTCATAAAAGAGTGTGAGCAAAGACTGGATTTTCGTGCGGCGTTCCCGACGCTCAGTGTTGGGAAGGTTACTTTTAAAATGTATTCCATTACAGATTACAGAATACATGCCCCAAAATGTATTCTGTAACGTATTCCGTTACTCAGTGAGAGTAACGTATTCTGAATACTTTGGATTACTTAATATATTATCATGCTGTTTACAACTACATGAATGTACTATTGCTGTGATTTATTACTGTTACTGAAGGTCCGCGGCTCCGAACCGTAGTAAAGGGACCTCTGGCTAATATGTCGGGTTCTGTGTCGGGCTTGTAGCCGAAAACTAGCTTTACTTTGTTGTCTGGGTCAAGTTTGCTAGCGAGAGACAGAGAGAGGCGTTGAAAGGCTGCTCCAACGGAACTTATTGTTCCAGAGGAAAACACGAACACGGTGTACAGTCGAGTCTTAATAGCTTACTTACAACTGGGCTCGTCAGGCTCTCTTCTTGGCTGCAGTGGTTATTATTATATTTACATGCTTCCAGCTCCCGTTTTTGCTGGATGACAGCTCGTACTTTTCCTTTTTCTCCCTCCCTCGCTCACAGACACATAACATGTATGGCAGTCCATTCTCCCTGCAGCACGGACTACACTGCCTATGATGCTACATTCTTTAGAGCTATACCGGTAGCATTCTGCCTATTAGCTTAGCACAACAACAACAAAAAGGCCTCTCTCACCCAGGAAACACGCAGAGAGAGCGTCACCCTGTAACCATGGCAACCGCAACGCTGCCACCTGGAACAACAGAACGTAGCTGTCAAACAAAACCCAAACAGTCCTGACCCGCCACAATATGAAACAGGGAAGTACCGCCGTGTAATCCATTTATTTCAACAAAGTAACTGTATTCTAAATACCACCTTTTTAAACGGTAACTGTAACGGAATACAGTTACTCATATTTTGTATTTTAAATACGTAACGGCGGTACATGTATTCCGTTACTCCCCAACACTGCCGACGCTGCACATACTCTGGAAAGTTGAGTATTTTTCTCTACATGTCGCTCCCTTGGAGAACAAGTGTAGCTGTGCCGTGGAGTGACACATGGATCAACAGAAAACAGGAATCAAGGCATAAAAGAATGTGTGTCTAATTCTATACAAGTTTTACTTGAGAGGAGGAAATATCTCTTGTTGAGAGGGAGACGGGGTTTTTCTTCAGAATACATAAAGCGTTCATGTTTAGTTAATGTCTTATCATTGTCGCATCCAATTAGGATGTGTTTTTTAAGCTGCTTGTCATCTCGATTAAGCAGCCACCATGGGGAGTCTTCTGAAGAAACACTTTGCGTGGGTGGGAAGTACAAGGACAGACATAAATACAACATGTCAGTAAAGAACCAAACGGATAAAATTATGTTGACTGCGCAAATTCTTAGTGATACTCACATTCCCTGTGTGTATACTTTCTGCAGTTTTTTCTGTCATTTGTCTAAACTGTGAGTTAATCTCAATCACTGCCCCTCCCAAAACACATTTAATCCTGAGTAAATACTATAGTGTACATGATGTTGCAAAATATACTTTTAGATCAGTGATTAAATGTGTTTTACACTTAGATATAAAACATCAGAGAAGTATGACGCTGTACTGTTTGTTCGTTTGCACAACTGCTAAGCTGTCTCTTGTAAATCCTATTTGAATGAATGCCGAAAACAAGCACACTCTGATTTCTCAACGTAAGCCCTTTCAGTGTAAATCACAGCCATGTTTGCCTGGAAATTCCTCACACTAGCATGAAAGGTCAAAGGAGCTGATTTGTGCACAGATAACCACGAGAATTCCTGCCACCGTGGTGATATAACACCCTGAAGTGCATGTTCGAGGCCAACTGATCTCACAGGATACCAAAAAGCAGGAGCAGCAGTAAAGCTTGACACACGGTGGCTGACTCCGAGCAGGTTTTTCTGAAGAAATGAAAGACCATTACGAGTTGCATACCAGGCAGGAGCTTGGTGGATGGAAAAGTATGTAAATTTCAATGTACTATTCCACTCCAGAGCACAGCAGACTTAAAACCCAATGGCAGACTGTGAAATAGAGCAGATGGCTTCGTTCCTACCTGAAAATGGTTAGGATACTGAGTGATATGCTTAAATTTTGCTTTTACATTTTTCATTTCTGAGACACATGCTGGGCTTACGTGATAAAAACACAATAGATTTATTACGCTACAGCTTCCAAATATTCATTTTTTTAATGACATTGTTTAAAACCACTTTTAAAACTGCCAAAAAGAAAATGATTATTCTTGGCACCAAGTCATGCAACCTGTATGCCAAACTCAAGCAAAAGCCCATCATGTTATACTTCATTAATCACTATGATGAAATTTGTCTTCTGTGCTTTACTTTATCCACTGACCCAGCTGCTGTTTTTAATGGCACAGAACAGTTTTGCTGCTGAGTAATATAAGTCCAGGCAGACAGAAAGGCTTTCACATCCGGTTCAAATCCAGGCAATACAAGCTCGAAACAGCCAGCTTCTCAGGCTTTGGCCTCTATTGATTCTCATTATTTAAAATTGTACAAATTGTACAAGCATCAAGAGTTTTTTTTTTTTTTTTTAAATTTCGTTGCAGATGGGTAATATTGTGGCCCAACTTGACAGCAACCCCAAAACCAAAATGAGGCCATCAGCTTCTATTTCAGTACATTTCAGGAATCTATAAATATTTTACAGCACCAAGCTCCCTTTTCTTGGAAAAAAAAAAATCATACTGCTTTCTTTAGATTATTTCATGAATAAATAGCCGACAGATTTGACATTATTCCCTCTGAATAGTCCTTTTTAGTTATTTAGGACACGATTTAGGCAGAATCATCTGTTTTTTCTCTCTTTTCTATGAACACTTGATAAATGGAGGCCACCGACACTAGCTAACAATCTGGCGAGGAAGCTATTTGTGCAACAGGAGGCATTTAATTCTGCCGCTCTCGTGCATGTGGCTCTACACATTATGCAAAGCGGTGGCATTTGATCTCGGTGTTTTAGAGAGAAACAGAGAAACAAATAAATTGAATGAGTAACACATTGCCCCTACCGTAATCTGAAGGCCAACACGAAAGCTTTTCAAGCCTTTCTTTGGTCCAGCGTGCAAAAAGAGGTTTTTTTTTTTTGTTATTTTGTTCATGTTCAGTTTACTGGAGTTTACTTTCTTACTTAAACCCTTACATTTGAAAATATTGTTTAATGTAACCATATTATCATAACATAGTTACTAGTTATTAGACCAGGGATTTCAAACTCATTTTGAATAGTGGGCCACATACAGCCCACTTTGATCTTAAGTGGGCCGAACTACCCTCCAGGGTCAAATTGTAAGAAATAAATATGTAAAATTACAGAAAAAGTTATGTTAGCTCATTGCATATACTTTCCTGTAATTATCCATCCATCCATCCATTCGCTTCCGCTTATCCTTTTTCAGGGTCGCAGGGGGCGCTGGAGCCTATCCCAGCTGTCATAGGGCGAGAGGCAGGGTACACCCTGGACAGGTCGCCAGTCTGTCGCAGAGCCAACACACAGAGACAGACAACCATTCGCACTCACTTTCAATCACACATTCACACCTAGTGGCAATTTGGATTAACCAATTAACCTATCCCCACAAGCTGCATGTCTTTGGACGGTGGGAGGAAGCCGGAGTACCCGGAGGGAACCCACGCAAACACGGGGAGAACATGCAAACTCCACACAGAAAGACCCCGGCCTGATGGTGGAATTGAACTCAGGACCTTCTTGCTGTGCGGCAACAGTGCTAACCACCGTGCCACCGTGCTGCACTTTCCTGTAATAATGAAATGCAAAAATGCTGTTAACTGACAGAATTTGTCCTTTTTTGTGTGAAATCACTGTAAATAAAAAAATGCATTTCTACAGCATATAGTAAAAAAACAAGAACTTTCTGTGATTTAGTTGTTCTATTTCTTATTTACTTGTAACTAATGGCAATGGGGGAGGTTGTAATAAATCACAGAAGCTGTAAAAGTTATGAAAAAAACCCAAATCCAAATATTTATGCAATCCTTCCACATTTTCTAAAGTTGTGCAGTGGGCCAGATTGGAGTCTCTGGCAGGCAAATTCTGGCCCCCGGGCCTTATGTTTGACCCCTGTGAGATCTTAAGTTAGAAGCATTATTTGAACTTTATTAGGCCACCTCTCAGCAACGCAATTAAAATTAATGAGGAAATAAAAACAACATTAAACGAGCGACTTAGCCAAATCAGAGCGCATTTACATTCCTATTTAGAAACTCTGCAGCCAGGATCACATGTGACCCAGCTGCTGCGTGACCTTTTTAAATTCCCTGACAGTCATCGGTTGGCTGATATTCAAACAACCAGTCACAGCAGAACAGAAAAATATTCAGGCTGATCCAGTCTTGCATTAACTAAATGAAAATGTATCTTTCACATGGTGAAAATGCCTTCTTATTTTTGGGTTGTTTTGGACCCGGAGCAGCTGGAAAATGGACGACAAGTGCCCAGCCCAGTAAAACAGGAACACTCCGAAGGTTTTATTACTCTGGCCATTAAAAAAGGGAAAAGGCTTACCCGATTTAATGATTCTCAACAAAGTTCTCCTTTTGCACGTCTTCTGCACCACTTCCAGGGATGCTGCTCTTCTTCAGATCACACCTTGTTTCATGCAGCCAAATGTGGTGAGTCACAATTCTCTGCAAGTGCGTAACGAACCCCGGAGTTGTGATTTGTGGCTGCATTTGCGGCTCATAGGCCCAAGAATAGACACGCTTGCTTTATGTGAATCACAAAAACGTATACATACTTGATAAGCAACTAACATTCCTCAGTTAAAGCAAAACAGGTGCTGTCGAACTAATTAATTAATTGCAGAAAAGCTTCATTTTGTATGTGATTATAATAGAATGGAATAAAATAGCTTGAAACCTGAGACTGCAGTTTAGGGAAGGACTCAATGAGGAATGGCGGTGGCTCCCAGGCCAGGCAGGTTCCTATGTACTAATAAGAGAGGAGAAAACTGAACAAAAGGGTTGGAAAGAGTTATAGAACCAGAAAGGGTGTGTGTGAGGTGTAGTTCCACTCCTGAAATTCAGATAAATTATCTCCAGTTAAGCATATTTCAATATAAAGATGATTAGCTCTTGTACTTTGTCACTAAATAAAGCTTAGAGAATTTAAAGTGGCATTTCATGATCGGAATATAACAATCCCAAAACCACAGTAAAGGTCTAATGGACTCAAATTCTTGTATTATCTTATACATACAGTAACTTCTGTTCGATTAAAAAATGGTCAGATTTAATCTACAAAGTCTAATGTAATTAATTTCCAGCAATACAAGATTTGAACATTATTATTCCTCTACTGCTGGGATATTAAAGGGTGCTGATGACTTTAAATCATTTATCAGTATTTGCGAACCATCTGTTGACGCATTAGCACATCACTTCAGCTGCTCCAGCATACTCCGTTCTGTATTGTCCAACAAACCCACAGAGGACAGCGGTTCAGGTTTTATGGTAGACACTGTCCCTGATAAAACTGCTAACACCATCCATCTCATCAAACATGGAGGCGTGTATCTAATCTCCTAGCTTCAAGGCAGACCTGGAGGCCAGATGGCCGCACCCTTACTTCCCCTCAGGCCAGGCTGGAGCAATTACTACTGCTGCTTCACACGCAGACCTGTGTCACCAACGCAATTAACAAGCTCCGGAGGAGTCTGGGCAACCAGAGAGGGACAGACTGTGTACACAGCATGAATGATGAGAGGAACGAGAAAGGACACATTAGGTTTGGTTGCCAGGTTTTAGTGAACATTTAATATGGGTTGGACTAGACTTGTAGCAGCTGCACAGGTTTTTGTAATTTCTAGGAGTCTTGCACGCTTGTTCTATGTTTTCATATTACAGCGTGTATATGTATTGTTTTCACTTATGTAACTTCGGGGAGAGGCTTTGTGGAGTGAGCCTGCAACAATGTAATATTACGCTTCTATCTCCTTTGCATTCTGCATTCATCCTTGTTGTGAAAATGATTCATCACAGCTGTGGCAGAGAGACTAAAATGTGTTACAGCCCCCAGAAGGAAAGGCAGTAGGTGTTATCTAGGTGAAATGTCATTTTATTCATGGGCACATTCCTTTATCCGCCAGAGGAAACCAGCCCATCACAATCATCATTTCTGTTACCTTGCAAGCCACCAGCCACCAGTTTTATGACTCCTAATTGCCTTCCTAATGTGAAACTTTCATTCCTTATTACATACCTGGGTGTAAACCTTTTCTACTCTTTCATTCATTTACTCTTCCAGGTAGGAAACTTTGACAGGAAAATGTTGCATAAAGGTTGGAGACTGAGGGCCCTAAAGGTGTCTTAGCTGAATCTGGGATGAAAGAGTGATGGAGATCGTCGAAAGGAGAGATTGATTCTCTGGCCTGTCTCGTCTCCACCCAGTCATTGTTCATGAGCTAGGTTTTCCAGACAGCTGTCTGTACCTGCCACCTGTGACTGATGCCTGCTGTCAGTCAGTCTGGGATGGTCCACGATCTGCATCACCTTCTCGCTCCAGTTGGATCTCATATAAGCCTCAAAAAAACCCCAATGAATGGAAAAAGATTGATTAATTCCCTGTTACTATTTCCCAGAGGCACTTTACATGAAGCAGAGACAAGTTAGAGGTATTAGGTGCAGGTTGTGACATAAAATACTAACAACCAATGCAGACAAAGGTCATAAATAACCTTTAAAGCTGTTTTAAACAGTTTTTTTTTAAATCGATTCATTCCCAACACAATAAAAAAGATCATTTGTGTAAACCAGTGATTTGCAAACATTTTCTGACATGACTCCACCACACAATTTTATCAAACTAAAATCATTTAAAAAATTCATAGAAGGTCAACACTATAGCATTTCAATATTAATTTGCCTTAGTTACGCTTAACGATTTTCGCCTGGTTGCTTGCACCAATTTGCACTTGCTCTGTGCCCCAGAGTCTGAAAAGCAGTGGTGCAAAACGAGGAGGCCAAAATGTGTTTTATCAGAAAGACAATGGAAGTGTGTTCGTCATCTTCTAGTTTCCTCACAGTCTTAGCTTTGTCCAGTGCTCTCAATGACACCAAATATATCTAAAAATATTAAATGTATATATTTCCGAATCTGATTTAAAGAAGACACAATGTCTACTTTGTAAACAAACAGATCATTTATAAAATCCTATATGAAGGAACCATACTTTTACTGCAACAGACACACTATTGAAGCCAATTCTGTAAATGGAGGTAAAAATAAAAACTCATACAGCACTGCAAACAACAAATTGTGGAGAAGAGGCATGAACTGTAGTCCTTTCCTCTAGATACCGCTTGAGGACGGCTCCAAACAGGCATCCGTCCCCACAAAGTCCTGCTTACAGTTTTTCTCGATTGCTAAGACACATTCCTGGAAAGCTGCTCTCCTTTTCCCCAAACTGTGAACACAAAACCCAATTTTCAAGCTACATTCACAAAACCTCTGACTCTTCTTGCAAAACCAAACGTTCACCCCAAAACAGTTCAATCTGTGCTCAAAACTGAACTATGCCATCAAATCATGCCTCGAGTCAATCTAAATTAAATACTCTACTGAGTAGTCACTAAACACTACACAGAAAAAAGGAAAACACAACGCTGAGGACATGAAGCGGTAGAAATAAATGTTTATTTAGGCAAAACAAAATACCTGGGCATTTCTAACACTTGTACATAGAAAAGAGAATTTGCCAAAAAACAGAAATCCTGTGCATTTACATGTAGCACTTGTACGTAGAAATAAAGCACACAAATATAAAAGTACAAAGAAAGGAAGTGCATTACTCCACCACAGCATCATTTCTCCGTACTGGGTCAGGCCACAGGACATCTACATCACAGGCCACATTTTCTCTGGCCAGGCAATAGGGGGAAAAAACTGTGGCATGCCGTATCCAGACATGCCTCCACACCCATGTCACCACAGGCCAGTTCCATGGCTTGCAGGAGATTTACCCTGGTGTAAGGTTGGCGTTCATATACCTTCCACCACCACGAGGAGAAGACTTCTTCAATGGGGTTCAGGAAAGAGGAGTATGGTGGAATCTACTGATGTTTGGTTGTACCCTTAGTCCGGCCTCCTTCATTTCAAACCATGATCAATAACAGTCAGTGTTGGGAAAGTTACTTTTAAAATGTATTCCACTACAGATTACAGAATACATGCCCCAAAATGTATTATGTAACGTATTCCGTTACGTTACTCAATGAGAGTAACGTATTCTGAATACTTTGGATTACTTAATATATTATCATGCTGTTTACAACTACGTGAATGTACTATTGCTGTGATTTATTACTGTTACTGAAGGTCCGCGGCTCCGAACCGTAGTAAAGGGACCTCTGGCTAATACGGTGGGTTCTGTGTCGGGCTCGTAGCCGAAAACTAGCTTTACTTTGTTGTCTGGGTCAACCTTGCTAGCGAGAGACAGAGAGAGGCGTTGAAAGGCTGCTCCAACGGAACTTATTGTTTTTGGAGGAAAACACGAACACAGCGTACAGTCGAGTCTTAATAGCTTACTTACAACTGGGCTCGTCAGGCACTCTTCTTGGCTGCAGTGGTTATTATTATATTTACATGCTTCCAGCTCCCGTTTTTGCTCGATGACAGCTCGTACTTTTCCTTTTTCTCCCTCCCTCGCTCACTCACTCTCCCTGCAGCACGGACTACACTGCCTATGATGCTACATTCTTTAGAGCTATACCTGTAGCATTCTGCCTATTAGCTTAGCACAACAACAACAAAAAGGCCTCTCTCACCCAGGAAACACAGAGAGAGAGCGTCACCACGGCAACCGTAACGCTGCCACCTGGAACAACAGAACGTAGCTGTCAAACAAAACCCAAACAGTCCTGACCCTCCACAATATGAAACAGGGAAGTACCGCCGTGTAATCCATTTATTTCAACAAAGTAACTGTATTCTAAATACCACCTTTTTAAACGGTAACTGTAACGGAATACAGTTACTCATATTTTGTATTTTAAATACGTAACGGCGGTACATGTATTCCGTTACTCCCCAACACTGATAACAGTTGCTCTGATTTCATCTGAAATTACTGTTCTTTGTCCTCGCTGACCACCTCGACCACCTTGGCCTGCTTGACCTCCTCTCACACGAACTCCTTTTCTTGGATGTCTATCCATTGTAGTGCCTCACAAACCAGTGCTCCGGCTTATATGTACCCTCAGCAACAAGTGTGATAAATTTTGAGTTGTTGTGTTCAACTGGTGACACCCGAGCTTTACTTGTGTTTGACTTTTGCCACCTGTGCTCATCATTATGCAACACAGGTGCATCACAATGACAATGTGTTGACAAGATGTGTCTAAACAGGTGAAAAGTGCTTGTGGTTTTGCCAAAAGAGTGATTGATTCAAGTGGGTTCAGGTTTTTTTTTTTTTTTTTTTTAGAAACTAACTCATTGATAACACAAGTTGATAAGTGTCTGTTAAGCCTCATCCAATACTTTGAATCAAACATGTCCTGGTCCCCGTGTCTCGCCGGCTGACCTCGTGTTAGGCAACATGTTTTGATGTTTTTCTGTTTTCTGTTCTCTCTATCAATCTCCACACCTGCTGCTGATCTCCACTAATCATGAGCCCTACTTAAGACAGCAATTCAATTCAATTCAATTCAATTTTATTTATATAGCGCCAAATCACAACAAATGTCGCCTCAAGGCGCTTCATAGATACAGAGAAAAGCCCAACAATCATATGACCCCCTATGAGCAAGCACTTTGGCGACAGTGGGAAGGAAAAACTCCCTTTTAACAGGAAGAAACCTCAGGCAGAACCAGGCTCAGGGAGGGGCGGCCATCTGCTGCGACCGGTTGGGGTGAGAGAAGGAAGACAGAATAAAAGACATGCTGTGGAAGAGAGACAGAGATTAATAACAGATACGATTCAATACAGAGAGGTCTGTTAATACATAGTGAGTGAGAAAGGTGACTGGAAAGGAAAAACTCAATGCATCATGGGAATCCCCCGGCAGCCTACATCTATTGCAGCATAACTAAGGGAGGATTCAGGGTCACCTGGTCCAGCCCTAACTATATGCTTTAGCAAAAAGGAAAGTTTTAAGCCTAATCTTAAAAGTAGAGATAGTGTCTGTCTCCCGAATCCGAACTGGAAGCTGGTTCCACAGAAGAGGGGCCTGAAAACTGAAGGCTCTCCCTCCCATTCTACTTTTAAATACTCTAGGAACAACAAGTAGGCCTGCAGAGCGAGAGCGAAGTGCTCTAATAGGGTGATATGGTACTACAAGGTCATTAAGATAAGATGGGGCCTGATTATTTAAGACCTTGTATGTGAGGAGCAGGATTTTGAATTCAATTCTGGATTTAACAGGAAGCCAATGAAGGGAAGCCAAAACAGGAGAAATATGCTCTCTCTTTCTAGTCCCTGTCAGGACTCTTGCTGCAGCATTTTGGATTAACTGAAGGCTTTTCAGTGAGTTTTTTGGACATCCTGATAATAATGAATTGCAGTAGTCCAGCCTGGAAGTAATAAATGCATGAACTAGTTTTTCAGCGTCACTCTGAGACAGGATATTTCTAATTTTAGAGATGTTGCGCAAATGGAAGAACGCAGTCTTACATATTTGTTTAATATGTGCGTTGAAGGACATATCCTGGTCAAAAATGACTCCAAGGTTCCTCACAGTGTTACTGGAGGCCAAGGTAATGCCATCCAGAGTAAGAATCTGGTTAGATACCATATTTCTAAGCTTTTCAGCGCCGAGTACAATGACCTCAGTTTTATCTGAATTAAGAAGCAGAAAGTTAGTGGCCATCCAAGTCTTTATGTCTTTAAGACATTCCTGCAGTTTAACTAATTGGTGTGTGTTATCTGGCTTCATGGACAGATAGAGCTGGGTGTCATCTGCATAGCAGTGAAAATGTATGCTATGTCTTCTAATGATGCTGCCTAGGGGAAGCATGTATAATGTAAACAGAATTGGTCCTAGCACCGAACCCTGTGGAACTCCATAATTAACCTCAGTGTGTGAAGAGGACTCTCCATTTACATGCACAAATTGGAGTCTATTAGATAGATATGATACAAACCACTGCAGTGCAATACCTGTAATACCTACAGCATGTTCTAATCGCTCTAATAGAATATTATGGTCAACAGTATCGAATGCTGCACTAAGGTCAAGAAGGACAAGCACAGAGATGAGTCCACTGTCAGAGGCCATAAGAAGATCATTTGTAACCTTCAATAAAGCTGTTTCTGTGCTGTGATGAACTCTGAAACCTGACTGAAACTCTTCAAATAAACCATTCCTCTGCAGATGATCTGTTAGCTGTTTGACAACTACTCTTTCAAGGATTTTTGATATGAAAGGAAGGTTGGAGATTGGCCTATAATTAGCTAAGACTGCTGGGTCTAGAGATGGCTTTTTGAGTAAAGGTTTAACTGCAGCCACCTTGAAGGCCTGTGGTACATAGCCGATTATTAGAGATGGCAGGACTTCTTTGAGCAGTTTTGTAGGAATGGGGTCTAAAAGACACGTTGATGGTTTGGAGGAAGTAATTATTGAAGTTAACTCAGAAAGATCGATTGGAAAAAAAGAGTCTAACTTAACATCAATGGAACTAAGAGTAGCTGTAGATAATATTAGATCTGTGGGATGATTATTGGTAATTTTTTCTCTAATGATAAAAATTTTATTTGTGAAGAAGTTCATGAAGTCATCACTAGTTAACGTTAAAGGGATGGTTGGCTCAACAGAGCTCTGACTTTTTGTCAGCCTGGCTACAGTGCTGAAGAGAAACCTGGGGTTGTTCTTATTTTCTTCAATCAGTGATGAGTAGTAAGCTGTTCTGGCTTTGCGGAGGGCTTTCTTATAAAGCAACAAACTATTTCTCCAGGCTAAATGATGATCCTCTAAATTTGTGACACGCCATTTCCTCTCCAGATTACGAGTCATCTGCTTTAGGGTACGTGTTTGAGAATTATACCACGGGGTCAGGTACTTCTGATTAGAGACCTTAGTTTTCACTGGAGCTACAGTATCCAGAGTCGTACGTAGTGAGGAGGTGAAATTATTAACAAGATAATCGACCTCTGTTGGGGTAGCGTTCAGATAGCTGCTCTGCTCTGTGTTGGTACAGGGCATTGACGATGATAACAGTGGCTGGATTATATTCTTAAACTTAGTTACAGCGCTTTCAGAAAGACATCTACTTTGATAAAGTCCACTCTCCACTGCTGCGTAATCAATTATTGTAAATGTAAATGTTATCAAGAAATGATCAGACAGGAGAGGGTTTTCAGGAAACACTGTTAAATGTTCAGTTTCTATGCCATATGTTAAAACAAGATCTAGAGTGTGATTAAAGTGGTGGGTGGGTTCTTTTACAGCAGCATTTTGCTACTCATTGCTGGATCGTTGAGCTATCGGCATCATCCCAGAACCCGTCTGTGACACCATTTGGACGAGTGAGCGAGAGGAGCGGCTGAAGAGAAGAGTTGGACTTTTTTTGGAAAAAGAGAGGAGCGTTTTTGACCTTTCCACCGTTTCCCTACCACCCTGGAGCCCTGGACCCATTTCTCCCAGGGAACTCTGTATATATATACTCACCTGGTGTTTTCTTCACTGTAAATGAACACACTGCTTTTTGCCCAAGAAATCCCTGGTCTGCGCCTGAGTCCGTTTAAGGAACCTTGTCTAAACACACTTCTTTACTTGTGTGGGTTTGCACTCAATGCCCTTTGGAGCTTTTTTAACTGATTATCTGACTAAAGATTGGTCTTGCTACCCAAGCTAGTACTCTTGAGAGCAACTGTCTGAACTCGGATGATAAAACATGGTTAGGCTAAAGGAGGCAAAATACATTGTTGCTCTCAGGTTGCTGCTAACTTGAACCCCAGTGTAGAACAAATATTATAGGTTTTTGTGTAAGCTGCAAAAAATAGCCCTTCTTTGGGATTACTAAAGATATCTTAATGGGAAAGTCCACCCTTTAATTCATATTGAGATTGTGGAATACTATGTGTAGATACCACAGTAGCAAACCGGTGTTTGGAATCAGTACACATCCTTATCTGTTTGGCCACTGATTCTCATCGACTTTACCATTAGCTGCACTCTTCTGCATCTTCTGCTCCGTTGTGGTTCTCTTGCTGCATTGCCACACATCCTTTGCCTCTTTTATGGATGGTGAAACAGGCTCCTCCATGGTTACAAAGCACATTTAAGTCTTATAAATATGTTCACACAACTTTTATGATGTGCGCTTGCGAGTTTTGTGGATTTTCACACCTAAATTGGCTTTTATATGTGTGAATATGAGCATACTTTGGTGATATAAAAAAATCTATTCAACAAAGAAGAAATAGAGTTTAATCAAAGACAGAAATAATAGGCTAATTACTCAAATTGTAGACAATTATGCTTACCCATTTGCCTAAATGTGCAAAACAATTTGCAATTTTTGCTACAGAATTAAAATGTCCTGAAAACCTCAACTGTCAAAGTGGAAAAAAAAACCCTAATAACCTAATCAAATTTTTCCACTGCTCTTCATCTCCCTCTCTGTAGGGTGCAGATTGAAAACCCTTATAAGTCGACACAGGTGATGAAAATGTTGGCTTTCAAGGTGACACTAGCTTTGAATTTTCACCACCACGTCAGGTGTTATAGCAGTCATATCTGGTTGTAGCGAGAGTGCTTAAACCGAAAGCCTACTGATGAAAATGTAAAATAAATAAATCCCAACTAGCAACCTCAGACTGATGCCTGTTTGCTTGTTCGTATTTGTGCAGGTGCGCATGTGTGCGTCTGAAGAGACCAGAGGAAAAGATGAATAAGAGAGTGCATTTACTGTGAGAGAAGCAATACATTCTACTCAAAGATACATGCCAACTGGGCGAGGGTGGAGGTGTGGGTCTCTGCAAACGCACATCCTAACAAATACTTAAAAAAGCACACACATAAATAAACACACAGTGTGCACGTGCAAGATACATTACAGCGCAGTGTGCAGCCTGTTATTAGAGAAATTTCCTATTTCTCTTGCCGCTATTGCACGCTAATAAACAGAATCATTAGGGCATGTTTTGGTGGGTTGGTGAGTGGCGGAGTTGCTCCATTACTGGGAAACCCACAGACTCTGACTGCCTTTTAAAATGACGGCAGAGAAACAGGCTCCGTTAATGGCGGCAATCAAAGCTTCATCCCCGCCACTAGCAAGCCTGTCACGTAGCTAATTCAATCTCACAACCCATGAAGCAATTAATTCACGTCAATACAAATACACAAACAGCTTTTTTTTCTTCTTGCCCCATAAGGAAAGTGGAGGTCTTAAGACTGAGCTTCTGTTTATTTGCACACCTTTGTGACGCCGTGTGATCATGCTCGGTGAAGTGTACGAGGAAGAGCAGGTGTAATTGGGTGTGGAAAAAAAGAAACCTCGTGGTCTCCCAGCTAAATGAGATCCGACAATCGTTTCCTCTGCATTTTCTCCCCTGACAACGGGCACATTGTCCCCCCCTAACCTTTCTTCTCAGGTTCGTCATTATTGCTCCATGACATAAGCAACGCACATGAAGGGATAATAAAACCAGACTCCATTTGATAACACAGGAGCTTGTATCTGACTACGCCCACGCCTAACTAACTTAAATCAATTTAGCTGCAGACACTAAAACGCTCACAACAAAAGAGAATCTCTAAAGGGGTTTAAGTGCTCTGGGGCTTTGACAGGAGGCAATGGCTTAGTAAATGTTGGAAGATCAAAAGTTAAACCAATTAGAGAATACCAAACTCGATGTTATCATCTAGATAGCAACCAGAGGCTAAATGAGTTTGTCAGAGTCAATGTCTCAGTGTTTTGTTTGAGTCAATATTTCAATTATGCTCTAAGAAAGCATTCTTGGCTTGATGAAGCTGCTCAGGGAGAAACTGGGTGTGAAGTGAAATGCGTCACACGGTGTGTCAGAAAAGTAATGTGAGAAAGGAACACGAGTGACGGAGAGACAAAGCCTTTCAGATTCAGGTTAGGAGTTGATCAAAGTGGGTTCTAGCTCATCTGAGACTACAGGCATGAAGCTAGTGTGCATTTAAATGCATTTGTGGAGAAGCAGAGACCCTAAAGAGCTCTCCTGCTCCATCACCCCCTCTTGTTTCCAAACCTCCCATTCCCAGCACTTTCTGAATGTGTTGCTTCTTTGAATTTTAATGGAAAAAAAAATTCTCCACTTCCCGATTTCCCTCTTTAGGGCATTTCATCTTGCTTCCTGTCTCTATCTATCAGAAAAAGGAAAAGTCTCACATGCCTGTAAGGTTTTCTGATAATGGTGACTTGGTTGACTGATGATCTTCATATGTTTCTAGAGTTTTGCAAGAGATAAAAACAATGGCTCTTAAAGTGGAGATATGAATGTCGTCATCTGCATCCAATCTAAGAAACAAGCAGTTTATTTATAGATTTAAGACAAAAATAGACAAATAAAAACAAGTGAAAACATCAGATAGCCAGACTCCTGTGTGCTGTTATACTAGGAAGAAAAAAAAAAAGAAGCGCTTTCAGTTTTGTTCAATAGACTGTTGACACACCAACATTTCCCTTGGGAAGGTATACGCTCAGTGCATCTTAGTGTAGTGCTACAGTGGTGAAGTCATGTTGTTGTCAAACTTGCTCCACATATTATGGGTGACACAGCTTTCAATTGTGGATTTAAGGCAACAGAATCAATCACATTAAAAACAAACCGCTGATACAGACGGACGCATGGCAGTACATCATAAATGAAAGGTATGGATGAGCAGGTCAAGGTAGGAGGTGCGTACACTTGTGCGGACTGTAATCTGTCACTCGGCGCAGATTGGCTGGAGTAATGAGCCTTTACATTACAGTACATAAAAGGCGATAACTGCTGGAGAGCTGTTTTGCGCAAAATGTGGTTCAATTTTCACCTAACAAAGAGTCAGCAACATTCACCGATCGATAGATGTCAAAATGTCCCCCCACCTTTGATAATAAATCTGACAAGCACATGAGGAAGTGGCACAAATCTACAAGCCTTCTGAGACAGGGTAGGGCCGAGGATGTGGGGAAAAGAGAAGGTGAAAGCAACAGGATGATATAAAGCAGATATGACAGTTTCCTTTCCCCCCCCCCCCCCCCCCCTTTTATACAATCAACATAAAACACCCAGAACAATAAATTCTCTTGACAATCTAAGGCATTGTGGCATCTGAGAAATGCTCCCTTTTTATATCTGAGAGTGTCCAGAGGGTTTGTCAAGACAGCAGAGCCAAAATGATATTGCAAATAAATGAAGAGTGAAGTGCACCGTGTCAAAGAATTTCCTATTGCTGACATCAGTTTGGGCTTAACGTATGCTTTGCTCGGCTGCCTACCCGGGCTACTGTCTAAGGCAGCCAGGCTCACCAGTAAGCCAAGGATCTGGCTGGCTGTGAAAATTGAGCCTGATGGTAATTGATTGCGCATAACTTGCGTGCTTCAATTAAAGAAAGTTAGTAGCTAGTGAGGAATTAGAAAAGTTTGAGTAGAAAAGATGTGGCTATCCATATTTGTCACAGTAGCTTTCTTCAAGGTCACTTCACTGCCAGCAGGCACTGAAAGGGGAGGGGGAGGTCCCAGGGAGATGGCTGACAGAGAGAGGGCCAGCCTGACAGCTCAAGCGAGCTGATGGCTGGCTGAAGCAGACAGTGAAGGACAGGTGGACGTAATAAGAGTCTGATCTTCTTGTATCAGGGGGCGTGGTCCATTGATGGTCCAGAATCATTGTCTTCAAAGTCCCGTGGGTTCATGGGCTCTGCTCGTGGCTCAGGCAGCCTAGATGACAGAAAAACACACGTGTTATATCATATCCAGTCTTCCAGCTTTTCCTCTCTTTTATCTTTTTCCACAAACATCTGAAAGATGAGCCACCCACACAGTTCAACACTCACGCATATTATGAAAATATAATAAACCTTTTGTGAAATGTAATCAGCTTCAATCAAGCTACGCCTTAAGTAGAAATCATCCATTCTGTCGGTTTTATATCAGCAGCTCGGAGCTGACAGAGACAAAGTGATAGCTAAATTGCAGGGACCTGTTGTAATTTGAGCCTGGCTGATAGATTCAATTTCACTGGAGACAGTCTACACTAATCATATGCTCTAATTGGACAATGTCACAAGGGTGACGGAGCACTGGTGATGCTAGATAAGCAACTCTCCTGTAACTTCTCTCCCATCCCATCTTTCTCATTATGATTTTCCATCTAAATCTACAGGCCAACATCCATTTTTAAAAGGCTACATGTCAGCATCTTTTTCTAAACACACACACACACTTATTCACAGTATGTGGAAGCTGTTTAATTCACAGAGATTCAGTGCACTTTAAGGCTACGCCATTTAATCTCGTCGTTCAAATACATCAATTCAAAGCAATCGCTTTCTATGACCTTGGGCAGTTAGTTTGCATTTATATATGTGAATTTACACTCATCTATCAAAGCATGAATACGCAAAGAAGAGCTTAGTTCAAATAAACCTCTGACTTTCTACTTTGCAGGCCACAAACTACAGTAGAAGGACAAATAAACTATTATGGAGGTTTGATTGCCTGTATACTTAAAGATGTACATGAATGCCAAGCTTTTAATGCCTTTTCTTTATCACTCTCAATAGTATGTTGTGTTGGTACAGTGCTGCTTTTTTCATATCTTTCAGTTTTTACATTTGGAGGTTTAATAACGAGCAAACAGCAACAGGTACTTAATCAATAATCTCTTCCACGCAAATGGTTACAAAAGATAGTTAATAAAACAAATGAATATATTCCCAGACAAGCACTCGGTGCAGGAACTAATAATTGGAAAGCTTCTGCACATAGTAGGAAAACAGTTATAATGCGAGTAACAGTTGTTTGTAGAACATGTTAGTGTGATGTGGGTGCAACACGAGTCATTTCATAAAACATTCTCTCTGATGTCTTGAAATGTATGTAAGTTGATGTATAGGAGATGTGATGGAAAGATTTGTTATAATTACCGGTAGACCGTTCAACAGTCTTGAGCTATTCTTTGTTATTATTTATTCATTCATTAGACAATGAAAATGACTGAAAACGTAGCAAATCTAGTGCTTATACCTGAATATTTTCAGTGGAAATCCTTTTATCTATGCACTAAACTCAAGCGATGAATCTATACATTACAGAAAGCTTAGCAAAGAATCGGTATTAAATTGTACCTTTAGGCACTGTGTCACTAGCAGCCTGTCACAAAAACACATAACGTGTTCCCGTTTCTTTAGTTCAATGTACAAAAAATACAAACAATAACACAGTTTGACAGCCAACACGATGATTCCGGAAGAGCTATTAGCAGAAAACTTGTATCTCGACATGATGTTCTTAATTTTTTTTTAGGAAACTCACAAGTGGAGGAGAAAAAAAGAGACGGGTCTTAAAAAGGTATCTAAAGGAAATGAATAGTATCCAAAAGTCAGTCATTCAGGACCCTTCAGCTGATCCATCTACTGTTTAAAAAAGTCGCATCAGAGATGGTCTCAGCAGAAGACATTATTAAGGAAGAGAACCAGAAAGAAAAGGATGAAGTATGGCAAACTACAGAAGAACGGACTGAAAATCAGTGGCAGTATGTTTTATGGAGTGATGGAGGACGGAGGGCAGGTCGTCTACTAAACTGAAAGTTGGTGGTTCGACCTCTGGCTGCTCCAGGCTGTATGCCAAATATCCATGGGCAAGCTACTAACTCCAAGTTGGTATCTAACTCCATCTGTGTGAATGTCATGGTTTGGGGCTGCATTTTAGCAGCATTTTAGCCAGGGATGTCTTGACAATGTTGATGGAATTATTATACAGAAAAGTACCATCAGATCTTGGGTTTCATTTTTCAGTGTGACAATGATCCCAAACACACTCTTAGTAAAAGCATGTCTGGATAGAAAAACGTACAACGGAACACAAGCAGTCATGGATTGGTCTCCCAGAGCTTGGATCTCACTGACTAATTTAATATATTATTGAAAGACTATTACATCACGTAGTAGTATTCTACCTGTGGGTAGCTACAGTTAGTACTCTATACAACACCCAGCCACAATCTTAAAACACAGAATACTGAAATAAGCTGCAGTGTTTATGGGAAACCTTGAGTCCTGATATTGACCCAAATGCTATTTTCAGTTCTACTACTACATACTAACCACCGAAACACTGACGCAGAGAATACTAAAGATGTTAACACTAAGATGTTTTGATAGGACACAATAACCAACCAAAACCAGCTTAAAGAAATGAGCATTAACCAGTCTGGTAATCTACAAAGCAGTTTCAGTTTAAAAGTGTCAGGACGATGTAAGATATTACATCGTCCTGACACTTTTAAACTGAAACTTTTCATCTAAGAACAAAAAAGCAGCAAACTAATAAATATATTCTAGACCTTATTTTGTGAATGTTACCTCATTTTTCTGTTATAGATACATTTCCTTCGATCTCTGCTTCCCTGAAGCTTCCTTGCCACCTTTCTTCCTCCATCTTTGTTGTCCATGTCATTTATAGCACAATCTTTGAGGGGGGGGGGGGGGGGGGGAATCCCAATTTTTGTTACCAGGAAGCAAAACCTTTCAGAGCACTGCTCCCTGAATATTCCTGTCTGACACACTTTTTTTTTGGCAGAAACAAAGAACTGCTTTCTCTCCCTTTCTGCACCTCCTCAAGGAGCAGATCATCACAATAGAAACTCAAAACAGGGAAGCTGATCAAAGAACACCATGACATGCAAGAATACCTGGTAGTGTGACCTGTAATTAAAACCATATTAGCCTTCCAAACCTCAATGGGTTCACACCAGTTTAGTTATTGGTCAAACTGTAAAACAACACTATAAACCAAGAAGCTATAATAATCATGCAGAAACACACACACACACACCTTGGCATCCAGCGCCAACTTACTGACTGCCAAAAGTAATGATATTAGAGTCAACAAGACAAATAGCACAGGGTAAGTTTCTATTTAGTTGTACAATCTCACTTAAGCGTCAAAATAATTAATTATTCCACAGCTCTGTAAACTCAAATTCTTGGCGAAGTTACCTTTTTGTGCTTTTATCCACTAGTAGGGCTGCCACAAACAATTATTTTGATAGTCGACTAGTCACCAATTATTTTTGCGATTAGTCGACTAATCAGATCATGCATCCATTGGACGTACAGGTACAGCTTATTGGACCAGCATGCATCTGCTCTTATATAACTATCATTAGCTTACAGCTTTAAGTGTTTAAGGTATGTGCTAACTAAAAATAAAGACAAGATGATAGTTTATTAAATTTTAATGAAATTTGCAGATTGTTTCGGTGAAGTTCAATAAACTCCTTGCTATCTAAAAACGGGACGCCGGAGTATATTCTCGAGCATCTCACACTTCTGATAATCAGTTGTCTGCTTGACGTTTATTCAGCTGTGTAAAAACTATAACTTTAATCTCAGCCAAACAGGAACAAATAAAATACTACAAAAAGCCAAACAATAACATTTTTAAGTTATCTAAGTGACTTATATATGTTTAACCTGAGTAGCGAAAGACGGCGGTGGGTTTAAAAACGATTTGCCGGGAGTCCAGTGTTCTCACCGGCTCTAGTGAGCCTTGCCCCCGGCTAGCTATCGAGCTAGTGGGTAACAGACGTCTCCGAAAACGTCGGCGTGCTTTTGAAAATATGTGGTGTCTTGATAAACTGAGCAGATATGAGGTTTACACAGCTACATTCTCGCCTGAAAATATGTTAAACATTTATTTTGTGACCCAGAAAGAATAATAAGAGTAATATTAAAACTAACTAGATGCTGCCATTGTTGGAAACTGAGCTGGGCTGCGCTATGAATTCTGGGACAGAGCTACTTCTTCTTCTTCGGGGTTTAACGGCAGCTGGCATCCTTGTACATGCTGTGCTTCCATCTTCTGTTTCAGTCCGTTATTACACTCTTAAATCCTACTACTTATTCCTGCGTCTTTTGTGATCTTACAAAGCTTCAAACGACGCGTCGACTATTAAATCAGTCGTCGACGATTTTGATAGTCGACGTAATTGTGACTAGTCGACTAATAGTGGCAGCCCTATCCACTAGACCAACTTTACTGAGGATTCAAGCTGTCTACTGCACCACACAGGCTTTTCATTCATTGTCATCAGCATAGCACACAAACGTCTATATTGAGCTGAGCCCTGAGCTCTCACAAAGCTCTGTCCTGTCTGAGATGGTGTTTGGGGTAAAACGTTGACAGACTTATTTGTGCAAGGCAATTTCATCTTGCATCTCCAGTCAACCAAAACAGTCACCCTGCTCCTCGCACACACACAAAGAGCGGCACAAAGTGAGGCCTACACTACGGAGGCAAATGAACTATTTATATTCAGATGGTCTTTGCTAAGCTTTAGGACACATGGATGTTATAACTTATTTATTCCACCCAGAGGAAAATGCCATTACTTGAGTGAGAGTGAGGCTGTGAATGGGACATGTAGTGGACAAAAAAAAAAAGACAGTAGAGCTTTCAACATACAGTGGATTGGAGATAAGTTCTCCATAACTCAAAGGCTTTGATTTGTTCTCTTTTTCTGTCTGTTCATCTTCCCTGGCCTAAGTAAAAGATCACTTAGCTGATTGTATATGTGCATGTCTTCTGACGACTCAGTTCTTTCCATCCATGACTTATTCATAAGCCTTAATGCAGTTGATGTTTTATTGATCACGACTGATCATTGCCTCCCTCTCTTTATGTGACCATGGCCAGCGGATAAGAGTAGAGCTGAAGGCTGAGAGGGCTGCTACAGAGCAGGTATGGTCTTCAGTGTAACGTGCTGGCTATGCTTCTGGGTGATGGATGGACAATAAGCATTGTGTGTGTGTGTGTGTGAGGGAGAAAGAGATACGGGTTTAGATAGGATTGATCGAGTAGGAAAAAGCTAATCTTACTAATGTTTCCTCTCTGAGTGACAAAGAAAAGTTTCACCAGTAGAACCAGAGTGACTCCATCGCTCACTAGAGAAAACCTCTATCTACCTGTGACGAAAACAGAGGGGGGCAAGCATGTGATGATCCTATACTTTGACTTTTGTCTCTTTTACTCTTTTTGTTTTGTTTTGGCCATAGCCTAGGGAGCTCTCTAGTAGATGGAGGAGGGAGGGGTCCTTGCCCTGATTAAGTTTGAATTCCCTGCTCTTGGCAGAGGAGCCGCGAGACTCCTAAGTCATCATCCGGAAAGAGTCCCATCCTGCTGTGGCAGCCTTGCCAGCTTGGGCCAGCCTCATTGCCATATGAATAATCATACTGCAGTAGCTCAGATATGCTGAATGGGGCCGAGGTGTGTGTGTGTGTGTGTGTGTAAATAGAGAGACGGAAAAGGGAGGAGCTGAAAAGCAAACTGCAGGTCGCTGATAGGGGAGTGAGGTTCTCCTTGATTAAGCAAAGAGGTTGAACGAGAGTAAGGCTATGTACATAAGCCTCGTGACAATCATCCGGAGGGGGAAATAACCATTGCAATTTGCATTTCCAAACAGTGGTGATGCCATCTAAGTGTACCCCATCACATAAGATGGCTAAGCCCATTCCTCAAGCCCTGGGGGTCTATGAGGTTTGGTCTAATGAGAGAGGATCCTTAATGGTTATTGATAGAGCCCATGAGGACAGACTCTTACCCTTACTCTCCAGTCAAGCAGTGCACTCTGCTACTATTTAATGAAGTAAAATTTGCTGCTTCTGAAGGATGATTTAACACTAAAAACAGATTTCTGACAAGAGATGACGAGCGAAAGGAGTGCAGAACATTAAGGAAATAACGAAGGAAGATGGTGAAAAAAAAATGTAAATGGAAACGTATAATGTAAAAAAGTAAAGACAGACTCTCGACCATTATGAGTAATCTACCATCTACGCACTATTGCTTGATCTAATAGTCCTAGAGAGGCTTACATCCTTCTCTCTCTTTTGCCATCAAGTCATCAACATCCATCTTCTCTCCGTGGATTTATGTTCTTTCCTTTCATCTGACAACCTTGTCTACGGATGAGTAATTTAGAAATGGCCCATGCACACACACCTTTCATTAAAAGCACCCCTGTGATCTTCCCAGCACTTTGCACTGCGATGATCCTGTTAGCTAGAATTGGAGATATGAATGTATTCTAATGAGGAGAAATGTAAGGGCAAGTCAGAAGAGGGAAAAGGAGTGACACGGAAAGGTGAAGGAAGACCATTCGGTCGAGCTTCGGAACGCTAAATATCAGAGAACAAAGAAAGGAGAGCCAGAGTGATGGAAGAAAAGTGATATGATCTTGATTTAAACGTGTGCTGCTGAGACATGAGGAAGGAAGCGGTAATAAATAAGAGTGAAAGGTGTGGATAACAGATTTTAAAGAGTTTCTTTTAAAGTTCCACTAGTCCACATTCTTCAGGTTATTTACTACACACGAAACGGCAACAGCTTTTAGCAGGCTATAATACAAGCTCAACAGGTAGTGCATTTAACCCTTTAAGACCTACCATAGAACCAAGTCCGCCAGAGCTTATATTATATTTTTACATGCTGTGGAGCCATTTTTGGGAGCATTTAAAGTTGCTATACATCAATACAACCATTATAGCCTATATTTTAATAATGTGTCTGCATTAAGTGCATAGTATTTACATAAATTGCAAAAAAGTGCAATAAACTACAAAAAAAATTGAAAATCGTTTTTGTTTTTTAACATATATTTCTAGTTAGAGAAATTTAAGAGGCTTATCCCTCAAAACTGTAAATACAAAAAAGTTGCACAAAATAGTTTCCCACCACAGGAAATTTATTTTGAGTGTCTTCATAGTTTTATTTTTGAAATACACCAATTTTTATATACTGCAGGAAAAACGAAAATAAATATTATAGTGCAAATTTGCAAAAAAGCAGCATATGCATCAAAATAAACTATTTCCAGCAGTGCAATATGAGTCCTAAGCATCCTAGAAACGACACAGAAAGTCATAAAGTCAAACATAACTTTTAAAAACACCAGTATAGGCTCATGAGGCCCTGATGGTAAAAAACTACATTTCCGCGAAAATGACGTCACTTCCGGTTTCGGGCAGGTCATGGTGGACATGTGATAGTTCAGCTGATGGACGTAGGAAGTGTTACGAACAGCTGATCGGATCGGCAAAGCGTGTTTCTGGAATATTATGTTTGTGTTGCTGCAAGCGCTTTTTATGCAGTTTTTGCAAAGCTATATGTGGAAGGAAACTGTGACCGAGGACAAGCTGATGGCATAAGATGTAAGTACAACTCCTCCGGTTTCATATGCAAAAAAAATTATTGCGCTAGCTTATGCGGTTGCAGAGCTACCGGCATTTAAAAATAGTTACGCAAAACGGAGCGTGCCCGCTCCGGCCGGCTTTAAAGGGTTAAAAAAGGAATATAATAAGCAGCAGACATGTTAAGGAAAAAAAGAGTACCTGAAGATAAGCTAAAACTGTTTCAAGGTTAAAAAAAATCTGTTTAACCTAAGGAAATTCAAAGTGCTACATTCAACATAATGCATTCTTCGAGTGCAGTATCCAATATTTCTAAGTCAATAAATGATACCATACTTTATTAAAAATGTCTTTTTCTATTAAAAGAATAAGATGTTCCATTGATGGCCATCACATCTATTCAAATAAGATACAGTGAAGGGTGTTAGAGCTGTTTCCTTTAATAAATTTAAGAGAACAGCGACGTATCAAGGGGCTTAAGAACACGGGCAGCAGTATCCATATAAATTACATCTGCATAGTCAAGCACGAATAGGAATGTTGCCAAGAACAAGGACACAAGCTATAGAAAGAAGCTTGCGTAGGGAAAAAGCATGCCCATAATTAAGTAAGTCTATTGATTTTAGTCCCCTAAAATGTGCTGGATTAATTTCGCAATCAGCAGAACAAAATAAGTGTGAGCATTTCTAAATGCCCTGACACAGTTGTTAAGGTCCTGGCTGCAATCCATTCAGGACTTTAAGCCTGGTGCTATTTTCCCCTATCCTTAACAACTGAGACATTTCTTGTAATATCCTTTGTGATGTCCTCTGTAATATCCTTAAGGAACAACAACAAACTGTTTTGTTGGCTGTGTAATGAAATGTTTAGTTTGTCTCGAAGGTGTAAAATTAGAACATGATCACTTAAGATTAAGGCAAGCACCACTGACAGACATTTATGTGGTTTATTCTTTAAGATTAAATCTAGATGCGTTGACGTTTCTTGATTTTTGGCATGTGGCTAATTAGGAGTTGAGTTTAATTTAATTCGATACACTGATTCTTTTTTTTTAAGGAATGTCTTTTCCAGATAAATGCTTGTGAGAATGGCATCTATCTCAGGGAGCAGATGCATCCTAAAATGCCTTGAGGAGCAGACCTCCTGAGCTGGATGAATCAGTGAAGCCAGCGAAATTCAAATCCCTGATGCTGAGGAAAGGAAAGATCACTTGAAAGGTCACAGAGAAATTATCCATGCACTAAAAAACTAAACAAATAAAGAGGTGATTGCTGCACCTTGAGAGACCTGGCATCAAATCAAAGGCAGGCTTGCTGGTTTGAACAAGTCATGCTTACAAAGTAAGTTTCTTCCCTGAACATACCAACATTACAGGCCCTATTATCTGCAGCCTTTCCTAAGCAGTTTTTTTTAATCTTGTGAACAACAAATGAAGCTCCCTCGCACACAGCCTGAAAAATTCAGGATTCTTTATTCAGCTCTGAGGCACTGGGTCATGAGTAAGACATGGTGTTCTGGTGGATGTGAAAAGGCTGGGCCAGATAGCAGCACTAAACCTTTATATATAGGATACAGAGTAAGGGTGAAAAAAAAAAGAGGATGTGGTGGGAGCATGAGATTAAGACGAAGAAGTCAGCTTGTTTGGAACTGTGCACTGTGCACTACAAAGCATGTCCGACTTCTACTAGGTGAAGATGGATTCAAGGACCCAAGAACAGATCCTCGAGACCCTCACCCTAGTGAAGAAGAAACAACTGCTAAGGCAGGGGTGTCAAACTCAAATACACAGCGGGCCAAAATTCAAAACTGGAACAAAGTCGTGGGCTAACATTAATATTTATTGAAAAAAAATCTTCCTCCAGATATAAGAATGAATCTTTTCTTATGGACTCAAACAAGTTTTGCTGAAAAACTGAATATGGAACAAGCAAAGCTTAATACTAAACAATATATATATTAGCGGTATAATACCAGTAGGCCAGCTCTAATAATAATTTGGTATGGCTTCGCGGGCCAAATGTAATTAAGCTGCGGGCCAAATTTGGCCCACGGGCCAGAGTTTGACACCTATGTGCTAAGGGAAAGGAAATACTAGTATCAGATGCCCAGATCTCTCTGGTCTGATGGCAATGGCACAAGATGGAAATTCAAAGTGGGGAAACAACCAAAACATCTCTGATGGTATACCCAGTAATATCTAAATGATGTGCGTGTGTGCAAATATAGATTCTACCGGCTAAAAGGCACAGATGCATTTTCCCCTCACTCTTCTATCACTTTCTATGCCTTCATTGATTAGTTTCAAAGTGTGACTGCATCTGCTTCTTTTGACAACAAATGATTTTTCTATATTCTGACCTTCAGACAAAATCTGTCCAATTTGGCCAAGTAGACTGAGGAGAAAAGCTAACTATTTTCTGCACTGAGAGCTCTAAAAATTCACAACAACGCACCCCAACATCAGGCTATACAGGTCAGTAAAGTACTTACCTTTATCTACTGTTTAAGGATTCATTTTATGTGCATATTTTTGGCCACCTTTTTATGTCTCCAATATTGTTCTTTCTGCAGTTTCGTTTTATTTGTAATTCAAAACACCTACAATATTACAAGGTTTTTGTCTGTTATGGCAGAAAAATAAAACCTCCGAGTGTGAGAACAGTAATCAAAAGGCTGCTGTTTGAGCAAAGGTGTGACATGCAGTGCAGGCATTAGAGGTGGATGTAAGAATCGATGAGTCACAGCTGGAAATTCATCTGTTTTTAAACCACTGACTGATGCACTGTATTTCATATTCGAAAAAGCATAAATACACTTTGCAATTGTATTATTTGAGAGTCACTTTAACATAATGACACGCAAATAGGTGGCACGCTGGGTGGGTCTGGATGGTTTCATTTATTTTGGCATAAAATATTCCATTTTGCTTTCTATTTCCTAATTCACTGAGGATTTAAGCACAACAACAACGAGACGGGTTCCCAGAGAAAAACATTAGTAGCCATATCGAAATCAGTAACACATTATGATACTCTGCAAAAAAATGCATGATGTTAGAGTCTTGCGCCTTGAGACAAATAAAATAACCACAACACTGTGATTCCTCCTTGAGATGGGAGATCATCTACGAGGCTGTTAAAACTCCCCGGGCAGTTTAATGACAAATCCGTACATAGCGACCCCGCTTGCATGTGTGCACTAACCCTTGTCGAACAATGCTTGTAGAAATCTCGGCTTTGTTTACATCGTGATTTATTGAGCTGAAAAGATTCTTTACCCCAGGAAACATAACTGGTACCATCACAATATTTAGACTGCAGCAGACTGCAAAACTGTAAGAAAATACTGTTATACAATTATTTAATTTTTAAACGGCTCCAATCCAAGAAATGTGTCATCTTCTATCCAATCAGTTATGATTTAAGCACACAAACCTTTTTCTAATTCAATTTTATTTTGAGATAAAGTCTTTAAATATTCATATTTAAACTCTGGTGATCACTGGAAGAGAGTGAAACAAACTTGTAGACCAAAGAGAAGACCGACTAATATGATGCAAACTGTGAAAAGACTGACTAATTGCTATAAACAATGACAGTCTGCCTCTCTCAGAGTCACTGGTCTATTCATACTGTTCGCTGGGACTGTCTGTCCCCAATAAACATTGCAGCACCCTGTGGTGTTTTCATGCTGCTCCAAAGACTTAATCAGTTCGCGAAGGAAGTCAAGAGACAAGGCACAATAACAGGCAATGAATCATGGTACAGGGGACAGAGAGCTAGGGGCTGTTTAAAATGACCCTCTGTGAGCACCACAGCTTATTCATCAGAACAAAACGGCAGCAGCGAGGATAAAATCCATCTCATCATCCACCAAATGTATCGCCTTAAGTAGAACCCGTTCAAACTCATGTTCATGCATGCGATTATTTTTTAAATATACATCAGGAAGTGTGCTGCTTACCACTCCAACCAAGGAGTGCGTGCAAGCAACGGACCGCATGATGCATGTGTTGCCAAGGATGCTTTCTCCTGTAGAGAGTGCACGAAGCGAGACAGAAAAGGTGGGTGAAGCAGAATAAAATGGTGTGCTGACGCCTTACCAATCAGAACAATCACACAGGTCTGTCTGTGCCGCAGCACGTATAAGAAGTTGGATGAACACCATTATCCCATAAACTAAATTCTTGATCGTTTCGACACAGCTACCTGCCGTTGATCATACAGAGGAATTAATGCGGAGCCATTCAGATAAGAGCATTAAACCACTGTAGAGCCTCTATCTTACATTGGCTCACTTGGTAAGTTTGAAATTTCTGTGGCCACGGGGGCAATTGAGAAATTAATCGAGGAGAACTGCAGCAATCCAATCCCGTAGCCCACAAACATAAAACTGTTGATTAGTGTTAATGGCGAATGAAAACTGCTTCAACAAGAAGACAAGCATCTTGTCACTTGCTAGGTAAATAGCTGTGTGCAGACAAGGGATACTTTCTTAAAAGCTCTTCTACACCATGGGGTTTTTAATCTGTCAACAATTACCTTGAATAGCACACCCCTATAGGCTTGTATGCCTCATCCATCCCTCCCTGCTTTTTCCTTTCAATTTTCTACAACCATTACACCCTTGGTCACAAATTAAATGGCAATGAATGGCATTAAAAAGATCCCTTAGCGGAGCGCAAAAGCAGATAATAGAATCACCGTAATGGTTCTCCAATGTCTAACAAAGGGAGCGGTATACGAAGACAACTGTACTGGATGTGGGTTGATCTTGAGGACATTATACTTTGCCATTTTCTACACTTCTACATTGTTACAAATATGCCGGTATTCATTTTTATAACACCAAAAACACTAGGTTCCATTTCTAAACCCTAAGGGTACTTATCATAAATTGCTCACTGTGGTCTAACCTACACAGTCTTGTGATAAAATGCAAACACTGCTGTTTGCTGTTTCACTGTGGAAGAAACAATCCTGCAAGAGCACCACTGCACTGGCAGCATGGCTCTGGACTAACTGATGGGCGAGCCTAACAGATGTGCAACTTCTGGAATCAACATGTATGCAAATCTTAAATGCAGACTATGTGTTTGGTTTAAATCGAAATTCTGGGAGTACCTTTGAAGTTTGAATCTAAAGCTCACAAGAGTGAAAATAGGAGAGGAAAACACACTGAAGAAATAAATTTTTATCTGTTTCTCAAGAAGGCAGCATCACCTTACAGGTAATGAATAGTGACAGATTACAATATACCTACTCTCCTTTTTACTTAAAACTTCTTGCATTTCTTCTCCCTAGTGCTTCCTACTCCGCCATAGCTGTAATTGTGTTTCCTGGTCCAATCTCTGTCCTTTATTATATCCTATGTCAGATTCCACCCTGTGTTCCTAACGCCAAAGGAACTACAGTAAGATTGAGCCAGGGTTTCTGAAGGGAGGTCTTGGTTGCCACATTTATACAGTCTGTTATATGACCAGTGAGCTGGCTCTGTCCCAGAGGCAGACAGCCATTATGAAGACTGACTAGTCAAAGCAGCGCCCACACATTTGGCAGGCTGGCACGGCTGCCCTCTGTTGCCTCTTTTTAAACAACCCCATTCTTTAACAGCAGAATGTTGACGCCTCCTTAATAAGTGGAGAGCTCAGGTGCCCCAATGAGCTATCCTGGAATCTGGAGAGATTTTGAAAATTAAATCCTCTTTACACTAGATTTGCAGCAATCACGGTGGCTGCAATCTCTTCCTTCATATACGAAGTGATGTCATGGACACAAATGGACAGAAAAAGCAATGGAGAAAAAAAAGACGAGACCGAGATACGTGGCCAGAGTTGGAGAACAGACTGGCTATTAGGCAGAGCCTTCTGTCGCTTCAAAACTCCCCCTCCCCTGCATCCAAGCCCTCACTGTGAAGGACACCCAGACAGACAGCCCAGAAAACCTGGGCTCCAGACTGTCACAACGCTCATCTTGCCAGATAAAAGTCTCATATGCCTCATGCGGCCCTCCCCGCTTTTTTTTCCTCCACTGAATGTTAAACACACTGTGGAATTAAAGGACTTCCTCAGAGTGCGGCAAGAAGATCTTTCGCTTGCAACAAACAAAAAGATCAACAGTTATGATCTCTACCACATAACTGACTTTCAAGGTCAAATTTCAAATGCAAACCTGGTGCAACGATGCCTAAGATTAACACCGAGCTTTAAAGATGGCGCTTCACAAATTAAGACTAGCCTGGACACAGTTCTTTTGTTTTTACTCCTGCAGCACGGTTAGATGCACAAATTCCACACAGTGAAATACAAAGTGTTGGGGCTTAAAGTCTCCCCAGTGTCCCCTGACTTATAAAACTTTATGTGTACTAATGCATCCTGTAAAACATCAGTCATAAAATTCTGCCTTTTGAAGGTCACATGCTGTTATTGCATACTTCATCATCAGCAAACGGGAAGCAATTTCCTTTTTTATTTAACTTTATTTATTTATTTATTTGTTTTTGAAAGCTAGACCTTTATCTGTAATCACAGGTGAATAAAAACGTCTGCTTTATATGCACAACTCTCTATATGATATACAACATTCATAAAAAAAACCCTGCGTGTTAATTACCTACAAAAAAACCAGTTATGAACAAATCGTTTGAAGGGGAAATGAGGACGGGCAAATGGGGCTGACTTCGGAAAAAGCTATTAATTTTTCGTTCACATCCCTCCCCTCAGAGAATAATGCTGGATTAAGGTGATTTTGTAAAGTGCATGCTAAATCTCCCATTAGAATCCTGAGGTAGTTAAATCCAAAGCATCTCCTCATTCCTCTCTACCCAATACTATAAATCTACATGGTGACAGGGCTTGTCGTGAGGCTGCTGAATTAAACATGCCAACTGTCGCACACTCCTACTTCCTCTCACCGCCAGAATAACTGATCAGAGGGGTAAAGTGGGGACTGGAAGAGGCACAGTGCCTTGTGTGTGATGTGACATTGTTTCCTATGTCCAAATGTGGAAGGGAGATGTTTTCCAGAAGTGTGAGAGTATGGGTTACTGCACTTTCTGCGATGACAGTTCATACCTAGAGCCAGCGTTTGATAAGCCACTGATTCATAGCCCCTTGGCTGAGCCTGCTGCTGTTGCCCTGCTACATCTTCACCAAGCTGAAATCAGACCTGTAATTTCACCCGAACAGTAACGCGATGTGATGCGCATGTGTACATGTGTCTCTGATTAAAGTGGACATGGGTCAGACAGCATGAGGAGGGCATCTGTGCGTGAAAGGAACAGAGTGAAGAGATGGTTTCACAGAGTGAAGAGATGGTTTCCTCATTCTTTTCGTCTCCTCCCTAATTACCTCATCCATGCGAGTGTGTGCGTGTGTCTGAGTGTTGTTTGTGTGGCTTCTAGAATGAATAATGAATGTTTATACAGAGTGTGACACCTTTTGAGAGATTTTACTGTGTGTGCATGAGCACTGCATGCACAAAAGGGTGCATGGCCAAGTCTTATCAGATCCAATATGACAATCTGCCTTGTGGACAGAACCCTCAAACAGGCAGGGACTATGTGTGTGTGCGTGTGCATGAGAGAATAAGCAAATAGATTACAGAGAACCTATTTTTCCTATTTGTAAATGGGAAAAGTTTTTTGACAAGAACAAGACAGGAGAAGAGGAACTCTAATTGCCTAATCCATTTCCTGTAGAGTATGTCAATTCTGCCTTCCCAAGGCCAAATTATTTTATTTACATGAGCAAAGAAAACTCCCAAGCACTACTAGACTGAATATGCAACATGCCCAATCCACTAATTATTATCTGGCTGGTCAATTTCTCAGCCTCACTGACATTTCCAAAACCCTTATAGTCCAGAGGGGTATACTATAAAGTGAGATTAATGGCTTAGCGAGCCTTGTCGATCTTAAAGTTTTCTGAGATTTCTGTGTCACAAAAGTAGCTCTCTTTTTACCTGGCTAAATCACTGCAGTAACTTATACTGAACGCATAACCTGTTCGGGTTATGTGTTCAGAGTTTTGATTTAAAATTGACTGGGAGTGACAGCTTTTACTGATGCTTTTATTTACAGCATAGATGGATCAATAAATGTTAAAGTGTGTTATAGATTCTCTGCTGGGGAACAGATTTTATATGCCTAAGCTGTTAAGCAATGACCACCTAAAACCACAGTGCAAACTGTGCATCGCACTGTCATGGGAATGTTCGTGTTTGGTGATGCAGAATATAATATATATAATAATATAATATAATATAATATATAGCACATATAGCACAAGACAACAACAGTTGCCTTTTATATTGTAAGGTGAAGCCCCTACAATAAATACAAAGAAAACAGAAAAAAAGAACAACAATCGGATGACCCCCATATGAGCAACTGCTTTGGCAACAGTGGAAAGGAAAAAAAAAAAACCAAAACTCCCTTTTAACACGAAGAAACCTGCAGCAGAACCAGGCTCAGGAAGGGGTGGCCCTGCCCTGACCGGTTGGGGGGATGAGTGGAGGAAAATAGAACAAAGATGTGTTGTGGAAGAGATACAGAGATGGCTCTAGTAAAGGGATTGATTTTAAAGTTTCTGAGCTTCACGTTAGAAATACTCATCAGTACCCACAGCGCTCGCATTGTTAAAATAATTAACTTGAATTAAAATGTTTATTTTATCACTCTTTGTGCTTACTTGCAACAATCTTGCAGTATTGTATTTATTTTTATGTTCCATGATTTGTAGTGATTTTTAATCCCTATTTTATCATCATTATCTGATAACATCTGTGGTTGTAGTAGGCGGGACTCGCAGGAACCATTTTGAGTGGAAGAGTCATGAGAGACTGAAGCTGGAGTTTTACGTTTTGTCAAGCCAGCTAATGCAAAGAAAGCCTGGATGTACTGAATTTTGTATTTTTGTATTCTACCTTACAATAATTTTTATATTGTAAGGTAATAATACATACAGAGAAAACCCCAACAATCATTTGACCCCCTATGAGCAAGCGCTTTGGCGACAGTAGGAAGGAAAAACTCCCTTTTAACAGGAAGAAACCTCTGGCAGAACCAGGCTCAGGGAGGGGCGTGGCCATCTGCTGTGACCGGTTGGGGTGATATTAATGTGTAGCCAATCGTCTGCCCACCGGCTGGGACTACTTCCTCCCCCCCCCCCCCCCCCCCCCCCCCCCCCCCTTTGTAAAATTCCCAGTCACTACAGAAATAAACATAATGATTTTAGTGATTCCAATAACTTTTATGTTGTCCACAGTAAAGTAATGCCATTTACTGTTCCCATATGGCAAATGCTAATTAATGAGGTCATTGTGCATCGTGTGACATGTTTATTAAAACTGGGACGTTCACACAAGGGCACTTAGTGCTTAGGTATAACCTAAGTACAGCCTTATTATTGATTTAGACTTGTGTAGTGAATCTCCAGGAGCCTATGACATACAGTAACTTGTGCAAGTGACTGATGCTGTTGTCAGCATGTGTGGTGCATTATCTGTTAATTATTGTGTCTCAGACATAAAACACATAAAATGGGGGGACTTTGCTCCTTCCTCAATCCCCACCCTTTGTTGTGCTCCTTTTTTTTCTTTATAGGCACTTCTTTGTACTTTCTCTCACGTCTATTCTGGTAATTTCATTAATGTCCCTCCAGGAATTTGGCAACATCTGTGAGTCCTTATATTGAGGCTATCACAGTTGATGTGCGCTGAATAAATGTGACATGTATTTACATTTCTAGTGAGCTGCACATTAGAGCAGGGCGATATGACCAAAAATATTTATCACGATATACATTTGAAAATTTGTGATAACGATATAACTGACTTGACAAAATACTTTACAACTCCACAACTTTATTAGTGCAAAAAACCCAATCAATGTATTTTCACTTAAACAAGCAGCTGTTTTTTATGTGCATTAAAGTTATAAAAAAATGTAACAGTGGAAATGCAAACTCCTTGCTAACAGTTTAATCAAAAGGCATTTCCAGCTGAAATTGGCCGACATATCCTCAGCAAACCATGTATAATATCCACAAAACTTAAAAAGAGGTTATAAACACACAATACGGTAATATTATGTTGAAGCACATCATTCCGCGAGGCGCCTACCTACGATATAGCCGTAATGCTCCAACAATCCATCAAGCGGTGCGGCTTCGTAGCTTAGCAAAGTCGTACTAAAACATTTGACAGATTTTCGAGCGCAGTGTACATAAAATCGTTTCGAGGTCAGTAAACACAACCAGAATTCATACATAAGGCACACGGGATTATAAGGGGCACTGTCGACTTTCAGAAAAATCAAAGGATTGATTTTAAGTGCGCCGTATTTTCCAAACAACACGGTAATAACGACGGCCCGCTAGCATGCTCTACCAAAAATAGTGCTTTGTTGTGTGTCTGACGGACGAAGGCTAAACCAGTTCCACCACTGAAGTTGCAGCATTTTTACAAACCAATTCTGGTTCATCCGTTTCATTTAACGATCCACTTTTGCTCTTCTCATTCTGCGTCGCCGCCATGTGCGTATGTAAACAAAGGCACTGCGCATGCGCGTTTTACCCATATTCTATCGTGATATTTCATTTTCCTATCGTTGCCCAAAATTACACAGGTATTACCGTGAACGGTATGATATAGCCCAGCCCTACTGCACATCATGTTATGGTGTAGGTACAATGTAGGGTTTCAAATGTGCATGTGGTAATGACCTATGGTTTAACCGGCGGTCGGTGTACCTAATGCGTTTCTGTTTTTTTGCTAGTTGAAAATTTAAAATCCCTTTCCTGTCTGCCTTACGTTTTACACTGGTCTCTCATTTATTGCGGGAGTTTTATTCCAAAAATACCAAGCGATAGGTTTACAATTATTATAGATGTTTTAAAGCTGTAAAACCCCTCACTACACACTTTATACACTTTTCTCAGACAGGCATGAACATTTTCACACTTGTAAATTTAAAAAGCTTTACGCATTCTGTACTGGACAGGAGACACGGCACGAGATTGACAGACAATGGTCTACAGCCAATCAGGATGCAGAACACGATGCGCTGTTAAAAAACAAACAAACTAAAAAAAAAAAAAAAGCAAAATGGCACAAAAAAAAAAATCTGTGAAACAGTGAGGCCGCGAAAAGTGAACCGTGCTATAGCGAGGGACCACTGTACTGTAAAGCATGAGCTTGAAAAACCCCTATAACATCTACCAGACAATAAAATATTCCTCAACTACAACAAAATCCAAAACAGAAGGTTATTTCAATACCACTGCGGCATGTGCCTTGGCATGTGATGGACGTACAAGGAGAATATGCAGATGTGCATCGTCAATCACCTTCCTCACTTCTTCTTTGTTGTTTTTGCTTTCTCCTATTCAAATAATTACATGCAAGCAGAGATACACACCAAGATTCACACTCTGCAGAATAGACAGACAATCACTCAACAAGTATCTAGTTTCATGGGAGAAAGTAAGCTGCAATTAACACAATTGGATTTCTTTCTTTTTAAAAAAAAAAATTTCTGATACCAATTCCTCATGGTCTTTCCCCGAGTTTGTGTGGCATCTATGACAATGTGATTATCAGACAAAATAGCTGCAGATGTCTCGACGAGTAATTTAATGAGCGGATGCGGTGGGAAGGAGCAGGCTATGAAAAAGGGAAAAGCAGCATATAGAAAAACTGTTCTGTACTCCTAAATAATAAAGTACATAATAACACATCAACACACTTTATGGCGTGACATAAAGATGACATGTCCTGGCTCAATTTACAGCCACAGCAACTGTAAAGGAAGGTGAGACCTGAAGAAACTGAAAGTGACTCATTTTGATCTTCAGTACAGAGCTACAGTAGGTAGTGCAAGGTTATCAGGAAGGGTAGTTGTTGAAGCAGATACGACAAAATATGGTCCACTGGAAGAGATAAAAATGCTTTGTGCTACGAAGGTCAGTGAAGTTTACTGAACTAACCTACTGTTGCAGACTTGTGCAACAGAGCCTTCTGAAATATGATTTGCCATGCTTTCTTTCATTTTTCCCACCTTTTCCTTCTGTAGAACCAACCTGCTCAGGAGTCTTACAGTAATTCTGCCGTTTTCAACGCCCTCTTTTTTTCCTTTTTCCTCTTCAGTAGACGCTCCACATCTTCCCTGATAGAGTGGAAATAGATCTCTACAGACTTCACCTTCTGCTCATCTCATCTCTGCCTGGTTACACACTACCACAGCTAAATTTCATTTGCACAATGTACCAATACAAACGGTATTTTACAATTGGCTTACAATAGAGCTTTAGTCAATGCACGTGTTTTTCTATTAGACACATTAGACTGATGTTAACTTTCAAATTTCATAAAGATGCTCTGGAGAACAACACTAGCCTTTTTTAAACAAAAAACTTTTATTATTTTAGAAAAATTGAAAAGGTTCCCACGCCATTTCTTTCTGTTAAATCCAATCTTTTATACTTCAAGGCAAAGTTTAACAGATATGAATATTTAAACAGTTCAGTGGTGCTCCTTAAATTACTAAATATCTCTTTCTTACAGTTACCCAATGTTAGCAAATCAAAACTGACAACCGTTCCTTTTCTCAGACCAGTATGCTGATGAGGATCTCTTAAGAAAAGCAGATGCACACAGAGCAGTCAGAACAATATCAGATTACAAACACACCTTGGCACACACAGAACAAAGGGGAGAGTGGAAGGTGGATGTATTTTACATACATGGATTAAGAATATTTTATTCATGGACACTTCAGGCTCAGTATCAACACAAACAGAGCAATAACCCGATGTTCGCCCTGGACAAATCCTAAGCACTTAATGCAGACTCTTTGCTCTCTGTGTGTTGTCTGTGATCCCAGAGCGCTCTGTAGAGCACTCGTGTATATCTACACAGCACATCAATACTAGAAGTACCCCTAAACACGCCGTGCTTCTGGTCCTTACAGGGCTATAGGCAGTGAAAAACTACAAATATCCAGCAGAAGTGCCCTAGAGTTCTGGTGAAATTCCTGAGGTAAGATCAGACTTATCTGGTGACTTATCAGGCCCATGGCAGTCAAGTCAAATATCAAAAGAAGGATTTTATGTTGGAAAATACTTTCAGCGCTGTCATGTCTGTTTTCACAAAAATACATTCCTACCTGTCTGGACTATTTTGCTTTTTTGACAGGTGGTGTACAGTCATGATTCTTGCGACTCTAACAGATGATTCAATTAGACAGTTTCTATTTCCCTACTTGATCCGGAACCACCATATTGTAATGTGTGTCCACAGGCAAAAGCAAACTACATGGGCATCATCAGAGGTGTTTTCCTCTAGGTATATCAACTAATTTTATATAAAAGAAAAATGATTCAGGAAAAACAAAGAGTCATTAGCTCCCATAACAGACAAACCTGTAACAGATGTACACACATGCACACATACACCTCTCTCCCTTTGCTTCCCAAAAACTGTTTGATGTGAGTCATGCTATGCTGACAGTATTCATGTGCCCACACACTCAAACACAAATGAATGACATCTTAAAAATTGGAGGAAAATTGTGCCTGTGGCATGAATTATGCATGCTTATAGTCTCTTATCATCTAAATGCATGTCTATCCATTTGTCAGGAAGGTTTGTGTGTGCTTTGCATTCATTGGGGGCCTCAGATCCAGCCCTGTGGAATGGAGATGGCCTAAAGACAGACTGAAAGAGGACAAGAAGGCAGAGAGAAAGCAAAGCAGATGCAGAGAAAGAGCAAGAGGGAGAAGGGATCTGGTGAAACCATAAAAAAAGAGCAGAGCCTTACCCCTCACACACAAACACAACCACACATGCAGAAAAACAGATACAGATGCATCTAGCTAAAACATTTTTAATTATTAAATGAGGGCATGTTGATATGCGCACACAAACACACATGGCATAAAACCAGTAGGCGCTCCTTTTATAGAAAGCAATGTAAATTTTTCATTAGAGGAAATGCAGCTCTCTCTCTCTCTGTGCCTTCATCTCTGGGTTCTGTCCTGTGTCCTCCGGCCATGCTCCCCTGACACCTTCTTGCTTCACTCAACACATCTATTTGACCCAGCGAAGGGCAAGCAGCCCAGACAGATAAGCTGTGTCCCAAAGTACCCGCTTTGCTTCCACATCAACCTATTTTCTTGATTTGTGTGTTCATGTGAATGCATGCCATGATTTTGGGTGGTCTGCAGCCTTCACATAGTGAGGCAGTGTGATTTCTCCCCCCCATCTCGCTCACACTTCTGTCAGCAAACGTGCAATGATAGATGATGTAGTGTTTTAAGAACACTCAAAAACAGAAAAAAGGAGCATAAAACAGGAAAATAATACAGATTCACTACAACAACAACAATAATGATAATAATAAGGAGAAGAATAGAAATAAACTCTGAAAATGGTGACCACATGTCTCTTTTAGTATTTTCTTTGTCAAACAAAATAGAAATTTTTGCTCATGAAACTGTCCAAAATACCAGGAAACTGGACAGATTTCTGCCAAATCAAATAACAGACATACTGTGTTTACTGCATACAGTTATGTTTACTGCTGTGCCTTGTCATTCCTATAGACTGCATATATAAAAAAAGCTCCTGGGCTTAAAGCTAACCCAGCAACAGTAAACTTGCAATAAACTTGAATTCTTTTTAATAGCCACCAGGGGGCAACTACCTTTAATGCAAAGAAATCAGTCAAATTGTACAGAAATCCAAGGAAAGATCTTGTATCTCTCTTGACAGTTTTTGATTAGTTAAGTCAGTGGTTCCCAAACTTTTTTTGCTGGGCCCCCCTTGTTTTACAAGAAAAATGCTCGCGCACGCACGAACACATCCTCCAACCACACACACCCATATTTTGCTCCATTGCGGTTTATTTCACACCTCAAACATTTAGTAAACAATTAAGCAAATACAAGTAATCTGCAATAAATTACAGGTAGTAATAAAATACATTACTAACTCTTTTACGCTGCGTCCACACCTACACGGGTATTTTTGAAAACACAGCTGTTTCGTCCACACATAAACGGCGTTTCGAATCACCGAGAACGGAGATTTTTTAAAACTCCTTTTTTGCGTTTAAGTTTGGACAGGAATATAGAGTTCTTCACACAACGTCAAAGGTATGTGCCTTTATTCACGTCACGCTGTGTGCACGTTATTGTTTACATGAGATGAATTGCAGAATGGCAGATAGAGATGAAATACTGTTAATCTGACTGTCTGCAGGTTTTACATGCTTACATATACACGCAGTTACTGTCCCTCCATTTAGAAAGGCAGAGGCGTCACGGTGTAATTATTTTACATGTAGTTGTTTTTTTTTCCTGTGTAATAATATTCAACATTGCTATCAATACATTTTCCAAAAAATGCCTCTCTGTGCAAAATGGGTTCAAAAACATAAACAACTGTGGGATCCTGTTTGTCCGTGATTTGAACCAGACAACAAATTGTGGCAGGATCAGCCTGATGTTATTTGTATCCTGCTGTAACTTTACTGTATAAAGAGCAAACATCTCCAAAATGTCAGGAGTAGTTAGTCATCACAACAAGTGTTTGTGAACTACAAATCAAGAATGTGGGATCCTGTTTGTCCGTGATTTAAACAGCCCAGCGCTGCTCCCAACAAAGGAAAAACCAATCCTGCAGGGAGACCTACCTCAGCACCTGTGCAGGTGAAGCCAAAGGGAAGATTTGCTTCATCATATTTTCTAGTCTTTGGCTTAGAATGAAGTTGGTTTGGAAACATATTCAGCTACTTCATCTCCTGCTTTGCCTTTGTGTGGGCGCCCCATGCTAGCAGTGTCCAAGCGTTGTTTTGGTTTTTTTTCCCCCCTTTTCATGCCGCGCCCCCCCTGCAATGGCTCTGCGCCCCCCCTAGGGGGCGGGCCCCACACTTTGGGAACGTCTGAGTTAAGTAATATATTCTTAAAAAAATAAATGACTTTGCAAATTTTAAGGAACTGACCTCACAGCCCATTGTTCCTTCAGTGGGCTGGTTTCAGTCATTATGCAAATGTACTGTTTATAAGGTTGGGGAAACCTGCAGTCAGCTGAGACTGAAGAAGTCACTTGGATGAGTGACGAAACGTTTCTCCCAGAAAACGCTACGTCCAGATGAACAGAATCAACTTTTGGAGACTTGGCAAATTATCTTTCCAAATGAAATCAAAAAGACCAATAAAACAGGGTCATTTTAGGTGTATCCCTCGGTTTCTATGTTCATCTTTTACACCTTGTATACAATCCTCGTCCTGGACTGGATGCCCTTTTGCCTTTATTCTTCGCTTCATTCTTAGCTTAAGAATGAAGCGAAGTTAAGTTTAAGTTTTCTTAACTTCTTCCTTTTTATTTTTGGCCAGAGTTTACAACCATGCACGCATGTCTGTCGGTATGGCTGATTCTGTGTCTGTCTGCTTAATAAGTACACTTAATATTGACTTTATTTGAACTGTGAAGCAATTTGTATTGTGTTTGTGCTGTGTTTTCAAAAGTGGAATATAAATACAGTCATCATTATTATTATTATTGTTGTTATGGCAAATTCTGACCCTACATATGAATGTTGCAGTAGAGAATGGCCACTTCAGTCACAGACACACCCTCATCTCACAGTCTATTTATATCCGCCATTAAGGAGCAAGAACCTGCTGCAGTATTCTCCTAAACAACAGTTTCCTGTTTTGCAACATCTCCCTCTGTATGTTTGTATGTCTCTCAGCTTCTGTACTGGAATAGAAGTATAATGGTTGTAAAAATTTTCCTGAGCTCATTTATATCTAGTGTTATGTTATTATAAACAGAGACTATGTAAAATTACAAAACAAATAAAATGTACAGAAATGACTAAATAAAGAACGGAACATTGGAAAGTACATTACTGATTCATTAGAGTAAATTCATGGTAGCTATTCAGTGCAGTGGTTGTGTTTATGTAAGCAAAAAGATTACTGAAGGAACCAGAGAGAGAGAATCTTTACTTTCAGCTGTGTGTGTTATGTGAAATGCATTAAAAAAGTAAGTGAAGCAAGGCAAAGCAAAGGGACTTATGAGATACAGAGAGACGTGACTGATTAAAGCAACAAATGGGGGGAATTTTACACTGGAATTAGAAGTGCTGCGCTCTCCTGCTAGTTTTACCTTTTTTGTGTAATTCCACCATGAGAATCATAAGCTCACAGGCCTTGATCAGTTTAAAAAAAAATTTTTCTTTGCCTATACTGACCTGAGAAACAAACCCGATTATCAGCAGCTATAACAGAGCAATATGATGTAGTTAAAGACAACTATAGCCTCCAGTGTCCTAATCCTATTTCCTTATTTGTGTGTTTTTCTTCTTTTTGTCCATTATTGATGGATTCTGCTGCTTTTCAGTGCACTTTTATCCTTGGATCTGACTTTCTTCCCATGCAAATGCAACTTTATGTATTAATTACTTTTGTTTCAAAGTCTTAAATATACCTCTATACATAACATAATTCTTATTACCAAAGATCTAAGTACATGTTTAGTAGGAATGATATTTCCACACATAATATAGACACAGAATTTAATTACATTTGATTAAGTGACACATTAACACATAGATGATTTTAAGCGTTCGTTATTTCCACTGGTTCATTAATATCCATTGTAATAATACAAAGTTCAAATGTTTAAAGTTCACACTTAAAACACTTTTGTTGTTTGATTTCAATGTATTTGTTTGAATAGGGAACAATTTTTTTTGTGGCTTGAAAAGCTTTTAAACCTATTATTATAAACACAATTGTAAGTCAACACTGATGCATGATTTTTCCCAATATATTCTATATTTGTACTGTAGCATATGGCCAGGATGACAGGCTAAATCAGAGGTACAGCTCACTGTGGGAAGAAAACAGAAACCTGCCTTCTCTGACAAGACCTAACTTAAAGATGGACCAGCTTTCAAAAATACTTAGAGTTACAACTGTCACACTAGAAAGTGTGAAGCAGAATTTTACAGAAATGCTTGGGTAAGTTTTTTATTAAAGAAGTGTAGCAAAAACACATCTGACAGAGTAAATATACGCATTAGGCCTAGTGTTGGGACCAGTTACCATCCTGAATCTATTTTAGCAAGTTATGTATAGAGGTGTGTTCATTAGATATTCACATCTCTGACACAACTAAGTTAAAACTAAAGTCAAACCGGGCAAACATCCATCAGCCATCAACAAATCTATCACATGTGCAGGCGACAGTCATATTAACCCTTTAAGACCTACCATAGAACCAAGTCCGCTAGAGCTTATATTATATTTTTACATGCTGTGGAGCCATTTTTGGGAGCATTTCAAGTTGCTATACATCAATACAACCATTAAAGCCTAAATATTAATAATATGCATGCATTAAGTGCATAGTAATTATATAAATTGCAAAAAAGTGCAATAAACTACAAAAAAATTGAAAATCGTTTTTGTTTTTTAACATATATGTCTAGTTAGAGAAATTTAAGAGGCTTATCCCTCAAAACTGTAAATACAAAAAAGTTGCACAAAATAGTTTCCCACCACAGGAAATTTATTTTGAGTGTCTTCATAGTTTTATTTTTGAAATACACCAATTTTTATACACTGCAGGAAAAACAAAAATAAATATTATAATGCAAATTTGCAAAAAAGCAGCATAAGCATCAAAATAAACTATTTCCAGCAGTGCAATATGAGTCCTAAGCATCCCAGAAACAACACAGAAAGTCATAAAGTCAAACATAACTTTTAAAAACACCAGTATAGGCTCATGAGGTTATATGGTAAAAAACTACATTTCAGCGAAAATGACATCACTTTCGGTTTCAGGCAGGTCATGGCGGACATGCGATAGTTCGCGCTGATGGACATAGGAAGTGTTATGAACAGCTGATCGGATCGGCAAAGCGTGTTTCTGGAATATTATGTTTTTGTTGCTGCAAGTGCTTTTTATGCAGTTTTTGCAAAGCTATATGTGGAAGGAAACTGTGACCGAAGACAAGCTGATGGCATAAGATGTAAGTACAACTCCTCCGGTTTCATATGCAAAAAAAATTATTGCGCTAGCTCACGTGGTTGCAGAGCTACCGGGATTTAAAAATAGTTATGCAAAACAGAGCGTGCCCGCTCCGACCGGTTTTAAAGGGTTAAGGCTGACTTCTGCCCTTGCTTAGAGGCTTGATAATGTGACAGAGCAGAATAAAATAATCCCATGAACGGTGCCCCTCTAACTTCTTTTTGGCAAGCGGAGCTCCAAAACCCACTCACTCAAAAACACATTCAGTCCTAGAAGCCAAAAGGCAGTTAAATCTGTTTACGCGTTTGCTAAAAATAGGCCTCCAAAAAGTCTAACAGAAAGGCAAATGCAAGCCTAGTGCGTAGAATTCCTTAGTGTTTTTCTGTCAATGTCTTATTTTATTTTCTTCCTTTTGTCTCTTAAGCAAAACCTCAGGAGACAACTTAAAAGTGCCTTTCAGGAACTGAAAATCTGCTATACTAGTAAATCCATTTCTCCCCATCTTTTCCTTGACTGTGGATGCGTGTTTGTGTGTTCAGACAGCATGCAACACATGTCTATGATCACTGGCAAGTAGACATAGTTGCAAGAAAGTTTCTGAACTCTTTGGAATCAAGTTCTTCACTGATTAATCATAAAATGGTTCTGATCTTTATGTAACTCAGAACTGAAACTGACTGAACTAAAAACACACCACTATACTTTTCACTTCTTTATAAGTTCAGTGCTTCAACAGCTACTTGCTGAGCTGAGAGAGAGTGGACTGTAGAGATGCACTACCTACAAATGAAGTAATAGAAAAACTGGCTACTGGTAAAGACTACTCTCTAAAAATGACTAGTTGTTTTGAACCTCAATTGCAGTAAAGTAGACGAAGCATTCCAGAAAAAAAACACTACAAAAAACCCTGTAAGACATGGATTTTTATCAATCCACAGAGAAACAAAATCAACAAATGATGGAAATACAGAACAGCTGCAGCTCTCATGAAAGAAATGGGGTAGGCAAGGGTAACGACAAAAAGCACCTACAGTAATCTCTACGAAATCAAAAACACTGTAATTTTGTGCATTCATTCTGCTTCAACCAGTTTGTGTTGCAAGAATGGTGGAAATGCAGACAGCACAAATGAATATACTTTCACTTTCCCTATGCTCTCCCACTTTTCATGAAAATCTGCAACAGGCAAGACAAACGACTGCTGAAGATACGGTTCTTTGCAGAAGTAATTAATGCAGAAATTCTGCTAATTGCCCAGACTTTGCAAACTTTTTCTTCCAGTTTGTACATAGATAAGCTATGAAAGGGAGAGAAATGCCTATTAGCTTTAATTTAATAAATACTTGAAAATTAAATTTATAAAACAGATACATTAAATGCCATGATGAGATATTTCCACCTTTAAGCATTTATCTATGAGCACATGCAGCATATAAAACCACCAAAATGATTCTAAGAGATAAATTAGATAAATGACAACAAATAATGTTCCCATTCGCAAATCTGAATTCATACAAACATTACACTCAAAAAGCTTTGCATACTTTAAATCCACACCAGACAAACACATATACAAACATATGTAAAAACTTAAAAGTCAGGAACAAGGGCTGGAAGGAAGGCGCTCAGACTAAAGCTAAGGAATAAGAGTGAAATTTGCAATGCATCATATTAGAGCCAGCAGAGAAATGGTTGGGAGGAGGAGGAGGCAGCGAAGCAAGATTTATATTCAGAGGAGGACAAATCTTGGCAGGCATGGAGTACCTATGTTAAGCGGCTTGGGGAGAGGCAGGGGTTTGTATTGATGAGCAAGACCAGGAAAGATGTGTGTGGGTGCGGGATTGTGGTCCTACGGGAATGCTCTGTCTACGGCAGCGATATGGGGCTCAGACAGCGGATTAGTGTTTCTGCTCCATAATCAATTTGCTGTCTGGATCCCATTGCACATAACCCTAAACATCCTTTCCATGCTTGATCCTCTAAAATCTATTTTCTCTTTCTCTTTATTTCCTCCCTACACCTATTCCACTTCATCTCTTTGTCCTGCTTACCTTTTTGTTTGCTTCACCTTCAAGTTGTAAGATGAGTAAGCCCCCCCCCCCCCCAAAAAAAAACCCTCAATACACCCCAAAACAAACAAACACAGTCCTACATCAAGCTCTTTCAAACACACATTTCTGTTTTTTTCCACCTTTCTGGTGCCATTTTACACCAGCCATGGTAAATTCTGCACACACTGCGTTTTAGTGTAATATGTCGGAGTAATTATATCCGTGTGTGTGTGTGTGTGTGTGCGCGCACAGAGATGTAGAGGTTAACCTTGACCAAAGGCAAACTATTAGCTTCATTTCACCCTCGAGTCCAAGCTTGCCGCCATCTGGTCTAGAACTTCAGGGTCATAATAGTGGCTGACCAATCAATAACACACTGCATGTTGGCACCATGCGCCAGCCCTGGCCAATGTGTTCATTTCTTATTATAAAGAACATTACACTCCAGGGAGAAAATAAAGTACATTTCCCACAATCAGGCAGCACAAATGTCAGCGGTACAAAGTTTAATTAAAAATTAAAGTTCTATTTGCTGGAAACAAGGATATTGTCCATCAAAAGTGTATTATACGGCACATGACTATTTCTATATTTATATATCAGCCTTTATGTTAAATAACTACAGAAAATATTTTTCTTTAAAGGCAGATCAACTGGCATTTGCTGTAACTGTCTGAATCTGTGTATTGTGTGTATTTGTGTATCTGTCTGTGTCTGTAGAGTGCTTTTGAGATGAAAGCCCGCAGAGACAGCTAAGCAGGAAGGCGGAGACAACAGATGGTGTTAGGAGTGCTCCTGTTCTGGTGGAAGAAGGTAGAGAGGTTTTCATGTCAACAGATCAATAAGTGTGAGACTATCCATTTCAGATTGTCTGACACACACAGACAGAATGGTGAAAAACAAAGTATAGACAAACCACCACGCAAATTAGCTGAGAAAGAAATCTCCCTTCTACACGTCTGTAGGCACACCTTACCCGCTTTGAGACATTCGAGATGTAAATACAATGATGTATAAGATAGTGAGACTTGATCCTGCTGATGAACCAGCAATCCTGTCAGAAATGCATGCAAGCCTAGATACGCCCTAAAATTATCACTGATAATATTGTATTCAAGGATTAACTATGGATCCAGACATTAGTTAGGAACCATGTTAAAGATTGTGTTTTGTTTTGTTTTTAAAGACACTTTTGGGCTTTTTGAAAAGGCTCAGATGAGGAATGCATGCACATATGCACACACACACATCCACACATACATCTTGCCAGCAGCTGTTCCGAGCACTTTTATTGGACCAGGCAGACTGTCACCTCTTCTGATTCCAGGGGGACACTCAGAAGAGGACTACTAATTGCCTTGCTGGGGCACAGATGTGACTTGCATGTGACTGAATAGGTTTGGAGGCATGGAATGGCTTGATGTGTATGAGTTTGGGTGATGTTTGAGGGAGGAAATGACAGGTTGTTAGAGGGAAGGTAAAAAAAAAGTTGTAAGGTGTGTGACTGTATGTGAGATGAATGCTAGTTAGAGTCATAGTGGATGATGTTGGAGAAGGAGGAGGTACAGAGGGGTCTTCAGTCACAGTTAAACTATTCTGCTATAAAAAGCTGAACATGAATCATACGGGCAGTCTTACCTTGGCCTGGCCTCAATGTTGTGCTGAAAATAATAAATGGAGGGAAAGGGGAGAAAGAAAAGAGTGAGAGAGGGAGAAAGAAAAACATATTTAAAAACAAAACAAAACATTTGACATCTTTTTGCATGCATTTTGAGTAACAAAAACAAAAATAACTCAATTTAAATCAGTGCAGTCCACAGCTGGTGTGGCTTAAAATCTGACCCATTAATTTTTAGTTGCATTTTGCACTTGTGCTCATGTATATTCATGAGCTTTTAAAGGAGCAAACTGGAACAAAGCTGCAAACATTAGTCATGTGCAGGCCGTTCTATTTAATTTTGATTGGAGTTTAAAAGATTTTTCAATGTCACACTGCCGGCGTGGAACGCTCATATCATCGTTGCAAGCAAAATGCCTTTTTTATGTGAATAACAACAAAGTAAAAGAAATCTCATCCAATCCTAGAAGATGCAAATTTATTATTTCCTGAAGCAAATCTGTCACATTGAAATTACTGCTCGACTGTAGACATGAAATCTTTACAGTCAGAATTTAACATGTTTATACATGTGCTTATATTGAACACTCCTGTTTATACATTGATGAAGGTATAGACTTAAACAATGACACCCCTACCTCCTTGAAATGTTCTTGACTTGGCTAGATGTTTTATAACCCCCCCCCCCCCCCCAAAAAAAAAAAATTTTTGTTGTCTTCTGTGATGTTTCATGCATTTTGGTGTTGCTCAACTGGCCAATATTCCTTCTGTTTAATAAAGCACCAGATTGCTGACTTGGCCACTCCTAAAGGTTTTGCTTTCTCTCTGATAGGTTTATTTTGATTTTTCAGCCTAATGATCGACATCTCTTCGGACCTCATATGGAAAGTTCCAGTAAACAGCTGCAACTTCAAAACTTGTCATGCAATACTGAGGGAACAAGCCTGGAACTGATTGCAAGTCAATTAATTTCTAGCCTCTGAAAATAAGGGACTGTGTATAAAAATGGCTGTAATTCCTAAACAGCTAATGCAAAACTTGTTTTTTGTATCAATCCTTGAAATTAAAGTTGAAATGTTGCAGTTTAATCGAATCTTGGTTGTCCGATTTAAAATCTACTGCGGTGATATACAAAATGATAAATTGCCTCTGTAGATGGCAGATGCTTACGAATCACTGGTAATCTTGTTTTGTCTGTGCCGTTAAAGCAAATATGGTTTTTTAATGAGGTAAATCGCATTTTAATAGAAACTTCCATTTCATTTTTTTATGAAATGGAAGTTTTATTTAAAAAGGCCTAATAGGGTTATGCATACTGGCTGTTAAAAGCAAAATATATCATATTCATGTCCGTTTCACATTTCACCTTATCATGCAAGTCTTTTTTTTCCATTGCAGGCCAACTGTCTATTAATAACACATAACGCATTTCTTTGTCTTGACTAGATCAGTTTATGAGTACAAACAAGGCTTGTGTTACACTGCTGTGTTCGTCATTTTTATTTTGTCCAATTAAGAGTTTTTAATGGAACAAAATGAAAAGAAATGTGCAGTTTGAAAGAAGATCTCAGCTATAGGACTACGGTTACCTTTTCAATAGAGACAAAAATATCCCTTAAGGTCTGAATAAGCCCAGATTCAACATTTCCTACATTATTCACATGGCCTGGGGCAACTTAGTTATTATGTGCACACATAAAAACTGGTCTCTTAAAGCTGGAAAGAAACCACAGTCAAACAGCCATCAAACAATGCAACCAGGAGCTGCTCAGAGAATTTAAAACGAAAATATCCTAAAAGAATGATCTGTTTTTCAAATAACAACTTAATCGTATTTGAATCTTTAAGCATCAACTGAAAAGTGTAAAAAATGATCTGAAGCAAAAATATATTTCATTTGACACCCCATTTGTACAGTCATAAATAATAGATATAGAAAAAATGAATGCAAAAAAAGAAAAATTATTGTTAAAATATTATTTCTTATCATTTTCAAATGGTTTAAACCAAAATCCTGCTAACATGTATAAAATATTAAAACCGAACAAAGCAGACTTGGGTCAGAACTAAGTGAGGGTTAGGTCACTTTCTCTGACTCAGATTGCCTGAATAATGAGGCTTCTTAGCTTTCTGTTCATGCTGCATCTTCTATATAGCTTAGTGAGGCTCTGTGTCTGTTTTTCAAAGATATATTTCTGAGAACTTCGAAATCCAATTCAGTACTTATACGCTAAGCATTTCACATAAACTCTGTCTACACAGTATTAACCGTGTTTAGTCTACAGTCATGCACCTGTTGTGTACCATCTTCTATAGTCCTGTCGTTTTAATGTGCATGTTCAGTTACAGTGTTTGCTGTGCTCTCTGTGTATCTGTATGGATATTTTAGCTGACACATATTGCCCTTTTAGCTGTAAGACTCCTGCCCCGGGGCATGTGTGTTTTTTTAATTACTGTACTATCATCAGTAATTGTTTAAGTAAACACAAATTTAATGATTATATAAATGAGTACCTACAGCCACTTTTTAATGAAAAGATGGAAATTGAGCAATGTGATAACAAACAGACTGTAACTTTTAATATTTTTGTCTAACTCCTTCCAATTGTTTAATTTTCATCCAAAGAATGTTAAAAGGATAAGTGCAAGATATATTTTACATCCTAGCTTATATATCCCACAGACTTGCAATTACATGGCCACAGTATTTGGCCTTGATATGCATACAAAGCAGCAATTGTCTGAAAAAATAAATCCTTCTTTTCTTGTAAAAAGTTTAACTCAGAGCACCAATTCCAAAAGGGCTGGAGGGTGAACTGTAGCTCCCGGGCTAGCAGGATTAGATTGAGCTTTACAAGAAGAGAAATAAACAGTAATTCAAAAAAGCAAACAGGGACCGCATACAGCATGTGAAAACTTTTCAGACCCCTTCTGTATAAGTCTGGATGTAATTCTCCACAGTGTCAAACCAAAGGAAGGCTATGGAAATATATTGTTAATTCATCACGGGAAATCCTTACAGAAGCACAATCAGTAGCACGGCACTTCACCAATAAGATTTTTATAGAGAGATGGAGTGCTATAAAGCATCGGAAATGAACCATTTGGCCACATTTCCCAACCACATGAAACCAGGCACTGAGCCTCACTTCATTAGTATAATCCACACAATTGAAAACTGTGGTTGCAGCATCATGGTGTGGAAACTAGTCCCAGAAAAGGAGGAAAATAATGGATCCAAAGCACAACATCTAACAAACTACCTAAAGCACCAAGTAAACACAAGTGTGGTTTTGGGTAAATTCTATAAAATTCATAGTGTGACCCAACCAGATTCTGACCAGGAACCAACATACCATTTATCATCTACCATCATAGACGGACCTTAATCCTTTAAAACCGGTTGGAGCGGACACGCTCTGTTTTGCGTAACTATTTTTAAATCCCGGTAGCTCTGCAACCACGTGAGCTAGTGCAATAATTTTTTGCATATGAAACCGGAGGAGTTGTACTTACATCTTATGCCATCAGCTTGTCCTCGGTCACAGTTTCCTTCCACATATAGCTTTGCAAAAACTGCATAAAAAGCGCTTGCAGCAACACAAACATAATATTCCAGAAACACGCTTTGCCGATCCGATCAGCTGTTCATAACACTTCCTATGTCCATCCGCGCGAACTATCGCATGTCCGCCATGACCTGCCTGAAACCGAAAGTGATGTCATTTTCGCTGAAATGTAGTTTTTTACCATATAACCTCATGAGCCTATACTGGTGTTTTTAAAAGTTATCTTTGACTTTATGACTTTCTGTGTCGTTTCTGGGATGCTTAGGACTCATATTGCACTGCTGGAAATAGTTTATTTTGATGCATATGCTGCTTTTTTGCAAATTTGCATTATAATATTTATTTTAGTTTTTCCTGCAGTGTATAAAAATTGGTGTATTTCACAAATAAAACTATGAAGACACTCAAAATAAATTTCCTGTGGTGGGAAACTATTTTGTGCAACTTTTTTGTATTTACAGTTTTGAGGGATAAGCCTCTTAAATTTCTCTAACTAGAAATATATGTTAAAAAAACAAAAATGATTTTCAATTTTTTTGTAGTTTATTGCACTTTTTTGCAATTTATGTAATTACTATGCACTTAATGCATACATATTATTAAAATCTGGGCTATAATGGTTGTATTGATGTTTAGCAACTTGAAATGCTCCCAAAAATGGCTCCACAGCATGTAAAAATATAATATAAGCTCTGGCGGACTTGGTTCTATGGTAGGTCTTAAAGGGTTAAATGGTTGTGTACTAAGGCTCCCATCCAGCCTAGATAAAACTTTAAAAAGACTTTAAAAACCCCCTTAAAAAGACCAAATTTGCCTAAACATCCAGTCCTATCAATAATTGGTGGAGTCGTCATAAATGTTAGTTTCATCCATGACAACATGAAAGGTTGTTACCCAACACACTGTAGGAGGACTACATGAAACATGCAACAGTTACAAGCGCTGTGGGAGCACCAAAATGTTGTAGATGAACAAGTGAGTGATAGCGTCAGTGTATATTTGCTTGAGTACACAGCAAGATACGTAATAAGTGAGCAGCTACTTAACTTCTCTTTCTGTGCCGACACAAATCTCCAGTAAACGAATAACGCTGCTTTTTAGTTACTCCATTAATAACTAACACATGACGACAAACAGCTTACCCATCGACATTCATTTAGGGCCATAAAGCAATCTACACATCAGCTACCGCTATTACTACAACCTACTTAGTTGTGCACAGAACCTCCAGGGAACACTCAAGTCTCCTCTCTTAACTGCAGTGACTGAAATATAGAGAGTGACAAATGGACCAATGCGATATTTTAATTTGGGGCCATGAGCAGTAAAAGCCTTCTCCTCAATTTTCAAATGAGACACGCAGTGGAGTGCCACACAGTTTGATGCACATGTGAGGAGATGGGTTGCAACCCTTTACTGTGCAAGAGTTCACATACATGCAAACCTCTATAATATATAGTGTAGTTGCACACATGTGCAGGTGTGTGCAGTTCTTTGGCACAAGGTGTAAACTTTCACCAAGCGGCCAAGATGTAAAAAGACTAAATGTGTTTATATATATATAAGGCCAATACTATAGCAAAAGGGTATTTGGTAGGGATGCACCGATACCGATACTGTAAAATGTGTGTGTACTCATACTCGTAAAAGTTAACCGATACCAACTTATTTCATTAATCAGAGGGTGGCTTGTCATTTCTGTTGTAGTTTTTTTAGATTGGCCACTAGGGGGCCAATTATTATTTTATTTATTATTTATTTTATAATAATTATTTTGTTTGTTTGTTTACAATATGGACACTCTGCAATAATTTAAAAGTTTAATTTATTCGCAAACCTAATTTGTATTTATTTTATTCCAAACAGAAGTGTTTATTTATTATTCTGAAAGCTCGAGACAGTGCCAATAGCTCAGTGATATTTTGTAAAATTACAATGTGGAGACTCTGCAATAATTTAACAGAAGTGCTTATTTTTCACTTGAAATTTTTTTGTGGTCATTTTTATTAAGATTTTATTTTTTATCGGCAGGGAATATAATGAAACCTGTCTTCCAATTCATTGCATTTGTGTGTGTGTGGTAGAAGTATTGTTTTTTGTACTCTGTATCGGCAAGTACTCAGATCCAAGTATCGGTATCGTATCAGTTTGAAAAAAATGGTATCGTTGCATCCCTAGTATTTGGCCTTACATTGCAGCCAAAAGCTTAGGCTTTATCTGCATCTATCTACATGCATCACATTAACAGAGGAGAGAACATTCTGAAAACACAATTTCAATATATATAAGTATAATGTATAATGAATAAATACTCTTTTCACTTGGAACAAAGCTGTGTATGATGGCACCTGTTCTCCTTATAAATGTTGCTGTTTGCAGAAGGTTTCTTAAGTACTTGGAAGAAAATCCTTTCAAGTAGACGACCTGGGATCAAGCGCCCATGGCTGACAGCATTCATCTTTAAACAAAGACCTCATGTGCAAGACCGTTTTCAGGCCTAATCACAAGCAAATAAACACAGCATTATGTAACGCTGATAACTGTTCTGTGTTGCGGTTCTTGTTCTCTAATCATCCTACCTTAAAACTACCTATAACCTTTTTTAGATAAGAGCAATAGCACTGATTTTACAAGCATATTCTCATGTTACATGAGTTAATCATTCTTTCAAAATCCTCTCAACAGACCTTGTGCTGTGATGTTGCTAATTAGGGTGCTAAGTTCAATCAAACATGCAAGTAAGACACTGGCTTTTCATTAAATTTCTTGAGCACTTGGTTAATGTTCTAAGACTGGTATGTAAATGACATTTTTAGGTCTAGTTAGTAAACAAGCTTGTTTAAATATGCAAATGGAAAGGCTCCAGTGTACTGGGTGCGGTATAGTTTCTGTGGCTGCGAGCCTGCTGGCATGCTTTGATTCACGACGTACATTTTGACAGTAAGCTTAACGCTCTAGGTAGATGTTAGTGTCTGAGAATGTGTGGACTCGTCTGGTGACTTTGCATTACAATGCATCAAGATGGGATGTGTCCCACAGGCAGATTTCATTATAGTAAAACAGGAATGACTGCTTTTATATAGTCTCTGCAACACTATAGTTCCTGCTTAACTGGTCAAACAAATAGGTAGCGTAAAAGGCACCAACTTAGAGGAAACAATTATATTCCCCATTGCATTTAAAAAGTTTAAGAAGGTAAACATCCCTCATAAAAAAGAAAATGTTATGAATGCTACTCTTACCGGCACTCTGTGAGCTGCTCCAGGCCCTGCTAACAGGGCCTCTACTGCCACTACAGGAGCTATTGCCTGCGCCTCAGCCTGCTCCAGCAGGCATAGCTGGTGTGTTATGTTGGCCATTTCTTCCTGAAGCTTTTCAGTCTCAACAGTGATCTCTGCGATTTTCTCAGCAGCAGATGCTGTGAGGAAGGCTTCTTTAAGGTCGACCAGGTGAAGGGTCCTCTTCTCTTCCAGTAGCACCAATTTGCGGAGCTCCTCAAACTGACTGTTCACATACTCCTCAAGTTCCTCAGTAGACATCTAAGATATGTAGAAAGAGTTCAAAGAGACAAAGAAGGAAACAATGAGAAAGAAAGAATAAACAGGGCAAATTTAACTCACCACAAAACACAGATATACAGCCGCCACAAATTAACCAGAATAAACCACAATGAGCTACTCAGAATCTGAATGCGGGGGGAAAAGCAATTAAAAGCAATGCATGTGAGGGTCAGATAGGGACTTTATACATTTAAATGTGAACATTATTCCAGCAAGCCTACAGGTGTCTGTCATGCATTAACTAATTGATAGCATATATTAGATTCCCCAAAGGCAAACTCCATGCATCCCATCTGCAGATAGAGATCTCAGAGGCTCCTTCTACCACAGCAAGCCATCTGTTTGGCTTTCAAGGCAGCAGAACTGCTCACTGAGATACCTTTTTAATTCCTTTGCCCATTCCCCAACGAGCCTCTCTTTAGCTATGACTCATTACGTTAAAACACCTCAATAAACAAACTCGTTCCTGCAGTTCTTCTGTCTAGACAAAACTCCACCTCCAATGAAGATGCTGTCATGAGGTAAAATAACCCAAAATCCCTTGTCATGATCTCTGCTCCTGAATATAATTGCTTCAATTTAGGAACATCAGCTGCTCTGTCTCCCGTTTTCCCTTGAGCAGAACTTCACTCCCTTCCTTTCCATCTATTTAATCTTGTTTCCCCTCAGTCTCCCTCTCTCCAGTGAAGCAAAGAATCATCAGTCTTTACTAAGGTTGGCAGAGCCATGGCCCCTGGGGGCCCAAAGTTTTATCGTGTATTTGCCATTTCTGCACAAGCAATCAGATTCTCCAAATTGCCCATTAAACCAAGCGCAAGAAGTAACACTTTTAATTTACTTTCTTTGTGTGAGGAGAGAAAAACATGCACATTGCTCATTCTCTTATCTTCACCAAAATCAATGCCATGAATATATTTCTCTCAGATTAAGAACAAAAAACTACAACTGGGTTAGACTAGTAACAAAGTTTCATTCATTGTCAAGACCTACGTGTATTAAAGCCCCCCATTGTAGAATACTGGAGAGAAAGGACCAGCATTGACTAGATCAGCGGTACTGGTCCGTGAGTCGTTTGGTACCGGGCCGCGAGAGTTGAGGCTCAGGTGTGAAATGTATGGTTTTCAGGGTTTTTATCGGTTTTCAGTGTTATTTTGTTATCGTTTTTATCGTTAACTCGGTTTTCCTGGGTCTTTTCACGTGTGTTATGAATAAATCTTCTTTTTCCGGTACCGGTACTAGTTTTATTTTGTTGTATTTATTCGCGACACCTTAAAGGCCGGTCCGTGAAAATAATGTCGGGCATAAACCAGTCCGTGGCGCAAAAAAGGTTGGGGACCGCTGGACTAGATGACTCTCTCCGAGTTCATTTATTCTAAAATGCCAAAACAACTGTGTGCTGTGTGGGAGGTAAATAAAAAGAAAATGCAATAGTTTTCAAATAATTTAAAGTTTATAGAAAATAGTACCAAGAAAACACACCAATGCTGAAACTGAGAAGCTGTATTACTTTTTATTAAAAAAAAAACACTCTGAAGTTAATTCTAACAAGGCAAAATATTTAATATGTCAGGAAAGATGCAACAGAGTAAAGTTGAGACAGTGAGTGCCTCAGGACTATAAATAGGCAGGGGTTCACAACTATGTGAGCAAAAACATGGACAGATGAACGTTTTTCACTGTAGAATTTCGATTTTAAACATTCTAATAATCTGGGAAAATGCCTGTACACAAAAGGACTGTACACAGTCTTTTTTGCCACAGTGAGGAACCATAAAGAACAAGCTTCCCAAAGCCAACGCTATGGTATGAATACACGGAATTAGGCAGCCTCTCTCTCAACCATCTCTGTTGGTTCTCTGTGAGGCCCCATGGCCTTTGAGGCAGATGGAGGCTGTGATCCTGGATCAGTTCTTTGTTTGTTGAGAAGCAAGAGCTCTCTGCCATTGGACCTTTCACTCAGCAATGAAGCTTCTCTGAGAATTTGTCCCGATTGGAAAGGAAGAAGGAAGAAGCACTCATGCGTGCTAATCTTCATTTGCAATGCTGCAAACTAAAGGCACAAAATGAGGCCTCAGGAGGGACAACAGTCCACTATTACTGGGAACTAGATGGAGTAAAGATACAGCGTGAGCATTCATTTGTTTCTTAAGTGCCATTTTGAAGCCTCGATATTAGAAGAAAATCCAAATCAAACAAACAAATAAATACATGAAAAAAGGAGAAGGACTGATTGTAAAATTGCAACCTACATGAATAACCCTCCATTCTGAAACAAAATGACCAAGATTTACAAAGTTGGAGGGAAAGAAAAAAAAGCTGTTTTTCCATAGACTTCCAAAGATCGGAAGTCTTTTTGGAACTACAGCTATCGCCACCTGGTGGCCTATAAATAGAATGCAAGTTGAAAACACTTTCGCATTAGCTTATTTTTGTGACCCATAAGCTACGTCCTTGTTTTACACCATTAGTGACTGAATTATAAAAGCAGCAGCTGTGTTAATAACACAGCAAGACGGAGAATGGCCTCGACTTTCTGCTAAGACTGGAATTTGTAACTGGTCGTGTTATTCACTAGGGCCGGAAAAATAAAATTCAGAAAAAGAACCAAGGCCATTGAAAGGAAAAATAAACAACATAACTTTAAAAATAATTGCCAGGTTTCTATTACTTTGATTATCAAATCAATTTATTTATATAGCACTTTTCACAGGATAAAAACCACAAAGTGCTTCACAGTAATATAAAACAGAAATACATAAAATACATTAATAATAAAACACAGCACAAATCTAATTAAAAGCCAATCTAAATAAATGAGTCTTAAGTTGCTTTTTAAAAGAATAAATACAATCAAGGCAATGTAATGATGGAGGGAGAGCATTCCACAATCTGGGGGCCACCGCTCTAAAAGATCTATCACCTCTGGTTTTAAAATATGTTCGAGGGACTACCTTTCCTTTAATGATTATGATTAGACATCAGGACACACTAAAATGGATACAGCTCACAACAATATCAAAGGAGTTTTTCATCTTAACATTTTAAACCACAATGAAACTTCATTAAATTCATCATTAAAAAAATAAAAATAAAATGCCGTTTTAATTTGTAGTTAACTCCAAAAGTTTCAAAAGACTGCTACGGTCTATCAGCATAATGATCAAAACATCTAAAATTAACTGACTGATACACAGTTTCAAACTTTCCCTGTTTTTAACAGATGAAAAATAAGCATCTCTTTTTTCTTTTTTTTTTTAAAGTGGAGTGGTAAAAAGGTTTATGCTTTAGGGATTTATTTTAAGCGACAGAGTTCAGATAGATATGTTTCTCTGTTGTTCCAAATCACAGCAGACTCTACTATCTATTCACAGCTCTGTTTGGTGTGATGCTTTTTTAAAAAGGCCTAAAAAGCATTAATAGAACATTAGGACTAAATGGATTTGAACTGTCCTTGCCCTTAGCAACAGTGGCCCTGTTCCAAGTGAACACTACTCTCCCTCGCTCTCCTTTATCTCTCCCAGAAACTAGATTTTCCAATTTAGCCTCTAACACAACAAAGCAAGAGACAGATAATTGATTTGAATAAAAACAGCTCTGCTATAGTCATATAAAACAATAAGAAAAAAGGGAAGTGGCGGAAGTTATAAAATGAAACATGAGGTGTTTGGTTTCACAATAGCATAGTTTCAATTTCCAACACCTTTTCATTTGTTTTTGACTAAAGGAATGTCAGCCATGAAATTCTCTGGAATTTATCATGTATCATTATACATGATAAATTCAATGAAAATGGCAAAATAAAAGGGGAGTGACAGCTCTAAAGAGCAAAAGGAGGTAGGAAGAGAAAGAATAGGACAAGGTAGAGAGTAGAGCAGGGCGATATGACCAAAAATATTTATCACAATATACATTTGAAAATTTGCGATAACGATATAACTGACGATATAATTGACACAAGACAAAATACTTTACAACTCCACAACTTTATTAGTGCAAAAAAAACCCCCATCAATGTATTTTCACTTAAACAAGCAGCTGTTTTTTTATGTGCATTAAAGTCATATAAACATGTAACAGTGCAAATGCAAATTCCTCGCTGACAGTTTAACCAAAAGGCATTTCCAGTGGAGACTGGCCGATATATCCTCAGCATAACCATGTATAATATCCACAAAACTTAAAAGAGGTTATACACACACACAATACGGTAATATTATGTTGAAGCACAGTACGTATCACTCCGCGAGGCTCCGCCTACGATAGCCGTAATGCTCCGACAATCCATCAAGCGGTGCGGCTTTGTAGCTTAGCAAAGTCGTACTGAAACATTTGACAGATTTTCGAGCGCCGTGTACATAAAATCGTTTCGAGGTCAGTAAACACAACCAGAACTCATACATAAGAAACGCGGGATTATAAGGGGCACTGTCGACTTTCAGAAAAATCAAAGGATTGATTTTAAGTGTGCCGTATTTTCCAAACAACACGGTAATAACGACGGCCCGCTAGCATGCTCTACCAAAAATAGTGCTTTGTTGTGTATCTGACGGACGAAAGCTAAACCAGTTCCCCCACTGAAGTTGCAGCATTTTTACAAACCAAGTCTGGTTCATCAGTTTCATTCAACGATCCGCTTTCGCTCTTCTCATTCTGCGTCGCCGCCATGTGTGTATGTAAACATAGGCACTGCGCATGCGCGTTTTACCCATATTCTATCGCCATATTTCATTTTCCTATCGTTGCCCAACATTACACCGGTATTACCGTGAACGGTATGATATAGCCCAGCCCTAGTAGAGAGGGGTGAATAAACCTAACACTACCAAGTCTGCCAAGTCTTTTCACGTCTCTCCTGTCTATTCCTCAACCTCAGCTTCCTAAGACACCTTTAATGTGTCTGCTGCTCTTGTAGATTTTATGAGGCAGGGAAAATGGATGTAGCCACTGCACACACATACACAGTTGTGACTGAGCTGCTACTGCTGTGCTGCTAATGGACTCTTCTCTCTGTAGCTGAGAGGCTCTGTGGACTGCATGTGCCCTAGACGGCATCCTGGTTGGCAGAAACAAGTAAAAAGTAAATAAAACATGAGACGAGGTAAATATGCTGACTACGTACCCCAACATGCTTCACCTGCACTGTTACTATAGTTAAACTTCAGGTAACTGGCTGACTGACAGACCGCCATCGTTACTCCTCAAATTATGTTACGCCTCTGGCCCTCTATTAATATGTATGCAGCTTCATCACTGTTTTCCCCCCTTATATTCTAGTCCCCTGTGGAGAATTACAATATGAGCTCAGAGATTAAAATCCCCAAGCCTGTGGCAAAGTACATAAGCAGATTAGAATTAATAAGCAAATGCAAGCCAAGGGTTAAATCATTTATCCACCTCTCACCTACACACAGAGCCACTCAGACCCTCTTTCTCTCTGAAGTGTTTTAAGATGTCAATACCATGCAATTTAAACTCCTCCAGCTCCTCTTTTTCTTCACCCTCTATTTTATATGTGCACACACACACACCCAACTTTTCTCAGCACAGGTAGTCATTCTGACTTGCCTGTCATGCATAATAAGTGACGCTGACATTTGAGAGAGCCGAGAGGACATGCCGACATACCACATAATAGTCTCTAACACAGTGCCCTGTGAGCAACAGGGAAGAGGTTTTCAGTAAGCACACTGCTGCACATCCACAGCGAAACAACCCCAGACTAAATGTTCAGGAAGTCCTTGGGGTGGCACTGATATTTTACTATGATAATACACATGAACTTGGGTGGGGTGTTGGCTGCCAGAAAACGTGTTCTCTCTCACAGGCCACTCTAATTAACCGGTTACACTACGCCACTGTGCTTGGGTCACATCTCTGCATGTATTCAACAATGCTCTCGTGTGCCACGGCTCACCGATGGGTTCTGACACAGTTATAAAAGCAAAGCATACAGCAGAACAGGGGCTGCAGAGGTGGTTGAGAGAGAGAACAGGTCCTGCAGCTTTAAATGGTAAATAGCCGAGACCGCGGACGCACATTCCCAATCCTGCATTTGTTTGTCACACCTCTCAGTGCACAACTCCTAGGTATATGTGGTCAGGTTTTATTTTCAGTGGCAGAACATGCCCCCGCTATAGCATCTGTAATGGAAATACAGCAACTGCTTTCAAGGTTGACTTGTCATGAAAATTCAGTTTGAATAGCTTTTGTTTAGGCTGACGTTAAGAAAAAGGTTACCGTGTTTGTTTTTGGAGGGCAACCTGGAAAAGATTTGATGAAAATGGTAAAGTAAGGTTACAGCTGTGTCATGATGATTGAGACAATCTGAGAAGAAGAAACAAATCTATGTCACATATCCCGCCTCTCAATGCTTACACCAGCAGGTGCATTTGCAGAAGGCACAACTGACAGTAAGATGCTGGCACACAAAGCCAGCCCTGCATAGAATTTGAGTGGATTTAACAAGTAAACAAAAGTAGTGAAATAGCACAACAGTCCTGTAAAGATACGACCTTCATTATTATATTGGATAATTCGTCCCCCTTATTGCCTTAATTATGAATTATAAAATAATAAAAATTAATTGCAATTTTTATTGTATTTTACACCATATGCATATTCTGAGTCAAAGACTGAACACTTGATTTTTTCTTTTTGTCAGCTTACCCAGTTCAAAAAGGGTTTAACAACAGCTACGGGGCATTCAGTATTCAGCACTCTTTATGTTTTTTACATGACAATGCCTAGATCACAGTCACTTTGAAAAATACAACCTCTGACTTGGCACAGAAGTGCTGAGTCAAAAAAGTGAAATCAACCGAAGTCTAAAAACGTCATGACTCAGTAATCACACAATGAAGCCACGCTTCAAGCTGACTTCTATCTGCAGAAACCTAACACAATAGGGAATATCTCTGGTCTGTGCATGGAGCAGCACAATGAATATACACAATGCTGAATCCCTTTAAGACATAATCTACTTCTATTTTAGACTGCCGTTTCTGATACTACATATTTATAACTGCACACAAAAAAATGTAACAGACTAATATCTTTTTGTCTTTTGCCTTGTTAGGGCTTCAAATAATGTTCGATCGTAGCTACAGAACCTACAAAATCAAACAAGTTGCTGCTACATCTATAACCTAGTTGATTTTTTTTTAAAAATTGCTATTCATCTTTTTTTTTTTAAAAAAGAAGCCATGCCAAAGAAATAATGCATACAAGAACTTCATATCAGTGACATCCCAACTGTGCCAGCATAAATATGCATTTGCATTTAAAATATAGAAATGCCCAGTGCCTGCAGCTTCAGTTTGTTAGGATGACTGACACTGCTTGCCCTAAATACGTCCATGGATATGACTTAAAATCGACCATCATTTTCTTGACTCTGGAGTCACTCCCAAGTAAGTAAAAAACCTTCAAGCAACTGGTTATTTGTATAACTACACTGCTGTTTGATCTCTAACTCAAACCTCTTATATCTATATTCTGTAACACTAGGACACTTAATGTTAAATACACTGGTTGTTCAGCTGTCTCTTAAATGTAAGCTTCAAAAATAATCTGCATATTCAAATTCAAAACACATAGCACAATCTCACTAAAATCCAAATTAATATACAAATGGTGCCCCGTCACCCCTTGCATGGAATTTAAAACCACCTTTTATCACCACAAATATATTCAAACTTCATTTAAATAAGTGCCGGCATGAGCTCAATAATTAAGAACAGATGCGTGCAGCTTTTTTGGGAGAGGTTTTCTAAAAATGGTTCTTTGCTGTATAACAAGTGTTAGGCTTCTGTACACAGGAGTTAGCACTCACCTCAGGGTTGGTCCACTTGGTCTTGATCTTCTCAGCCATCTGTTGTGTACAGCCCAGCAGGTCATAACCCTGCCTGCTCTGCAGATACAACAGACAAACAAGCGGTAAACACAGCACAGTAGGCCACTATAATAACAGCACAAACACAGATATTCTTTTTGTGCAAGTCAAACAAGACATGCAGCAGGCTAATTATTTTTTGACCTTAATCTTGCACTCAATCAAAAGAGTTAGTTTAGTTTATAACTCTACACAAGAACAGTGCCAAAAAAACCTCTTCTGGTAGTATGACAACATTTTGAGGAGACTACAGACTACAATATTACATATTTTAATATGCAACATACAAGGTGTTAACGTTTCTCTACAAGAGTACATTAACACAGGAAGCAGGATTAAAGCTAAGGGGTGTTTAGACTAAACACTGTGGCCTTGGGCTGTATGTCTGACCCTCTTTGTCTGTAATCAATCCATATGTGTCTGTAAATGTAAGTCAGTTAAGTGTGTTGCTCTACTTTTGTTTGTACCACCAAAGACAACACTGCAGTTCTAGACAGTTAAGTTTCACTGACTTTGCATGACCATTTTAAAATAAGGCTTCTGCTCAGACTTTCTAAATCAGTTTATATCACCGCTCACAAACAAAAACCTCTTATGCTCATAACATTAATTCAAAACTTAACCCTTGTTTCTGATCATATCACCTTGTTAAAACGTCCTCTGTGCAATAGCACAGCCCAAATGTGATCAGTGTGCTGAACATCTGACCTGAAATGAAACTGTAATAATCAGAAACACCAAGCTCTGCATAAATGAACCCAGATTTGATGGACCTTTTCCCCCACAAATCCAACAGATTAACATGACTTACTGGACCAAATGCAGTGCTTCACTAAACAACCTGTGACTCAGTGGCTCTATTTAAAATGCCTGAAGAGAAAAGGCCATCTGGGAAAACAGAGTAGGGGTGAAGCCATAATTGGCACCAAACCAAAAGGGACATCGGGGTGTATTCTTAATGTTTCATTTCTCTTTCACAGCTTTCACGGGAATAAAAGTGTCTGTAAGAATTAATTTATTGATGAAGAACTGCGGGTTATCATGGGACATTGTTATATTTAAAATGGAGCACATAGCCCTCTCAAATTAACTTGAAGATAATGATTGGCACACTACCTAATACAAAATTAGAAATGCAAACTAGACATGTGACACTGTTTCATAGCAGATATTGTTGGGGGGCATGCCATAAAGATTAGGCGCACTATATATATATATATAAATATAAACCTTACATAAGTGTGCATCTCACCTTCTGCCAAACGTAGGCTTCATGCAGAGTTATGATCTCATGTTCCTTGTGCTCACCTTGCACAGCACACACCACACAGATGATCTTCTCATCAGGTTTACAGTAGAGGGAGCCCTCCTGGCCATGCTCCTTGCAACGCAATCTCTCTACTGTCACGGTGTTTCTCTTCCCATTTTCTTCAGCAGCCCCAGCCTCCGGCCCTGCTTCTGCACCCTCAGCTCCCTCGCCGAGCTCTGCTTCCACAGGTGGAGAGTTATGGGCTCCTTCTCCTTCCTCAAGATCAACCCTCTCATTCCCATTAACTACTGCCACTCCAAGAGGTGCCATCCCACGATTTGCACCCATTTCAGCTGCCATTGCTCCCACAGCTTCATCCTCAGCTGCGCCTCCAACTCTGGAGTCCCTGTTTGTGCCAAGACCATTAGCCTGGGTGCCTTCAGGGTTATAGGGCAATAGCGCATGATGCGTGCTGCTGGCGTGTCTGTCTGCATGGATGGGGCAGAAGGCAAAACTGCAGATGGGGCACACTTGTGTCGCTGGCTGGGCCTCATCAGGCTCGCACGCATCACATGAACCGTCCATCTGCGGCAACTCTTCTTGTTTCAGTTCATTAGAACCTGTCTCAGGTTCTCCGTTGTGCTCCATGGCGGCTGAAAAAATTCAAGGTATCAGATAGCCAAGTCTGACAGGAGAGAAACAGTGAGAAGAAGACGGGTTATAAATAGCTGTGACCTTCTGTAAACACATCTCATCTTTGCACAAGGGAAAGTCCAAGATTCTCAGGACTAATCCCCTCTGATTTAATATTCCCGAAACAGATGTTGTCAGGCATCTAGACAAAATGCCATCGAGTGCCACATTACAGCACAAGCCCCACACATACACACACCACATCTGCAGTCACTGAACTGCCTTTGTGTGCAAACACACTCACATTGTTTACTGACTCACAAACAGAAAGTGCTGAGTGTGTATTCCTGTGCCCTCAGCATGACCAAACACTCCCCTGCTCTCCTTCCTTCACCTCCCTGGTTATGTCGCCAGGCCTTGACCTTTTCATATCTTGTTCTTTTTTGCCTTTATGTGCACTCACCACCACCCCCTTTTGAGACCACTCTGCAGGAGTGAAGCTGAACAGAATGAAGAGAGCACAGATGCATGCCTGGCTGGTACACACTTTTTTTTGTCTCCTTTCTCTTTTTCCTCGAAGCCTTTCTCTCTTGAGCTCTGTTTGTGTACTCTCTCCACTGCTGACACAAACAACCGATAGAAAAAGTGCTGTAATGGAGAGAAAACTCCCCCTCTTTCGCTCTTCCACCGCCCCTCTCTGCCAGTTCTCTGTCTCTTACTCACATTCACACAGTGCCTCCTCACACAAACACACAGACATTTTCTCCCTCATCCTGCAGGGCAGTTTGCAGCAGTCTGCAGAGTGTACTTACTCGTCTGTCTTCCTCTTCCCTCGTGTTTTCTCTCCAGGGCTTGTTCTGAGCTAATGTGGAGTCTGTGAAGAATTAGCTTGACGGCTAACTTCCTTAGCGCAGCCGTCGTACTTTGAATTCTGCTGCTGAGCTGTCGACTTATCTACTTTTACTTTACAGCACAAAGGGAGCTCCTGCTCTAAACCGACAACGTTTACTTCCTTATTTTTGTCAGCTGCTGTCTTCTTTTTTTCTACTTCCTGCTAGCAGTCTCCTGTGTGTTTGGGAACGGTAGAGACACACAGAGGCGGGAGAGAGAAAACTCGTTTGACGAGTAAAACCAAGACAGAGAAACTCTGACCCGAAGCCTCGCATTTTTTGTGTTTGGGTTAACATTTTTCCGTGTTTTATTTATTCATATAAATATTTTATCTATCTATTTTTACTTTACAAATGCACCAAAAGCCCCAATGACCTTGTCATGTAGCTAATATATCACCGGTCAAGAGGTTAGATGAGGTGTTCAGGGGCATACTGTTTTGTGGTGAAATCTTTGCACAGCATGCATCTTTAAGGGGTTTCAAAACAAGATATACCTGGACTTTCACACAAAGTCAAAATATACACATGCGCTGAAATGTATGCATACGTTAATGTAAATATTTTAATAAGTGGTTGTGATGACTTCACAAAGCCATGGCCCATTAACTTCTTGGTAGAGATCATAATTGACAACAACTGGAAGTTTCTGTTTGCCAGCATCAAAAGGATTTGTTTAACAGCGCTCACTGGACTGAAGTGAACTCAGAACAATGGGGAAAGTCAAAGGAACTCACGGAAGATCTGAGAGGGAGATTTGCACAAGTTGGGAAGTTATCTCGGAGCCTTCATCAGTTCAAACAATTGTATGTACCGGTAAGTACAACTTATTTGGGTGTGTCACCACTGCCAAGGGCTGGAAGAAGACAGAGACTGTCACCTTTAAATGAGAAGTTGGTTAGGATCAGGAACAGCTCAGCAACCACCAGTACTCAAGTCTGCCATGAACTGGAAACTGCAAGAACCCCAACATCAATGTCCACATTGAAGAGTTTTACATTGCTGCACAGGCTGACAATAAATCTCTTGGACGTCCCAACATAAACTGTATTGAAAACTTGTGGACTATACCTAAAAGCATGGTCTGTGCCAGGAACTCAACCAATTTATATGAACTCAAACTTAAAAGCCCCAAATTCTGGGTTACGTGCAATGCACGACATTGTAATGCATTACTGTAATCCCATTACATTTTTCATTAATGTAATGTGTTACTGTACTAAATTTAATCATCACACTGTCATTACTTGCATTACATAGATTCAGTTACCTGAACGTAGGATGATGGGAAAGAGAAATCACAAACGTGCTGTTTTCTTCCTACGCTCTACAAACAGCTGATGTTAGTTTGTGTTCAAGGAGAAATGGTGGGATGTGTACAACTTTAGAGGAGTAGCGATGTTCACATGTTTATTTATTTCTTTTTTTTGCATTAAATGACAAGCATGATGGTACAGGTACACTCCATCTATGATAGAAGCAACCATATTATACTGCTAACACAACTTTGACTCTTTTAAGCATCTCCACATGCTAACTTAAAGCTGCACAAAAATCTTCTAGTTCACAAGAAAGTTCAGCCGTTAAACCAGTTAAACACATAAATAAATGTATCTAAAATTAACTGGGTGCAGTAGGTTTAAAATGACAAATATTTACCAAAATATAGTGTTGTTATACTAAGATAAGAAAGCCTAAGCACACATTTGCATATAAGTCATTTTTCCAACAAGTAAAAAACATTTTTAAGGTGTTAATTAAAACTGAGTATTTTCATAGCAGTAGCCTTGGAATTATGAATTGAATGCAAAAGAAACCCCTGAAAGCAACCTTATATTTTTATGTGTTTAGTTGGCTCCTATTGTAATCCTTTGCAGTGGCTCAAAATAGGGTGTGAGGATGAGAAGACATTGCTATAGTTAATTTTGTAGTTAACAGAAAGAACGGATGCCATCCGTGTTCATCTAAAGGGCAGTACCCTATTAGAGCACTTCGCTCCCGCTCTGCAGGCCTACTTGTTGTTCCTAGAGTATTTAAAAGTAGAATGGGAGGGAGAGCCTTCAGTTTTCAGGCCCCTCTTCTGTGGAACCAGCTTCCAGTTTGGATTCGGGAGACAGAAACTATCTCTACTTTTAAGATTAGGCTTAAAACTTTCCTTTTTGCTAAAGCATATAGTTAGGGCTGGACCAGGTGACCCTGAATCCTCCCTTAGTTATGCTGCAATAGATGTAGGCTGCCGGGGGATTTCCATGATGCATTGAGTTTTTCCTTTCCAGTCACCTTTCTCACTCACTATGTGTTAACAGACCTCTCTGTATTGAATCATATCTGTTATTAACCTCTGTCTCTCTTCCACAGCATGTCTTTTATCCTGTCTTCCTTCTCTCACCCCAACCGGTCGCAGCAGATGGCCCTGCCCCTCCCTGAGCCTGGTTCTGCCGGAGGTTTCTTCCTGTTAAAAGGGAGTTTTTCCTTCCCACTGTCGCCAAAGTGCTTGCTCATAGGGGGTCATATGATTGTTGGGCTTTTCTCTGTATCTATGAAGCGCCTTGAGGCGACATTTGTTGTGATTTGGCGCTATATAAATAAAATTGAATTGAATTGAATTAAATAAAGGGTTCTTTACAGCTGATGGATACATTTGTAAAAAAAAAATTACAACAAAGTGAGTGGAAGCTATAAACTCCAATGTATTCATTATACAATACTGGAAAAGGTTCAGCTGGAAGAGTAGACGAATTGAGAATTTTAGCATGGGTGTTAATGGGGAGTTTCTAATTATGATGTCTGCTTTACCCTTCTGTTCATGTCCTTACCATCCATAAAACTGCACTGAGAGACAATGGAACCGGATTAGAGGTCTGGAGAGAGACACAGAGAGATGATGCAAAACAAGCTGTTCTCTGTAGAGAGAGCTAAAAAGGCTATTGAGCTGGGTTTCACACAAGCAATATTTGGCAAATAATTGTTGACTGTTAGTCCGATTTGAATGGCATGTCATAAATAGCCATGAACCGTGTTCCAAAAAAGCCTTCTGCATCCACTCAGTACGGATCCTGCTGCTGCTTTTGCCAAAGTTTGTGAGCTGCTTTGTCGAGGAGAGCTCTTGTCCCATATATCTTGTTACCAGAAAAGATTTCGTCTCAATGAAAAAACATTTAACTGGCAAAATCATATTTGCCTTGGCATCTTGACATAAGGATTGAAAGTGAAGCTGTGTTTCAGAGGCCATTTAATCATAATCGGGATTCGATTTGTCGAAGGCTTGTAACTGTTAGCACAGACGTCACAGCAAAATCACATTCGGCTTTGTGTTATCTTATATGACTGAGCCTCGCTGCATCGTCAGTGTGAAGTTTAATGGCGTCATTACTGTCTTGCAGCACAGCAAAAGACAGCATCATCTTGCATTCTGCATAAAACGGAGAACAATTAAAGGGCTCATTGACTTGCAATTCATTAGAATAAGCGCTCAATATAACTACAATATGGGTCTGTGGTAGAGAGATTTGTTCTTTTTTTCTCTACCCAGGAACTGTAGTGAAACCAAATGTGACACGCGATAGGAGCGAAAATTGTTTACCTAAAATGGGCTTGTGCAGCTCAGAAAAGCCTGCGCATGGATGCTGGAAACACAAGGCACATTGAGCTCTCAGAAATGCCAGCCAAGAGTGAAGGAAGGAGCTTTGGCAGACAAGCAGAGCAGACAGAAAACACTTACCTAATGCCTCAGTTTTAACATTGTTTTATTGGCACGAGGTCAGCCTTGGGTCTTAAGATTAAATGTCCTTCAGTGCAACAGCACTGGTCTGTCAGAGGAGGAACTCTTAAAATGAGTTAGCGCCCCTCAACAGCACCCCCTCCCCCATGGCTCCCCTCTTATTCGCTAATATTTCATTCTGTCACCCTGCTCCTCATTTGCCCTCTGGATCATTCCCTAGATGCTCCTGACTTTGCCACAACTCTTTCCACCTGTCATAGGTGGAAAACATGAAAGAGAGTCAATAAGATGTTTTGTGAGGTTGTCTGTACATCCCTGTAACCTGTCTTATTAAGAAGGACAGCTAAATGTTCATAAATATAAAACCTCGAACCCCTTCGACGCTGATCTGGAACACGGACTGCTGTGAAAAGAGACGTATTGGAGTTTTATTTTCATTCGAGTGGAGTTTTTCAGCCAAATTAGTATTTCGGCTCTATGAGATATGCCCGTTGGAGGAACTCTAATGTTTATTTTCTGTGTGTGCATCTGCGTGTTTGTGTGCGTGCGTGAGTGCAGGGCAAGGGAGCGACACCTGTCACAACTGATCGGAGGCAGCGAGGAGCGAGATTATGGTGAGGGAAGATGAAAATAAGCACAATTTGTGCAAGTAGAGCGCATATATGTATGAAGGACTGAGATAACGGACGGCATTTTTCAAAAGTGTTGTCATCCTAAATATTGTGCAGTCAAGAGCTCACAGCATTCGCCATGAATACAAAATGCCCTCAATTCCAACATTCAACTTGTCGATGTGCTTCAGTTTAAAGGAAAACGACATTATCTTAATATGGTACTTTAAACACCACATTCTCTAAAGCCAGTGAAAATACACGACATTCACGCAGCATTATCTAAAACAGACTGAGCTGAATACATCAGCCCTACAAGAAAACATTTAAACAGGCTTCAGTGTTTAGTTTTGTAGAGGTTGTTTTACAGAAGTGTTTATTTGCCTTTATAATTAATTTTGAGGTTTTATTGGACATGTTACATTGATTCCCCCCCCCCCCCCCCCCCCCCTTATCCTTTGTTACGGATTCAAATATTGAGGATGGATACAGGAGGAAACCAAAAATAACCACACTGGTCCGGCCGGGTCAAGTCAAACGATGATTTAATGAATACACGCGTGGGAGATGGACACCATACAGCAGACAGCATCAAATCTCGCTTCAGACACCACACAACCATTGTTTTATGAAAATCAGGGTATTAGAACGCCCCCTCATGCGTACAGGTGGTACAATACAGTCAATATTGACAACTTTAGACACAGCAAAGGAACATTCTCTTCGTCTCGAGGACAGACACTGGCTCCCACTCATCTCCTTAGAGCCAACTGTCCCTTACGGAGACACAACATTACAGCTGTAAGGTTTTGCAAATTATCAAGTTGACCTGTGTATAATACGCTGAATCAGGCATGCAATATTAAATGAATGTTGGTTTAATTAACTACCACTACTTAAAAACTTAATGAAAAGATATAACTAAATAAAAAATCACAAAGAATCACATGATATCAGTGTTATGTAAGCGCGTGCAACCTCCTGGGCCCAAAGCCATCCCACACCATGGATCAGCCAGTCATAACGCCGACTGAAGTTTTTGACCTTTATTAACTCGGGCACAACTCTATAATGAGCAACAAACTGCAATGTGTATAAGGTGGTCATGTTTACACCTGCAATGAGAGATAATATGATTATTCGGACACCTGTAAGTAGAAGATTAACACCAGGTTATAGCAATCACTGTAATACAAATGTTAAGATAATGTCAGTAGCTTCAATCAATGTTTAATGCAATGCTTATTAAATGATTCTGATATAATATTGATGCTGATGCTAAAATAAAAGTAAAACACCCCCTTCTCACCCGACACCTTTTTAGACAGAGGGTAGAGATATTTTGTCTACTTTAACTCTACTTTCATTTCAAGAGGAAGGAGAAAAACATATTTTGAAGGCTCCCTCATGAAAGTGGAAATATTTTAGTTAGTGAGGAAGAGCGCCAGCATTTCCTCCAGCTGGATGCAAGTACTTTACCTAAAATAGTTACAATTACAAGACTGCGGCCTCACATTAATACGTCATTTATTCAATAATCGCATGGGACTCCTGCCTCGTATTTCCTTTTCAAGCCTGTTTCCTGTCTTGGACGAGATTACTGGGTGCAGATGGACAGAATGAGAGCAATGGGTTATATCAAGTACTGAACTGGGAGTCTTTGGATTATTACACATTAGCAATAAAACAACGCTACTTGATTATTCCCCTGTAATGCATTAGTAGTGCTTAACTCCTTAAAGAAGAATATGGCTTTTTCATGAAAAAAATCACAGAGCCTTATTAAATAATCTAAGGAAATTATTTTACACTTAAGTCAGCAACTGCTCTCATTCTTTTTTTCCTTGCCTTTTTTAGCAATGTACACACAAAGCAATTGAACTAGCAAAGCACTGTCAGTGCCTGGCTCTTATCAGCCTCTTACACACGCTCTGTGACTAAAGTTACTGTCTTACACCAATAGAAGCGGCGCAGCCATGCGCAACCAGGTCTGCTTTTGCTCTGGACGGTGATGGTAATAATGTTGTACAGACTCAAACATCCAGCTCAGCTAATATGATGACGCTGAATTCTCAATGCACAGTTTAATGTGTGGAAGCAATTAAGTTTAAGCTTGTATTCCTAAAGCAATTTGAAATGTATCATACATCACTAGTCCTTTATTTGCTATGTGTGGGAGAACATTTCAGAAAGTATAGAAGGGTTTAGTTTTTCTTCATTTGTTTTGTTTCTATAGCAGCTTGAGTGTCAGCTGGGACCTCTAAAGAGCTCAGCAACCCCGTGTACCTGCACCTGATCAGCCTCTTTTAATTAGACTGACATAATGAGAATGACTCATGAAGGTTACATGGTATAGGGTATATATATAAAACAACATTTGTACTTGATGAAGTCTGTTTTTGTACTTTTCTTTCATTGTCTTTCAAGAGAGTAATGAGTAATGCCCGCTTTTGTATTTGTTTAATCCAAGTTGAATTAATATAATAAATGTGAAAATAAAATAGAAAGAGGAAAAATAAATTATACTCTTGAAGAACAGAGAAAAAAAAGAGGCAGTAACAATTGTAATTTTTGGATAATTTAGGTGGTGCATGTTTATGCCAAAATGGTCTTGATTAAGTATTTTGCATAGTTTTCTTCTCTTTTTTTTGGTATATGACTAATTTAACTTGAAATATTAGATGTCTTTGTCTTTTCAAATAAATCAACAGATACAGTTGTGTTCTGGTTGTTTAGAAAAAATAAAAGTTTTCTCAGACTCAAAATAAAAACTCTGAATAAAATATGTCAGCAGCTGGTCCACTCTTGTGTGTCGGCTGCATTCCCAAAGCACTGGGCCTTTGTATTTTTTAATTTGGTCAGCATAATTGTTCCACTGCAAGAGTTTGACCTTACAATACTATACATTTATTTTATGTTGCAGAAACATCTAGGACCTCATCTTTAATGTTTATGTTATCAGACGATTCCCCTGTATACATTCATAGAAACAGCTACAACGCTTATGGCTGAATGATATACATCAGTATTTATTACGGAACTATATATTTGATGACAAGCAATAGTGCTGAAGTCCTCTGGGCTCCAGAGAAAAAGAAATTTCCAAGAGAAACTTAATCTGCAAGGCTGAAAAGGTGATTTGTGTAGAGACTCATATCTTAGGAGGAGACCATCCTTGAAGTTATTATTGGATTCATGCCCAAAAGAGGGATTTTGGTAATGGACTGTGAGAACAGAAATGCATGTATTAAGAAAGGGTTTTTTTTTTTGTCAAGAAATCACAAGTGTGAACATACAGTGGATAGAAGACAGAGCCTGGTGACAAATTAAAGGAAAAAAACCAAACCAAATCATCCTTGTGAGGTGCCAGAACTGCTTCAATGGACATTGGATCTACACATCTCTGAAACTCAGTTCTTCAAAAAGATAAATGGCCTGTATTTATATTCAATTCAATTCAATTTTATTTATATAGCGCCAAATCACAACAAATGTCGCCTCAAGGCGCTTCATAGATACAGAGAAAAACCCAACAATCATATGACCCCTATGAGCAAGCACTTTGGCGACAGTGGGAAGGAAAAACTCCCTTTTAACAGGAAGAAACCTCCGGCAGAACCAGGCTCAGGGAGGGGCGGCCATCTGCTGCGACCGGTTGGGGTGAGAGAAGGAAGACAAGATAGACAGGATTTATATAGTGCTTTACTAGTCCCTAAGGACCCCAAAGTGCTTTACACAACCAGTCATCCACCCATTCACACACTGGTGATGGCAAGCTACATTGTAGCCACAGCCACCCTGGGGCGCACTGACAGAGGCGAGGCTGCCAGACACTGGCGCCACCGGGCCCTCTGACCACCACCAGTAGGCAACGGGTGAAGTGTCTTGCTCAAGGACACAACGACCGAGACTGTCCACGCCAGGGCTCGAACCGGCAACCTTCCAATTACAAGGCAAACTCCCAACTCTTGAGCCACGATCGCCCAACTTTTGGTGTTTTGATGATGTTAGTACAGAGCTGCATTTTCCAAAGGTGTAGCTTGGCTGGGATCTGGCTCAGGCAAAAACCAAAGTGTCATTATTCACAGCCTCCCCTTTGCCCTACAGATAGGAGCAGATAGGAGGGTTTCACAACCAGGAAAAGGTGATCACAACAGCTTTGCAGTGACGTGCATGAATCGTCATGTGCATGAGAGCCCAAATAAATTGTCATATTTCATTTATATCTTAGTTTGAACTCATTTATGTTCTTGAAGGAAAATTCTGAGGGTTATTTTCCGTGTGTCATAATGTTTGATTTGGCCTTTTCCACAAGCTGCCTCAAAAATAGCAGAAAGCACAGATGCTCAGTAATGTTTACTTGGTGGAAGCAGTCAGACCTCCGCCGTGAAGCAACAACAAGGAAAAAAAATTATATCGCATGAAATGTTGCTACATTTTCTGATTTAGATGGTTCCCTACTATGTGTTAGAATTATCTGTACTTAATAGAAGAGTCTGCGGTTAATAAAGTAGACCTACCTATCTGTGCTTACACTCATTCTGTCTCTTTGCTCAGACCAAAATGTAAGAAAACAGTGTGTCATACACAACGGGTGCTTTGTCTGAGGTTGTTATGTCTTGGCTTTACTCACAACATGCTCATTTTTGTGCTACATCTGTGCTTCATCAATAGCAAACAAGTGTGTGCTTGCCACTGAGTCACACTCTGCAAAGTAGAGCACACGCCACTTGCATCTTTTCCACTTTGATTACTTTCCAAACTCTAGAACTTAGAAAGAAGTTGTGTGAATACAAATATGGTTGCGAAGTGACGTTAACATCTGATTAAGTAGCTTGCATGCAAGAATATTCAAGTGCATAATCATAGAGTGCTAAGATTAATGACCCTTTTCAATAGTCAAGCGTGCTTGGCCACAGCTGGATTAGTGTCTGCCATGACATCATAGCTGAGGACACAGAACAGATCGTTGGCGCTACATAACAATGACATTCAGTGTTTTTCCCTCAGCAGGCCCCTAAATGTGGGCGCCAATTGACAATGCTCCTCTGTGCCCCCTGAAGTATGGCATCCTGGCATCGTTGTGGCCCTGGAAGGCTCTTGGGATGAATATTCGTGCCAAATGCATTCAAACCTTCCAAATCCCTAGATGGTATCCTCTGGGACTCATGCTTGATTGTCTGGGATTCAGCTTACAAAAATGCTGAAAGAAAAACTGCCTTAAGGTAAGTGTGTTTAGTGAGATAGACAAAGCAAGTGAGGAAAAGAAAGAAACACCTTTGAATAGTTAAAAAGTGCCATCTTGCAACAAGCAAAGGTAAGTCTACTCTGAAATGCATAATTTTGTAGATAAATTGGGATGATAATGACTGAAATGGTTTTTACACACTTCTTGCTTGGAGAAGGAAACAGGAAATGTATTTCCCCAAGAAACCTGACCAAAAATAAATCAATCTTTAAAGCACATCCCATTATTTTTTGTAGCCTCTGATCAAATTCTAGCATTGCTCCCCACGTACAGTAACACTACACCTGCCAGTCAAAAGGTGGCAACACAAACCTTATTATTTCTTTCTCTGACAGAGAGGAAAATTGGGGGGTGAGACTGCATTTGGCTCAATCACCGAGGTAATTACAGATTTAAAGACGAAAAGAGATTCACTCAAACAACTGTGCCCGAGGCCAGTGAAACGAAGAAGCTGTTTTTGTGTGTGTAGTATGTGTGTATGAGTGTGTGTGCTGCTGCTGTGACTGACAGAATGGTGGGAAAGAATAAGAAAGATATGGGAAAGAAGAGCGGGAGAAGGAAGGGGAAACAGTTTAAGAGGGAGGGCAGAAGCAGAGAATAGTTTCGGCAAAAGGGCGGGATGATGTGAAGAGGGGACAGAAAAGCAGTGAGTGAAAGGATGGAGATTGAATTTCGTCTTCACAGGCGAGAACACTGTCTGCGAACAAACAAAAGGATGAAAAGATGACCCGCCGTTGTTCTCAGACTGACAGTTGGATGGTCCCCCATCTTCCTGATGGCAGCTCCTCCCTTTAACTCCCTTTGTTGCTGCGAATGTCCTATTGCCACTGTGCAATATGAACTCCTGCGCTGAGTCAGCAAACAGTCGTGGAAGACTACCTGTCACAGACCGTGGAGAGGGTCCAGGAAAATGGTGCAGGGGAGGGAAAGAGGAAGGAAGGGGGGAAAAAAGACGCAAGGAAGGAAGAATGGATGAATCATTTTAGAAATGGAACTCTGAAGACGGTTAAGCCGCTTAATAATTTGGCTGACGCTGCAGATGTGTGCGTGCGCATGTGTGCCCGCTTGCGCTGTCTGTTTGTCCTTTGAGGGAATACAACTTAAGTCACAGTAAAAGCAGATTATGAGATTAAGTGGTGTGCTGCTGGGAAATAAATAAATAATAAAAAAAAAGAGGTATGTGAATGAATATAGCAAGTAGCCTACAATAGCACTACAAGAAATTTCTTCTTAATTGATTTTTTGTGTGTGATGCGTTGATGTACAAGGAGGAACGTAGGAGTAAAGTATGACTGACATTGGAAGGGGCTATGCATTACTGTCATATTCACACATTATGTTCTGACAAAGAGAGGGCCGTGCAGGTTAACTTCACTCTATAAAAGCTTTACCGAGAACAGGGACGTAAACTGATAAATCAAAGCATCGATGACGACTTTTGAAATGAAGTAACCTGAAGAGATTTTGCTTTTATCTCCTGTGCTTACAGAGTTGCGTGTCTTGCTTAAAATTTCCTCGCGAATATACCACATAATCCCACTGGATTATTTTTTATTTTAACTGTTTTTTTTTTTTAAGGAACATGTGTAGCACGGCATCAGAGGAATCTTTCAACCATGTTAAATATGAAATCGAGGCTTTGATGTGAACCACTGCAGGGCCACTGCTTTTTTCATGCTTCCTCTGTGTTTATCTCTCTTTGCCCCCCCCCCCCCCCCTCTCTCGTTTCCTCCCTGTGTTTAGAAATAGGATCTTATAGCCCGAAAGTGGGACTGCTTCGTAACACTCAACACATGGCAGCAGATGCGTAGCAATATGCGAGGAGAGTGTGAGGGCAAAGGGAATATAAGACAGAAGGAGGGTGAGACGTAGAAGATGTAAGAAAGTAACGGAAAAAAGGAGAGAGGGGGAGGGAATTGACAGACAGAGATATAGAGGAGGAAGAAAGATGAGAGGAAGAGGGGAGGGAAGAGAAATGGTGGGGAGTTTACAGGCTCTCAAACACTTTGCACTCCCAGCACAGCAGATGCCACATTCTGTCTGGCACAGTGATCTGTGGGCCTGCTCTATTTATACCCTCTCCGTGTCACTTCAGGGCCAGCATCACACTCACAATGTGCACACATCTAGTATGAGGCTTTTGCAGATCCCCTTACTGACTCAGATGAGGCAGGTAAGAGAGGCTCCCAGCATGGGGTAGAGATGAAAAATTGAGAGCATGTGCAGAGAGAAAAGTGGAGCAGGATATATGATGTGGCTCTATAGGAATGAATACTGGGTGTGTAGAAGTGTCTGAAATTCACATGTGTGAGAGAGGATAAAGAGTCTGTTTTTAATTTCTTATAATACCTGATTAGTTTTAGTTGGCAGGCAGGACCATGAGAAAAAGGAGATTGAACAAACAGTGGTCTGATTAAGCAGCGGGAGGATTGGAGCCTTTTGAGTCACCCTGGTTACTGGGAATAACAGCCACAATTTACTGCAGCTTTTCTACCTTAACAACGGATAGAACTGCAATGCTCGAAGACGAAAAATTGAAAAGCAAAGTCAGAGGGAATGAGAAAAAGAAGCAACAATGTGAGCCTTTAAAGTTGAAACAATAAATATACTCGGAAATGCTTTCTTCCATAAAAAGTGAAAAGTGGCTTTGAAGAAATACATAAGATGGGGAAATTGTACATGAATCATCACACAGCTTCATTTTCATCCTGGGTGGTGCTTTCATGCGGGTGGAGAGAAAACTTGATAATGGCACAGCTTTAATTTAAAAAGCTGCATGCTGTGGACAAAAGCAGGGCGTCTTTACTCATATTTTATGTATAATCTCATCTATGAAGCTTTGTTGCATTGTTAAGAGACAGCACCCCTGCATATTAAATGGCATTTGTTTGTAATCAGTCAACCCAAATGTTACGGAAGCAAAGCGGGGTTCATTACACATCTGCTCAGAGAAACGACAGCATTCCACACATCCATCAACTTCACTCACGTGGGCCCCTGCGATGTAACGCTAGCTGGATGGGAACGACAGCTAGTGCTCACGCGCAAATACAAACACACCCATTAGTCTGCGACCTATCGTATTATATCAAAGGCACACAAGCAAACTCTAATAGCGCAGAACAAGGCGGCTTTTAAGTGCAAGATATTATTATGCAGGTGCGCTAAAAAAAGGATTTAAAGCAATCTTTGAAGGGTGACCTTTGATATGAAAAATAACAGGCTAAATCAGAGCTCTGTGTGCCTATCGATGTGCGGGGATGAGAAAGGCGGACTTCAAAAGGTGCAAACTGACATCTCTCTTCATACAGGAATCAAAAAAAATGTAATGAAAGCTATCTGAACAGATAACAATGTGTAAACGAGTGATTGAACACTCCGGCTGTCTGACGTTCAGAGGGAGAGAGTGCTCATACATGTGCACCACTGAGCACCGCGGAGTAAAACAACAAACGCTTCCTCCTCTTTGAAGTGGACCCTGTTACCCTCCCAGCAGCAAGTCTGCCTCCCCCTCCAATGTCCATCAGCAAGCCATAAATCCAGGCTCTCATCTGCCGGTGTGCCTCTGAAGTTCTGGAATGCCCGTATAGGATTTGAGCCCGGGTGAGTTATGGGAACACCTGGGAGGGGTAAAGTGGAGCAGGAAGGGGGGAGGGGAGGTTCATGCATGCTTACCTATGAGGGGCAACGTGTTGACAGCCAACAAAGCTAATGCATTAGTTCTGGCGGATCTTAGGTGTTATATGTAAAGTAATATGCCTTTGAAGACTGGATTAAGCGTGGAAAACAGCCTGCTGAAAGCATGCACGTTTGTACCCATGCACACAGCTACTGTTTTTACAAGATGACAACAACGGCGTGTGAGACAGGCTTCCACGTCCAGCGGCGACCTTTTACGGAAAGAAGTTGCAAGGAAATAAATGATGACAGTGGGCTGTTTTGGAAAAGGCTGAGGGTTATAAAAACGAAACGTGGCCGGGGTCGTGGGACCTGGCCTAACTCTGTTGTTCTTGTGCTGGAAGCTGAGTTACCCATGTGTCTACCAGCAGAGACGCTACAGTGCCCTTTCGTTCAAGAGCCAGGTCTTTGACGTGAACGACGCGAGCCGGCTCCTTATCGCGAGCCGTGGGTTTTTTTTTTCTTTCTCTCACCCTCTCTCTCGCACTTTTTTTCGGCTTCACTCGCATGCGAGCCTTGTGCTTTACGCTGGGCAGAGGGGGGAGGGGCGGTAGTTACACTCAGTAGCACAGGAACAGAGCCGGAGGGAGAGACAGAGAAAGAGCCACGGACAACAGCGTCACATTAGAAAGGTATAGTAATCATCCACAACTATTTTCAGTTGCAGATGATAAAGGATTCAGAAAGTTTATTCATGCGGGCCCATATGACAGAGAATATGCATGTTCTTTTTGTTTTCATATTTTAATTTATATTTAATTGTGTTGTGGTTTGCAGTGTTTTGTGTTGTTTCACTTTAAATTTGTAAAAGGAAAAAGCTGAAAATTTAAATAGTTAAAATTTGAAATGTGAATAGTTGATTTATGTATTATATGATTTATTTATTACATTTTATGTGGAGTGAATAAATAAAAGTATATTTACGGTGGCCCCTACAGACAAAGCACATACAAACTTCAAATCACGTAAAAACACGTACAAACTCCGAAGCACGTAAAAACTCCGAAGCACGTAAAAACTCAGAAGCACATAAAAACTCAAAACACGTACAAAACACAACAGAAGCGCTCCAGGATGCTGGGCGCAGTGTTGAGCTTTTGTTACCTAGTGGCTACACAAGCCAGCAAGTACCAACAACCAGATTTGGTGTGTGGTAGTAACAAGTAAATGAACTTTTTTTAAAAATTATTTGAATATATATGAGTGCCTGTGTATAAATACACAAACAATACACACATGCTTTCAATTGTGTAATTTAAGTGATCTAGTAGCTCTGCTTTGGAAGTTCAGTTCATGCTAGAAATGTGTTTGGGAGTTTGTACATGTTTTGTCTCTAGGGGCCACCGCATATATTTATATATAAACATATATAAATAAAACCACTTTTTTTTACGTTAGTAATTCCTTTTCTGCATAATTTTATATTATTGTTAATAATAAATTAATTAAAGCAACAAAACAACCTGAAGAGCCGGTTCGGAGCCGAAAGAGCCGGATCTCTAAAAAGAGCTGGAAATCCCATCACTAATTCCCTGACAATGCTAGCTCATTTTAAAATGTGAAAATGTGAGAACATCTATTGTACTTTCAACAGCATGCTGAAGATTTAGACTACAGTTACAAATCCCTCTCTGGCCAAAAATCAATGGAAAAGACATGAAAATAGGAATATTCTTGTTAATCAACACAGAACTAATTAGCCCTGGGGCCAGTACTGCGAAACAAGTTCAACATACCGAAATTATCAAAGCACAAATTTGTGCATATTTCTCATGAGAATAGCAGACAGCAACGCCAATCCACCCATTTATTTATTTGATTGTCCAGCTTTGGGTGTCAGTACACCCTGAGCAGGTTGCATGTTCCTCAAAGAGCATACACCCATCCTCACCCTCACAGCCACGTGTGCAGCCAGTTTAGAGTAACAATTAGCCTAACATGCATGCCTTTAGACCAAGAAGTTTCAAAAAATTGGTGCCCAAGGCACACCAAAGGGCAAGCCAAAATTTCAAGGCACATCTGCACATCAGTGGATAACAGCTTCTGTATGATCTGAAATACAACCAGTTCTTCTCATTTATCAAATAATGACAGTACAGTGAATATGAAATCAAATAATCATACTGCCCAGCAGGACTCCTGTAGTGTTAATTATTTGTGCTTTGCTCCTCATAAAGTGATCTTTCTTACTGCTTTGCAAATGTTGCCCTTCTTGCTCCGCCTAAGCCCCTTTAAGGTCTGCTAATGTAAACTGCATGTAAATTTAGTTAATTGCAATTTGTGCAACTCTAATAGAGTAAGACATTTCAACTGACGCAAATTTCCAAGGCACAAATGGGCATGCCCTAAGGCACCCTATACAACCTGTGGGTTTAATTTGAACCAGGAACCTTTTTGCAGTGAATCAGCAGTGCTACCAACTGGACCACCATGCTGCTCCCTAAGCAAACAAGAGTTTAAATTCTTAATGTCAGCTAAAAGCTGAAGCCAGCTCAAGCCAGAAAGGATCGAAAGAAATATCAAACTGGGCAAATGCGCAAGTGAATTAATCAGAATCACTGGGCTGCCATAAAGGCATGTGCATGATTCATTCGTTTTTTGTTTATTGGCTCCATTTTAAATCTTATAATGTGCTTTAAGTCTCTGATTTAGGGTTATATTTATATGAGAAGGATTATAGAACACTAAAACAGCAGCTTCCTCCCCTGAGAATTTATGTCACTTATACAGATGCTTGTCAGGGAAAGCCAAAAACAGTCTCTAAGAGCTCTTGTCTTTTAAGTAATCTTCGCATTATTAATGCACTGATGCCCATGATGTCTTCTCTGTGAAAACGGTGATCTTATTTTCTTTGAAAAGCGAATGTTCATTCGGTGGTGAATTGGGATTTCTCTGTCCTCAAATGCAACCTGCTTCTTAGCGAGTTATTACGTGTACCGCTTAAATGACCGTGGTAATGTATCTATGTAGGAAATTAACCGCAATCATTATGAAGGAGAAAGGGTGCAGTATGAAGCAAGATTAATGGATTAGTGAGATGTATGAGCCTAAAGCCAGGATTTTTAATATCACAAAGATGGCTTTCTTTTAACTTGGCTTATTTATCATGGTAACTAATGCGCGTGAGGAGGAGGAGGTTACGTTCAGTGTCGCAAACATGCTGAGCCATAGGTTAGAAATTCCTCAGGACAACGTTTTATTAACGAGAAGTAATCATTAAACATGATAGCATGTAACACGGTTCTGGGAAGAATGCAGATTATACTTGTTCATAAAGAGAAGGTCAGTAGAAAAAATGCCTTAATCGTATATGTATATACAAATTCGTATATTCGTATATGAATGTACTCTGTGTGAGACTATATATCATTTAAATTGTGTAAATGTTGAGTATCTCTCTGATTACAGCATGATCACGCACACTCCCTCAACAGATGGAGAGATCCAAAGCTGGACAGACCTGCCGTGCCCCAGTTACAGCTGCTGTCCTATGAATGGATAATCACTGTTTGGGGGAGGGGTTCCACACGCAGCCAGCTTCCTTGAACTCATCCCTGAATTGCTTGTTTTGTCTGACAAACAATCCACATCAATTTGCATAAATCAAAACGGACATCTGTGATTGATTCATTAGCAAAATTGTTGTCAATTTATTGTCATTTCATCTGCTAATCATTTTACTATGCATGACCTTGTTTGTTCGGTCTGGAACGACAACTTGCAGGCGACGTGACAAGTGTACTCTACGTCTATGCAAGAAGGCAAAACAGGAGGAAGATAAGTCAACACATTAATTGCCAAATTCATTTTAGTGCGCTCTGTAGGTGGACGTTTTCTGTACCTTTCTATTTCCTGGTTGGAAGCCATAATTTATACCATTAAAACTGATTTATATGTAGTACACAATGCTTTGATGATGTATTTCAAATCCCAAGTATACAATAAATCTCCTTCTTTCTCTTTTTAAAGGATAATTATATAGAATAAATGAAGTGGTTCAAAAATCGAAGATGTAGGGAAAAAAAAAGAAGAGTCAAAATGTGAGAAAATAGATATTCCCCCTGTGGCAGACAGTGCTATATTACAAAGGTTTGTGGGAACCTAAGAAGATTTAGTTTCCCTTTCAGTGGCATTGATTATGGGGAAGATGTCTTTGTAACCAACCCAGATGATTAGACCCCACATACAGTCAATGCTCAGAGGATCCCACAGTGGCAATATTTGCAGGAGCCAAATAGATGTGAAGAAATAGACTGAGATGAGAAAATAGCGTTATTAATGGATATGGTAAAGAAGAAAACTTGAAAAGCGAGAGCCCTTAAAAAACTGGGACAAGGTCAGGAGCCACATCTCTATATCAAAAGCTTTTGTTGTGTGTGTTTTCATAAATTCAGACCTGCTGATTCATAAAATCAATATGTCTGTCTGAATTTCACATAACCACATCTTTTCTGTCAAGTGCTCTTTTTCATATTTGAAACCTCCGCTTTCCAGATTTCAGTTCTGATTGATTTTATGCAGAATAGCACAATGTAAGGCTAAAACAAAGGTTTGCTACTTGAACTGCCTCTTAGCATGGATGAACATGAACCACTACACCCTGTATTGTTTCCCCTCTGGTTCGGGTAATTTGAGGGTGTCGTGGAATGCTAGACACCAAGCCTCACCCTGTAGTTGTGTCAGAGTATAATTGCTGTTGCGGCATGTGTGGGAGGCCTGAATGCCTTCGTCTTGTTATCTGAGATGAGTCAGATTACAGGTGTGAAAGAAAAGAAACATCTCTGAGAGACACAAACATTTCTCAGCGCTCATATACGTACATATATCATCCATTCTCTTGATTTTGTCCACTTTTCCAGCTACTTTATGATTCTTATATTGGCTGTTATGATACAGCAGTGCAGCAGTTAGCTCCGTCGCCTCACAGATGTGGATGTTAGCATTAATGGTTGTTGGTTTCATGTTGTTACACAAGCAACTGCAAGAAGTTTGCAAGTTTACACCATCTATCCTAACCAAATCCCACAGCTTTTCCATTAACATTGAAAATTCTCCCACCCTTCCCTCCCCTCAGGTTAAGAGTTTGGGTGTCATACTTGATAATACTCTCTCATTCCAGTCTCACATGAATTACATAACCCGGTCTTCTTACTTCCACTTACGTAATATTAACCGACTGCGCCCTTTCCTTACTCCCCATGCTGCTGCCATCCTTGTCCATAGTCTTATTACATCCCGTATTGATTACTGTAATTCCCTCCTATTTGGTCTCCCTAAAAAGTCCCTTCATAAACTCCAACTTCTTCAAAATTCTGCAGCTCGGATCATAACCCGTACACCGTTAAGTGCTCATATTACCCCAGTTCTTCAGCAGCTTCACTGGTTGCCCATAGAAGCCAGGATAAACTTTAAAATCTTACTTCTCACGTTCAAATGTATCCATAAATCTGCTCCTTCATATCTGTGTGACCTGCTCCATATCACCACTGTTTCCCGCCCTCTCAGATCATCATCTGCTACTCATCTTACCGTTCCGTCCTCACACCTTATCACTATGGGGAACAGAGCTTTCAGTCGCTCTGCTCCCCGGCTCTGGAACTCTCTTCCTCCTGCACTAAGAAATATTGACACCCTTTCCGTATTTAAGACACAGCTCAAAACACACCTGTTTAAACTGGCTTATTCGCTTTAATGCTGATTTTATCTGTTGTCACGCTCTGTTTTGTCATTTTAACTTATTTTATGTATTTTATGACTACTGTTCCTTTTATTAATTGTGTTTTTTGTAAGGTGACCTTGGGTTTCTGAAAGGCGCCCTCAAATAAAATGTATTATTATTATTATTATTAAGAAGTCACCTTTGCAGGCAGCGGCTGTTTGACACTTCTCAAAAATCTATCAGTAAAGCTGCATATCTGAGGAAGACAGGGTGATCACGGCGTAGTTGCATGGAACTGTATTGGCTTTTTAAATTAAAGTTTTATGACACAAGAGGCAATAACAGCGGCAAATCTACTCTAACTTGCTGCCGTTAAAGTCAAACCACACGATCCACATGTTCACATAAAAATATTAATAAATCATCTTCGATAGGAAGCTGTTAGCGTATGAGGCAGTTCTCGAAATTGTCTGTCAGAGCAACACGATGTTGAACAGATCTGCTTTAGTAGAGTGTGATACAGGTTGGAAAACTGAGTAGTGACAGTGAAAAAGAGGAGACAAAAAAAGTTTCGCAATTCATTGACATTGTGTTTGATTTGGAGAGAAAAAGTTAAAAGAAACCTAATTTTCTTTGGATAATTCAATATAGTGATGCCTTTAAGTGATACTGCTGTCAAGGACACAGAGAAGATAATATCTGTAAGAGACATGATTGCTTGGCTTGCGACACTGCCGAGATTTAGACCTAACCCTAAGTTTATAAACCATGAAGTATTACAACCAAGAAATCCTGTTGGTGTCATTAATCTATATGCATATAACAATATTTCAATTTTTATACTTTCTCACATTGTTTTCTATCCTATATGTAGCCCTGTGGGCTCAATTTATTTCTAATATGTATCTATGAATAGTGTTGATGAATAGTGTTATTCTTTAGCTCTCTGTATGTCCATATTAATTAAGGTAAAGTTTATTTTGTTAACATGCTTTTGTTTTGAACTGAGAAGAGCCGAGAGGATAGAGAAGGACAAAGGAGAAAGATAGGAAGGGAAGGAGAAAAGGCTAAAAGAGTTGGAGAATGGATTGGTTGGGTGTGACCAGTGTCAACTGGGACATTCATCATGGAATATGGTGGGTGATCCAGTATCCACGGCCAAAGAACTGGACTTAGATGTGGGTTAGTACAGCTCAGACTAGCCAACACACAGTGTTGGGGAGTAACGGAATACATGTACCGCCGTTACGTATTTAAAATACAAAATATGAGTAACTGTATTCCGTTACAGTTACCGTTTAAAAAGGTGGTATTTAGAATACAGTTACTTTGTTGAAATAAATGGATTACACGGCGGTACTTCCCTGTTTCATATTGTGGCGGGTCAGGACTGTTTGGGTTTTGTTTGACAGCTACGTTCTGTTGTTCCAGGCGGCAGCGTTACGGTTGCCATGGTTACAGGGTGACGCTCTCTCGCTGCGTGTTTCCTGGGTGAGAGAGGCCTTTTTGTTGTTGTTGTGCTAAGCTAATAGGCAGAATGCTACAGGTATAGCTCTAAAGAATGTAGCATCATAGGCAGTGTAGTCCGTGCTGCAGGGAGAATGGACTGCCATACCCGTTATGTGTCTGTGAGTGAGGGAGGGAGAAAAAGGAAAAGTACGAGCTGTCATCGAGCAAAAACGGGAGCTGGAAGCATGTAAATATAATAATAACCACTGCAGCCAAGAAGAGAGCCTGACGAGCCCAGTTGTAAGTAAGCTATTAAGACTCGACTGTACACCGTGTTCGTGTTTTCCTCCGAAACAATAAGTTCCGTTGGAGCAGCCTTTCAACGCCTCTCTCTGTCTCTCGCTAGTAAAGTTGACCCAGACAACAAAGTAAAGCTAGTTTTCGGCTACGAGCCCGACGTATTAGCCAGAGGTCCCTTTACTACGGTTCAGAGCCGCGCACCTTCAGTAACAGTAATAAATGACAGCAATAGTACATTCATGTAGTTGTAAACAACATGATAATATATTAAGTAATCCAAAGTATTCAGAATACGTTACTCTAATCGAGTAACGTAACGGAATACGTTACAGAATACATTTTGGGGCATGTATTTTGTAATCTGTAATGGAATACATTTTAAAAGTAACCTTCCCAACACTGCCAACACATATCTGCGACAGTCAGGGCCAAACATTACTGAGGACCTTAGCTCGACCAGGCTGAAGATGTCCCCAATTAGTTTGCATATATTAACACCATATATATTTGGTAAAGAGTGTTTGGTGGTATTAAAGAGTAAAAAATCTGAATTTATGCGAAAAACATAAAAACTTTCTGAAAGAAAATCGGCCCCAGGCAGTTATAAGAGCAAAACTAGAAGTGATAATAAGCATAGTAAACAGAATAAGAGAGTGAAATGTTCTCACAGCTGATCTGGCTGTATCAGATGGCCAGGAGCGCTACGTAAACTACAGTGTAATTTTTCTTTCACTCAGGCATGTCCAATCTTGTGCAAATGACAATGATACCGCAGAGTCAGCCATAAACCTCCCCTAATGTTTGTCTCCAGTGAGCTCTTCCCTCTTCCCCCATGTAAAGAGACACGCAAGCACCTGGATGCAACCCAAAAATGGCTGCTTGAATCTTATACCTGTCTTCAACGGCACATGGCTGAGTGCTTTCCTCTTCTTTCTATACTTGTGTTGACCTATCTACTCAGCTGATTGACTGTCATGACATTTTCTCACAGTTAGCTTTAATCATTTCATTGTAACGGTGGACCATTATGGGATGAGGCAAGCCGCTGCATAAGCGAACAGAAAAGCCCACTATGGTGGCACAAAGCCCAATTTACATAGAAATGGCCAGATTACTGAGCCCTGCACAGGCAATAAGTGCTATAATTCAAAATGACTACTGCGAGTAGCCAAGTTCAGATCTCCGACAGGGTATAGCCTCCAGCTAACACTAACATTCAGAGAGCAAGTGGTCAGCAAGCAGGAAGGAATGTGTTGTTTCAGCAGGTTGTGGGTATTTTGGCATCAAGTATCACACGTCCTCGTGCCCTTCTGCGTATCGATTCTCCCTGTGCTTCAGGCGTGGCAACTGTAAAGCACTTATGGCAAGGTCACAACACATTAAAATACTCAACTGACAAAAAGTGCACAAGTAAAAAAGAAACGGCTACTTTAGGAGTAAGTATGCGCTTTAAAGTCTGAACAATAAGATTAGAAAATTAGAAAAAGTTATCCCTCCCATTCAAAACATATGTGCAGCTTGCTAATTAGTCCGGTGCTGGGGTTGATTCATAGCCTCCCCATTTATAGCATTTGCACAGAAATATCTTAATTATGGTCAAAGCCTGAGCTAGGTGCAGGTGGCGATGAGAAATGCACATTCACTAACAAAATGATAGATTATCACCCCATGAATATTATCAGTTATTCCTTCCTAGCAAGAGATTGGGGGTGGAAAAAAGTCATTTCCATGAGCATACTAATTCACATTTACATAGAGATAGAGATGAATCCAGATGCAAATGAGAAAAGCTGCATGTTACTTAAAACTGGTCCGCTTTCTGTACTGACAAGCTTCACATTAATATCGACCTTTATCAAGGATGTTGATCAAATGCTATGCAAGAGGGGAGAAGCAAAACAGTTCAACACAACAAGGCCCTTGTGAAATGCACTACACACCGGCACACACACGCCCAGGTCTTTGTCTTCAGATGCCAAGTTTATTTATTGTTGTTTGTTATGACCGACCACAGTCTGACAGCTGTCGGTCTCAGCTGATCTCCAGCCCTCCTCCGCTCCTCTCCCGTCTCACTATAAAGGGGAAGGAAATAGGGCTGGGCGATATGACCCAAAATTCATATCTCGATATTTTTTACCTGGACGGCGATATAAGATATATATCTCGATTTTTTTTTTTTTTAAGCCATAAAGTAAGAACAAAAAGAGAGTTCTTAGTCAAAGCTGTGTCCCAGATGTCACACAGGCACTTTTATTAACATAGAGCATAGATGTACATAAAATTTACTCAAAAATAAATTATGAGCATTTATCAAATAATAATGCTCCATAAATAAAAGAAAACAATGTTGTTTTTGTGCATAACAAAAAGCTCACAATTGTGCAGTCAAAATGTAAACTAACAGACGCTGAGCATAGTAACAAAGACAGATTTCACAGCTGCTCTGTTCCCAACTTCTACTGTGTGACTGACAGCATTGAGTTTGAAATCCTCTTCGTAACCACGTCTCTTAACAGGTGCCATTTATGGTCCTTATACACAGTAGGGTAATATTACGTTGAAGCACCGTACGTATCACTCCGCGAGGCTCCTCGGTAGCCGTAATGCTCTGACAATCCATCAACCGGCGCAGCACCGTAGCTTACCAAAGTCGTACTAAAACATTTTTGACAGATTGCTGAGCGCTGTGTACCACATAAAATCGGTTCGCGGTCATCAAGCACAACCAGAATTCATACATAAGGCGCGCTGTCAACTTTTGAGAAAATGAAAGGATTTTAGGCTGTGCAGCGCCTCTGGGCTGCATGGCGTTAGCGTGGTTAGCTCGTTAGCGTGGTTAGCTATCTAACAAGTTGACGGCGTCCAGCCCCACGCACGGGGCGATGCGCAGTAACTCGTTAACTGAGATTTGCCGCGTCCATCTTGTCGCTTCCTGCAGGTGAAGCGATGGGGGAGGAGGGGGAGTTGTGTTCAGTGAAGGAGGGGCGAGGCCGAGTAACGTTGCGTAAAGACAAAAGTGGACGAAAGAGAGGCAAACTTGCGGCTCCACAAGTATAGTTATAACGTAACATAGACTATATCGATATAAAGGATATTGTCACATCTTATATCTCGTATAAAAATATATCGATATTTTTTAAAAACTCGATATATCGCCCAGCTCTAGAAGGAAACCATCATCAGTCCAAAACGCCATCAGCTGTTCTCACCTGCGTCTCCAGCACCGCCCCGTTGAGCTCAACGCACCACTCCTCCCCTGCAGCCGCGCCCGGGACCACACCTCCGCCATAAAGCATCACGGTGAAACTAGTTTAATTCCCATTTTGCACATCTGCTAAGTGAAGAAGGGACGAAACGTTTATGATAAATGTGCTGTAGATAGGGTTGCCAACTCCCTGAGAAATAAATAAGGGACACCTGGTGGCCAGGGCCGGGCGACCCAGTTGTCTTCACCCTTCCCAGTGTGGTGAATTTTTTAGCTCTTTTTTTGTGTGTGAAATTATTTTTTTAACCATTTGACTTGAATTTGATTTAAGTAGATGCATATTCTTTGTGATATCAACACATGGGAAACTAAAATCATTTAGCCATTTATTTTTTAGCTCAAAATGACAACATTAACACAATAAAACAGGTCTCTTTCTTAAACAGAAGCCTGTCATACTTAACTTTTGAGAATAAAAGTAAATCTTTCTTTAAAAGAACTCTGTCCTGCTTAACCTAAAATTATATAAATTAATAGAAAACAATAGAAAGAAAAATATTCTTGTAACAGTGCACATTTAGTGCATTTAGTGCAATTGGCTTCAGTAGAGGCATTTTTTCAGCTTTTGCTCCCGTTTGTAAACCCACTTGTTCCCATGATTACGCATCATAACTCATCATCATTATTCATCTATGTATGAATAATGATCTATTATTACTTTTATACTTTTATTACTTCTAACCCTAACCCTAACCCCTAACCCTAACCCCTAACCCTAACCCTAATCATTGTTGGATAGATGATTACAACAAATAGATTACATCTATTTGTTGTAATCATCTATCCTTGCAGTTGTTTATTACACAAAATAAATTATATTATCACACTTCTGGCCACATAGCGCTGATATTCACTGCACATGCCCATTTTAACCTTAACCAGAGGGTTTAAAAACAAACAAACCAGTGTTTACATACCATATCTGCTTCTGCCGTGGCCTGATGGACAAAAATTGGTTAAGGGTTCCCCGAGCTTTCACGCCCCTCATGTTCTTCATGTGCCCACCATTAGAAGCATGCCTATGGAAAAAGTGCGCCGGCACACAGTGCAGTGCGCTTTATTGGTGTTATCTTGCACTTTTCCAGCCAGGTGTTTTCCTTTTCCCATTCTTTCCTGTACTTTTGTAGCCTTTTTTTCTTTCTCTGAGAGGAACAAACATTGCTGGTCTAATGCTGGGCTTACACTGTGCGATTTGTGGCCCATTTTGAGCCGATTTTTGAGTCGTGCGACCAATTTGGTGATCGGCCCGATTTTGGCCTTCATCGTGCATCGTGTAGTATACGTGGGGTAACGAGAAGCGATTAACACCTCACGACCAGCTCCCGATCATCAATAGCTCGTGAGGGTGTCACCGCAGCCGCTCACACTGCTCACACGCAAACACGTAAACGTCGGTGAAAAAGACGGAGCAGCACGGCTGTGCGGCGTGTGATCTGGACACAAGCGATGGAGGCACAACTTGTAGAACTTTGGAAAGCTCATCCGAGCCTTTTCGAAGTGGCATCACCAAATTATCACGACCACAACAACCGTGAAAATAGTCGGATTTACATTGCTGCTCAATCACAGCTGCCTGATCAGTGTTTTTCATTAGCAATTTAGCAAAGTTGATGGTGGTGTGTGTCTGTGTGACAGATTTTCTGTTATAACCTTCATTTTATGGAGGCACAGTGTGAGCACTCAGGTCGCATCAGAGCATCGGGCGGTATAGTGTGAGACCCTGCATCGTGACCTACGAACTTATAACCCATGCGAGCCAATCGTGCAGTTTGAAAATCGCACAGTGTTTGCCCAGCTTCAGGTGTACTGTCGTCTGAGACCGCAGTGTCGGCGTTTGTTTCCCCGTTGGCCATGCTTTTTGTTGTGGTCATCTGTTGTCTTCCGGTATTTTCTCTGCAAGCGACCTTTCCTCAACCAATGAGATGAGCGGTAATCTGAATTGTCATACTCGAATTGTCATAAGTGTGCTGTCAGCTCATTGGTCACAAAGCAGGAGCGGGGCTGGGAATTATGTTTTCAAACAAAGTGTTAATTACATTAAAACTTATAGACTACTTTTGATTCTCACTGTATTACGGGACAAAGTGCGTCCCTTTTCAGCTCAATACGGGACGTGTACTTTTGTTTCTAAATACGGGACGATTCCGTTTTTTAAGGGACGGTTGGCAACCCTAGCTGTAGATATGTTGGACAGTAGACTTTCCTGCCTGTTCTCATATCTGTAGACATAGTGTTTATGATATCAAATATAAATGTTGAACATGAAATCAACTCAAGCTTATGACTGTCTGCAGGCTACGGTGTGACATTCTGGAGACAGAGCTTGATGAGCGCAGCATGACAAACAGGATGGATTTAAGTGCTGAAATTAATCAGGATTTATTTTTATGTATCCTATGACTAGCGTGAAGCAAATCGCATTAAGGGAAAATAGAGGGAAATCAAATTGAGGCTAAACAGTTCTTGTTTCTAAAACTGTTAACGGATTATTTGCAGATCTGCATCTCTGTTCTGTAGGCTACAACATTGCTCCAAGCCTTATACTATCATTATATATAGATAGTGACTTGTCTATATTTCTGTCTACGTAAACTATTGAGATCAAAGATTTGACTTAGGGTTTGTCATCACAGATTGAGGGGGGAAAAAAGATGCTTGCAATAGTGGTAACACACTTCTGTGATTGAAAAAAGACAAGTTCGCTGTAATCTCTTCGACAATCTGCAAGGGTGGCAGCTGCGGGAGAGTACAGAGATGACTGGAAAGGGACAAAGAATCCTTGTCTTTCAGCACCTGGGAGCCTAAAGCTCAATAGCGGTCAATGGCAGTGGTAATGTATTTTAAAAGTGTGGAAAAACAACGAGAAGGATCAGCAAACTTTAGTAAGTAGTAGAGGTGGGAATCACCATACATCCCACGATACGATATTATCACAATACTTAACGCACGATACGATATTATTGCAATTTTTTAAAATATTTTGCGATATTCAGATTCTGTACATAAAGGTAAACTTTATCAATATTCATTTTATCTAATATCAAAGTCTCACACTCAGTCTTTCTCTCATTTCAGTTTTATTGTTGACAAACTGAACGGTTTGTATTACAGTCTAGTCCAACTTAACTGAATGCAACCATCTGGTACAATTATAGCTATTCTGAACTATGCAGTTTATGAAAACTATGCAGCCCCTTCAGCAACTGAAGAATTTTAAATTAAACAAAACAAAATATAATTTTACATTAAATAAAAAAGTTTTAAACTTAATTAAACTAAAACATGTCTTAAATTAAAATAAGTAAACTGTCATGTTTATTGCTGCCAAAAAAAAGTTAAACACATTTGGACAGTGAAGGAATGTCAGGATTCTTGGTCAGAAAAAGGAGCTGATCAACATGCTCTGAAGTCAGAGTCCACAAAAACTTTTTTTGTAACAAAATATCGATTTCTGCTGTCCCTGTATCGATACATTATTAGCAAACAAAATATCACAATACTACACAGTATCGATTTTTTCCCCCACCTCTAGTAAGTAGTAGTAGCAGTGTGCAGCCACCATGGAGACACCAGGGATCACTTCAAATTGTAAGTCAGTGCCTTGGTCAAGGGCACAGTGGCAGAAGAAATTAACCTAGCATGGTTTTAATGGTGGGAAAACCTGGACAGAGGGGTTATAGCTTGGATCTGAGGTCTCATGAATTGTTACCCAAAGAACTTCTAAATCATAGAGCAAATTAAGACATTTTTAACTAGTGATAAAACTAGCAAATGTTCAACATAACATAAAATAATATTTAACTTTTACTTCAGGTAATTTGCACATTCTCAGATATTTGACATATTTTTTCTCCATTTATCACATGATGCATGTGCATTCCCCTTCTGGCCTTAGTTTGTTGCTCATTACTTTCTGCTGTACAAGAATGCACAAAGCTTTTGGCCTCGCACTTCCAGCCCTGGATTGGACAAATTCAGTCTTTGTGCCAGCTCTTCAGGCACACCACAGCCTGCGTGTCCAGTGCTTGCATTGTCAAAGGCCCTCGAGTCGTTGCCCCAACCCCCCCCCAGTTTAACCATCATGGCCCGAATCCACTCAGCTGTGACTAAGTGACTCTTCCTGAGTTTCATAATGAAATCATTCAGTCATGCGCAGGAAGTTCCTTGTACTGTGTAGCTGTGAAACAATGCAAGTTGTGTTCTTCCACTAACGGGCCACCAGTCAGTTTGTCACCTAGTGTCTGGGAAAATGCTCTTTTTTTTGGCACGGTCTGACAAAAGCAGTCCTGTTTTCTTGAAATAAATAAAATAGAAAAAAAACACCTAAAGTCTATTAAATAACTCCAGAACTCAGTAACTGATATGTTACACCTTGTTTTTACTCTTAAATGCACAGACCAACAAGTGTAGAAACAAAACAAAAGCAAATTTACAGGGTAGTGTGTGCCAGAATATTTCTTGGCAGGTGTTGTCATAGTCTTGTTGTCACCATAGGTTTGCCAGGCAGTTGGCTGAGAATTTGGAGGAGTCACTCCTCTTGGCCAAAAGAAAAATTTAACCTTAAATCTTATTAAACCAGCACAGTCACATCATTTTACTCTTTCTTTAATGTATATGGACTCAGCAGACAAGATACCTTAAAAGGTTTATTTGTGAGATTTAGAAGAGCTGATAAGTAGATTTTCCTTTTAGTTAATAAGATTGTGGCTGTATAGCCTCCTGACGCCAAACTGACTAGACTGGTACTCTCACTTACCTTACAGCAAGAAAGCAACAATAACTAGCATCTACTGAAATGTCTTTCTGTTCCTAATAAAATGTAGCATGCTGTAATTTATTTATTTTTTTAAAAAAAGATGAAAAAGGATCCGAGTCAACGTTGACAGCGGTTTGTGTACACAGCTGGGACGCTTCAGTGCCTGAGAAGTGTCTGTGTGTGCTGGTGTGTCCGTGGAGATGATCCTCCCTCGGCTCCTCAGGAATGTTTGAAATTTGCACAAAGAAGAACAAGATTGGCTCGAGTACCTGGGGTCGGTGCTCGGGCCTGCTGTTAGCCCCCGGCTGTCTGTACTTACACAGGAAAAAAAACGAACACATCTGCAGGAAACTGAAGAAAACTGACGCGTATTAACTTGTAAGTAAAATAATCTGCTGCACTGATGCCACAAGCTAGGACGGGTTGCATTCATTACACAACTACACAAACTTATCTGTATGAAGATTTTGTTGGTGTTGGGTGGGGGAAAAAAAGACCTCATGAAGTCTGTGTGGTTATCTGAAATAAGCAAGGCAGTAAGAGTGAAGGAAGAACATATGTGAACAGTTAAGGGTGTTTCAACGACCTCTTTGAAATACCCCATTAGTGTGATTACAGCTGGCAGGAAACCCGGGTTAAAAAATGACTTTCTTGTGCAAAGGAATCCACAAAAAAAACTAATTAGGAAAATGAAACTTTCATTTTCAATTTAGGTCATAAATGAAGCTGACAGCGATGTTAAGAGCAAAGACAGATGCACAAAAAGATGGGTATGGTGTGGATGGAATACGGAAGGGGAAATCAAGCGAGGCAAGAAAGGAGGAAAGGTCACAAGTCTGTCTTCGACATGCAGACCTTAGCTTTGCATTGTTTTTAATCCCCGGAGCCTGCAGCTGGTTGTAAATCTCTTTGCAGAGTTTGGTATTAACAGACATGCCTGGAGCACCATACCCAGCTGCAAGTGTAGATTTTGCAAGGGCCTTGAAACACATGTTCCTATTTTAACTGAAAAGGCAGCACATTAACATGACCTTCTTTCGCCTACACACCAGTCAGTGCACATATTGATCCCCGAGTCCCTATTACAGCTGAAGCACAGCAGAATGCCTCTAGTTACACCTATTTACACCTTTGCTGCCTGTCTCCCTTTACGCAGTGACCTAGCAGGCAGAAGAACAATTCACTGAAACATGCCGTAAACCATGAAATAAAGTATAAGCACAAAAATCGAGCCACTATTTTTACAAGGTGCATTCATCTCTCTTCGTGGAGTCGCGCAAACAGTTTGTGGCGTGTCCTGGACTTGAACATATATGAAGAAATTTTAAAAGAAACCAGATGGGCTGTAGGATAGCAAAAGGCTGGAAAGAATTAGTCTGTCAAAAGTTTGATCACTGTCTTTCCCTTAGATGTGCTCATAAGTCTGGAACCAGAGATCAGACACAGAAGTAGGCCTGTAGTGGAACGAATAAGAAAAGTATGGCTCTATAAGGTTCGAATTAAAAAAATTATGCGCTGATGTAAAGTGACAGCACAGACTATACAGCGAATTAACGCAGCTGGCCTTGATGTTTTTCTCTTCGAAACCTTTCACGGTTACATTTCCAACCCATAAAAAGCCGTAAACAAGTCTCTCCACTGAGGGCAAAACACTCATTAACAGCACATGCAGCACATGCAACCAGTAAGGCAGACTGCTTATAGGTTGACCAATTTATATTGTGCGACAAATATTCTGCAATATACGGTATAGCTAGGAAATGTCATAATATAGTTAGGGAACAGCAAATTCCTTTTCAAATGATGTCAAATAATGTCAGTCGTCTCCTTCAGTTCATCATTCTGGGTGAGATTATAAAGGGGATTAGAGACGCCTGTTGTAGCGTGCCTGTGGCTGACAGAATGGCTCCTGGGGAAGTGTGCCAGTGCAAGATATTTCTACAGTACAATGAGAGCACTGTATGGGAAAGTACGGAGGCAACAGAGGCTTCAAAAACAAGGAAAAAAGAAAAAAAAAAACAGCACTCCACACAAAATAGGTAAATATTTGATGCGTTCTAATAAGGCAGTTAAGAACAAACTGCATACAAAATACGCATTAACAGAGAAGTTAAATTACAGCATATTTATAAAAAAAAACAAAAACAAGAGTTTTTTTGGAATGTTAAAAAGCACATTAAATTAGTTTAGCATCAAATTTCCAAAACAGGTTGGCAGACCGTATTTACATCAGACAAATGCACAAATGAATATGCTCCACCTGTGAAATTAAGGCTAAGTACGCTATCCAAACACAATTACAAGAGTGCAGGTGCTGGGCAATGTGTGTGCAAAAGATCTTCTCTAAAAAAGCGAGCTGAACGTCAACAGAAATACAATATTCAAGAGTCAACTTACATTAAGGCTTAGGAGTTTATCATTGGGATTATTGAACACAAATCAACAATCCAAACCGCAGCATGAAGGGGTAGTTTATGATACCCAACGCGCATAGTCTACTCTTTACATTTAGTCATATTCAGGTGAACATCAGAGGGGTGAAGTAAAGACAGGGTCATTCTTCACAGTGAGGCGAACAGTGAACATCTCAGCTTATAAACGTGTCAAACTGATTCATTGATAAACTAGGAAACACATTCTATTCACAGGAGGTAGTTCAGCTGGATATTCAAGACATTTTTTTTCTGTGTAATGCGCATCAGCTTAGCACAGGTGTGCCAGCTGCGTTTGCAAAGCTCATTACTGTGCAGGCAGACAACAAATCCATCACCTGTGCATGCTGAATGTTCACAGCTGGCCGTACTTTCCTTTGCAATGCACAATGTGTGTATATAATCTGTCTATCCTGTCCTGGAGAACACCGGCGTGCTCATCTGAGAGAAATCCTAATTCCTGAGACAAAGGCTCGCTGTCTCTGTAGAGCTCCAGCAGCCTTTGCCTGGAGTCTCTGCGCGTGTGCAGCTCTGCCACGCGCTGCGTGGTCCTTTTTCTAAACACGCACACAGAGCTCAGGACTGTATTGTGATATTTCTCCCACATGTTTAACACTCGAAACCCGTGCACTAATCCGGCCTCGTTGTCTATGAATACGAGGTCACCGCGAGGGGTTTTCAGGAGATTGTTCGTGTCTCTCTCCATTACACGGGAGTCCCACTGCAGACTAAACAAATTGCTGACGAGCCTGTCGAAGTTTGCCGTCAGGTAGTCTAATACGATCAGGTCTGTCCACTGCATCAGCTCCAGCAGCTCCGCCGCTGTCTTGTTCCAGAGCCCCTTGAGCGCAGGATGCAGCCCGCTGCTCTCCTGTCTCAGCGGCGCAGGTGTGATGACCCCTGTCAGGTTGGAGATCCACTGAGTTAGAGAAACCACGGCTCGGTCATTCCACTGTAAACCATCTATCCGCGTCCTCACACTTTCCCATTGCTCACTGTCACTGTCCAGCTGGGACAGTACGAGAGGGGGCAGGTTTGTGATGCCAAGCAAACGTGCAAGGTAGTAAGTCAAAGTTTCACCCTGCACCTGGTCAGCGTTTATCCCGTAACGCACACAAGCTTTGGTCCCGTCTGCAAACGTGGCAAGCTGATTGGATATCCTGCCGCATCCCGGCTCCAGCTTCACCACCCGGTACGTCCTCGCTTTCTTTTGCCAAGCCACAGCATATTCCTCCGTGAATCCCGCAGGAAGGGTATCTTCCATCCATTCGTTCCAAAATATTCCGTCTTCCAATGGGGACAACTTGACCGGGCCCTCCCGCGGGGCTGACCTCTTGTTATCCCCATTCATATTGTAATCTCGATTTCCTGCAGAGACAGGTTGATTGGTGAGGTTGAGGCGAGTCTTCAGTCTGTCTCCAAAGTGCAGTCTCTGTGCCGCTGGGACAGCAAGCAATGCACGGAAAGTTTTGGCTGAAAGATCCACTGGGAGAGCTTGGTGAAAGGACACTGCACCTGGTACTGAGAACCTCCGTTTGTGTCGCTCCAAACGGTCCTCCAGTGCGCTCCAGACGTAGAAAACACTTGCGAGGGCGCACAGGAGGAGCAGAGAAAACAAGTTCGCTGAAAGAACCCTCATGGTGACGGCCACCATTCCTCTTGGCACACAGTACTCCAGCAGGTTTTAATAAGATACAGGCAGAAAAAAAATTCTCCGATCCGCAGTTGAGCCGGAGCGGCTTTGAGCGGTGCGCTTTCTGTCCTCTACACGCCCGAAGCCCTGCGGCTCAAAGGCGTACTGGGTAAGATCACAAGGAGAAGAGGGTCTCCGAAACTGTGTGAAGCTCATCTCCCGTCCTGTTCACACGCCTTGTCATATTCCTACTCTCTGGGAAAAAAAGAGCGCATTTCGCTTCACCCCGATAGCCGCTATTGGACGTTCTCCGTTACAGCCCACTGGCGTCGTAAGGGCTTTCTGTGCGTGCACGCCACACTCTTTCCCATCTGCCTTTATCTCTCCACCGGGCGCTGGGTGAGTTTGATTTGTGGTGGAGTCGGTTAGCAGAGACACACTAGGCGGTGAGACACGTGACTTTAGTCCCGAGATGGTGGGCGGATCGTGGGAAGGAGGGTTCCAAGAGGAGCGGAGCAAGTGCACCGCTGTGCGTTTTATGTGTTTGTGTGATGTCAGACGATTGTGTGTTATTACAAAAAAGGTAGCCATTATGATAATTGATATCCAGAGTATAAATACTCCGCATTTTAATACATTCGTATTCCGTACCTGCGTGGAAAGCTGTGCTTGCATCAGCGAGGCAGACAAGAATGGAGTCCAGGCGAGAGAGTTTGCAGACCTCACTCTTTTTGCATAGCATTTTTCACTGTTTTCGAATTCATCTTTTAATTTATGTCCGTTAAGGAGTCATTATGAATAAGAGAAACCACTAAGTATTTTACTTTGTTGTTTTACTTTGTATTTTTCAGCAGATTTCAGATTAAAGTCAAGGCATACTGAATTTCAGCTTTAACGCTTCTTTTTTTTTTTGGAGTATCTATATCTACATTGGCCACAAGACTCTTTGTTCCAGAGCATATAAACTAAGCAACAATATATGAACAAATAAACCAAATCTGATCACGATGATTTGATTGCCTCTCTGCCAAGAGCCAAAGTAACACAAAAAGCAGATACTTAAACGAAAAGCCTGGCAAAGGACTCAGTATATTCCAATTTATTGACTCAAGCAGTTTGTTGGGAGCCAAATGCAGTCTCCTTCTTTAAGAACAATGCAATCACAAGTAATAAACAATTTGAGCCCATTTTTTACATTCTGTTTTAATTCAATTGCGCTACAGTTCCCCCAGTTTCTATAAAATACAGTTTAAACATTATTCCCTTAAGAGGCCAAGTCCTTATTAGCAGATAAGACTTGCTCAGTTATGCATAGCGGATACAAATACACTATTCCAATATTTTTAGTAGTTTGCACTCTTGATTAATATTTAAAAAGAGCACAGTTATTTCCATTTTTTGCTGCTAAGCATTTGACCATTCTCCTATGAACACTAAAGTGAACCCCTGCTTGTTTGCTCTTTGTTCACGGTTTTTGTTAAACCAGATGTAACATGCATGCACATAAACTCCTTTTTACACTTCTCCCTCACTAATATTCTCTCACATTAACATCCCACTGCAACCTATACCATTCCACTCGTGTTTTCCCTCTCTGTATCTTGAACCTTGGTTTCCTAATCAAATTAATTGGGTCATTTTTATAGCAACATGCTGGCATGCTAAATTGCCTGAGTCGAAAAGACAGCCACGGACAAGAATACTCAATTACAGCCAGTAAACTAGATGTCCACTAATGTATGCTCGATATGCCCAGAGCGCTTAAACTCTTATCTCCACTGATATTCGTATTATATCATAGCTTGAACAGAGACATAGTGAATTACAAAATAATAAAATAAATAAATCGAATTTATCTTTTATAATCCCATATAGAAGAAAAACTCCTACAGACAGGCAGGCGAAATGATTCGGATTGGGACATGCTTCTTGTGTGCTTTCATTAACATCAGCGGGATAATTTCCTTTCTGAGAGCATGTTTGATTCTGCATTGCAGCTTGACGGAGCAGTGTGGAGAGAGACGGAAAAACCTCTCGATTCTGTGCAAGCAAAGAGGAATTAATGAATGCAACAGTCTCAATAAATGGTTTGTGTAGCGGTGAGTGGTACAAGGCTGTTTTTTCAGACATGTTGACAAAAGAGTCACTCCTGGTAAAAGTGAGGCTTTTCCACCTGCTGTGTAGAACAAATTAGCCTTTCTTAATTGCATGCCGCCAATTGCTCAAGATTGCAGATAGTTAGGGCACTCAGCAGGCTCGCTAAATATATACAACTTTATAATTACGTTGAAAGGGTACCTTGAAGTAGTTTGAAATATCTCTCTCTTTGATCTCCAGTCATAACAATCCTTCACCACCTTGCCACTTCCTTTCAGTTCCACATGAAAAGTGAGTAACAGCGAGATTTAAGACTTTCAGTGTCTAGACATAGAAAATGAAGAAGGCTTAAGTGCATTGCTGGAATTCTGTCTGATGGCTGTTACTTAAAAGGAGTGTGGACTAACAGTAATGGCTGGCTCTTGGTGTCGCTTTTCCCGAGCACAAGTGTGGGCATGTTCACATATCAAACCTATCTGTTTTCTTGCTATGTGTTATCTGCAGGTCATCTAACCCCTATGTCTCTCTCCTCATTACACCCCCATCCCCCACCCTCTTCCACACACACAGACATCCCACTGCTGTCATGCCCCCTGCTGCTGCATTCCTCCCACAGCAGTCCCGGGGGGGCTGTAACTTATGGAAACCTTTTCTCCCCTTGGTCATGGCTGTCCATAGTCAAGTGCCGCAGTGACACGGGAGAGCTCAGACCGTCTGTCATTCTGTCCGCGGCAACACAGCACACCCATCACTAGTCGCCTGACAACGCCACAGCTGTGATACAATCTCGTGGAGTCTGTGTGGTGCCTGTCTGCCAGCGCAGATGGATGCAGGGAGGGAAAGGAGATATTAAGGGACGGAGACAGTGGAAGAGAGAGTGCAGGGAGCTTCTATCACTTCCCCCGTAGTCTTAGGTTGTTCATGCTGAGTAATAACTCATGGGTCCCTTGACACTTTGTGGCACTCTGTTTCCTGGACTGAATAATGAATGTGCAGGACTTCCATTAGTGTTGAAAGCTACGATTATTTCACTAGGACTTACAATTACTCATGCTCTGGGGTTTGGGGACAGGGCGGAGGAGATCCATGGGGATGAATTTGTGTCTCCTGGTTTATGTATGTGCAGAGATGTCTGCATGTGGATGTATGCTTACAAGTGTTTATTCTAAAGAAGAGAGTGGAGCAGATGATACCAAGGGGATTAGAAGTTGACGGGATTATGTAATGTATATGTATATGTGAGGTGTCAATACTAGCTTTGAATCCAGGAGGAGGCACATTTCTATCTGTTCAAGAAACCCAACATGCTCTTCTCTTTCTCTCCCATCACATTAATATAGAATAGCTTTAGCAGAGTATTGCAATGAATACTTCAGAGAGACATAACACATTTATTTTATGTACTGGAGACACAGATACAATCTTCTCAGTACTTGGTTCAAGTAATGCTTTGGAATACTGCATACATAGCCCAAAATTGATTTTATCGTCAGCAGATTATCCTGACTTCAATTAGCCGGCAGATGTTGCTGGTCTTAAATGTGAGAGGTAATTCAGTTTAATTCTCGGCTAGAGTCTTCCCAGAATGATGCCATTTTTAAAAGCAGTTTCACTCGTGGTTTCATTGAGACAGAAGTACGGGAGCAGAAACAAGTAGCCTGTGCAGAATCAAACTGAAGCTGTTGCTACAACAAGCGATCCACTGCATTGCTGAACATGGCACACAGCCACCAAACGGCTGCCTTTTTTTTCCACTATTCACTGCGGTTTCGCTAGGCTGCCTTTGCCAATTTCCTGATACGCAGGCCCAAGGTTTTTAAAAGAGTGGTTGGTTGCCATTTGCTAATAATGAATGGGTTATTGTTAATAAATGCTGAATTTATCCAGCAGTCACAGAAGAAAAGATGGTTGGGTTATTCATGTACTGCACCCTCGTCTCCGCCCGGCTTCCATGCAGCAGAAGTTAGAGAGGGGAGGTTTGAACGAGCTGAGGAGTGGGCCATTGAAATTCAGCGCTACACAAGGGAGACCCTCTTACAAGAGTGAAATCAGGAGGGGAGGAAGGAGATGTACCGTGGAGCCACTTGATTAAAGAATCAGTGTCCAATCTCCTGGATTACACCCTCTGACCTGCCATGCCAAATCCCCTATTAAATAAGTCAAGAATTGAATTCTTTTTCTTTCCTTTCTGCTAACTGGCTTATTGACTCAAGTGTGCTCAGTGCCTTGTGGTGAGGTCCGCCTTTCAATTGGCTAAAAGGAGGGTTTAGGAACATCTGATCATTATTTACAAAGTCATGACTTTCCAAGCCTTGGTATTTTTTCAGACGAAATGCACCATGTGATGCTGCGATCTGGTTCCCCTCCCCTCCCCAGTGCTCGAGGGGGTCATGTGGTCAGTTAAGATTAGAGATGGAGGTTGAATGTCTTCCTAGCGTTTCAGCGAAAAATTTAGCAGCTTCAAATTTAATGGGAGAACAGCGTGAAGCGCTTGCTCTCATATCACACTGGAATGAATCCGCTGCATGTGTGAGGGAAGAGTGCAGCGGTCTAAATGCATCTTCTCTCAACTCCTCCCCACCCTCCCAGGATTTCAAACCAGTTTAAAGCAACCACTAATGAAAAACATGGGACCTTTTCAGCATATGGCCCAAGCTTACACAGAGAGGAGGGGACACAGTCACATTTCGTTTTAAACTGATGCATCCAGATATGCATATTAACATGACATATTTCACATCATGAAAAACTCCAAATTAAGTTATTGTTTTTCTACTCTGTGCTCCAGATAGAGTACAAACAGTGTTTTCAATGACTTATTTAAGCTCAGATTCAAAGGCTAAAGTCCACAGGACAGTGCAGATCTGTAATATTATTAATTTACCATATGGAGCACCCTGCAAACACACATACACACTTACACAGTAACTATAGCTTGCACATTTATTTCATCTTGTCACTTCAAAATACATCTTAGATGTAGCAGCTGGACATTGGGCAGAAAGAAAAATTGCAATATGCTACCAATGTATGAGGTTGCCACAGATCTGCTGATCACAAACTGCCAGATACAATGAAGGCACATTAGGTTGAATACAAACCTTGTGGTCAGTAACATCTGAAAAAGCTTCTGTTATTTCAACCTTATGTTTTGCGTTTCCCAGTGGTAGTCTTGTTTTTATGGTTCCTCAGCTGTAGTAAGAGAGGGAAAAGGTCAAATACCCGGGCACGAGCTTGACCCCTTTGCATTTTGACCTTTTTTTTTCTACCCATGAGGCTGGTAGTGTTGACAGGACGCTAGTGGGGGGAGGGTAGGCAAACAAGCCACATGGAAAAGGCTAGCAGGCAAGTGCTGCAAGACCAACAAGACTATGGAAAACCTTTCTCAAAGCTGGCTCAGTCCTCTGCTCTAAATTAGCATGCATTATAAGCTGTTTGCAACTTGACTCAAAGGACTGGCTGGTTTTGGGAGACTTTTCACAGCATAGGATGTCTAAATCAGGAATAATCCCTTTACTGTTATCTTGTAATCTTTGTTCTATATTTTTACATGTGCTGCATCAACAAATATTTGGTAGAACTGAAAGAGATGTTAGATAGTTTTTGTCATTTTAACTATGAAGAGAAGGCTCAAAATGCTGGCAATTTTCTCTGAAGCCGGCTATGGAGTGAAAGCCTGATCATTTATGGCTGTGGCCTTGCAGAGCGAGTCTTTTCCACAGGCCTTGATGCTCAGTGTATTTTACTTGCCTATGCTTCACTGCTGCTGGGAATCACTAATGTAGCTGATAGCACCCACCACTGATAGATTTGTGTCCCTCAGGACAGGTTTGTATCACTGCTGGCTGTCAGCACATACATTATGGGGTTTAAAGAAGAATGATCACTGCTATTAACAACAAAGCAGGCCCAATTGAATAATTTAGCACAGTGGGTATTCACAGTGGCTTGCTGCTGATAAAGAAGTGGAGAACTGATCAAACAGCTCTCACGCAAGGCGCGGAAATAAAAATACGAAAATAAGATCAGAGTAATTAGTTAAGGTGCCCCGTTCCAGTCCGGCGCCTAGTGCTTACATCCCTCTCGCTCTGACATTTAGTCAAAATTGTGATTCTGCTTTTCTGCCTGCAATGGCAAATCAATATGTTCCATAACAGATGGAAGTAGGAATGATGGGATGTGTTTTCTGTGTAATGCAAAAGCTGGTTTTGGTTCTTCTTCTCTCCTTGATCTGGTTTGTGTGATGTTGCTGCAGAAGTTACAATAAAATAAAAAATAAATAAATAAAATAAAACACCCTACATTTCCTGTTAGCCTATTATGGGCTATACTTGAGATTGATCTCATCTTCTTGGAGAAGAAATAAATAGATTTGCAGGCTCTAACTCCCTCTAGAGGCCCTGATGATTAACAGCAACACGCACACACACACACACACACACACACACACATTTTTTTGAATTTCTGGCACGTACCAAGTGTTAATAATGAAATGAAAGGACATTAATTATTTTGTACTCATATTTATATCAACACACTAACATGCTGTTTTATATATATATATATATATATATATATATATATATATATATATATATATATATATATATATATATATATATATATATATATATCAGTTTACTGCTGAGTTCAGTATTGGCTTGCTGTTCTGGGGGGTTTTGGCTTACTTTTGCAGCTGCTTCTGTCTTAAAATGTATTCATAATTTAATTTTAAACACTTTTTCAGTGACACAGTGGCATTCTACCAATAAGTTAAATCACATCCACACTGGTGACTCAATTTGCACAATTTAGACATCTGAAATGTCCTTTTCTATGGTCGTGCTTTGAGATTACTTGCAGCATTTTTGTCAATTTGCTGTCACAGTCACAACCGAGTAAGTGAAGAGAAAACAATATATTTGCATCAACATCAGAAGGCTCAGACAGACCACAGCCGATGTTGCACGCTCTGTGCTTCAGCTGCCTGCACTGTAAGAGCTTAGACATCCGCATGAGCAACACATGATGTAACAGGTCTGTAAGGATAACTTTAGGGAGAAACAGATCCTCAGCTATCAGCAGGGTTTATCAGGATCATGGTGCTTTTTTTTGATTAAAGTCTTAAAAGTCTTAAAATATTTTGATCCAAGATCAATGATAGATAAGCGATCTTCTGATATTTTACTCATTTAGATCTAGCCTTTTAACATTATGGAGTTTCCTCTCCAAAGTTTCCAGTGAGAGACAACACATGTGAAGATCAAAGGTCTTTTGAAGTTAAACGGTAGAATGACACCAGCAGTTACAAGTGCAGAGGTACGAACGTTAGAAAATAGAAGTGCATTTTCATTTTTTTCAGCAACTTACACACGTTTTCACACTTTTTGTTCTTTGTTAGATTCATTTTTAGATTTTAGATGTGTTAATTATGCCTCATTTTTCTCCTTTGTTTTTTTTTAATTGACCAGGCTCTCTCTCTCTCGCAAGCACAGTCTGTCTCTTTCTGTTATGTCAGTTTTATTACAAATATAATACAGATGCTCCAAATGTGCCTTGCTTTTTATGTAAATAATGGTGGCCTTGAAATCATTTCCTATTCTTCATATTTTACTAGGATAATGTGAAAGACGTGCAGTAATTTGTTGGAAGATGTGCAAACATAAGTAGAAATACAGTATATACTGAAAACAAAAAACAGTTTGTACAATTCTAACAAGCTTGAAAGTCAATATTTGGTATCGCCACCTTCATTCTTCAACACAGCGAGAACTCTCTGAGTTCAGGCCTGAGGTGTGTTGTTATTTATTTAGGAATAGTCCTACAGGCTTCTTGATGAATATTCCAAAGCTCTTCCTTGGATACTGGCTGCCTTTGATTCCATTTTCAGTCAAAATCCCACACTTTTTCTACAATGTTGAGGTGCAGTTTCTGGGGAAGCCATTATGTGCTTTTCTACCCAGGTATGCAGGTATGTTTGGGATGACTGTAAAGTTAAAAACATATGAAGCTGTTGTCAATCAATCCATGATAGTACTTTTAACTTTTAATAGTACTTTTAATTCCACCAATTTCATAATTTAATGAATTCTCACAAGATCCCCAACACCACTGGCTGAAATGCAGCCCCAAAATATGACAGAGCCTCCACCATGTTATATAGATAAATGCAGACAGTTACTGCTGTGCCTCTCTCTTTATGACCTCCAAATGTATTAATTTGGAGTCAACATGACTGATTTTCAGTCAAGTTTTTCTAGAATTTTGTATAGCTCAGCCCTTTATCCCTGTTCATTCATCTGCATATTCAGTTTAAAGCCTGTGAGTGGAGAATGGAGAGCCTATTGTTCCCCACTCCTCCAGTTTCTGAAGGTTTCTTCTTCTTCTTTTTTAAGGACTAATTTGACACTATTTTTTATGTTTTAGGTATATAGATTTTTATTTACTAGGTCTTTGGGAATAACATTCATTGTACAAAAATACTATTAGATGATTTAACTAAAGAAATTGGAAAAGCTATGAGTTTTTTATGTTTAGGTTATAGTCTGTTAGTAACATACAATTTAAAATAGTTTATTTTTCTAAGTTGTCTGTTACGTGTAGACACGGCACTAGTTCATCTCCTAAATTACTACATTGTAACTGAACGTACACACTGAATATACACACACTTTCCTCTTCGAGTACAAGCATACTGTGCACTTTCCTGTCTGGCCACAAGAGGCCGCTGCACACATGTATCTCAAGAAACTGATTTAAAGAACACAGTTGCTCTTTAAGCTATTGTGCTCCTTATTTATTTATTTATTTTTGCAAAGATAAGTACAGAAAAAGGGTGGACATGTCCATACACTACCAGTCAAAGTTTGGGCATGCCTTCTCATTTAATGGTTTTTGTTTATTTTGACTACTTTCTACATTGTAGATAGATACTGACAACATCAAATATATGTATATATATATATATTACTAAATATATGGAATTGTGTAGCAAAAAAAAAAAAAAGATAAATGACTTTAAATTGTTTTATATTTTAGATTCCTCAAAGTAGCCACCCTTTGTTTTGTTGACAGCGC